>NC_059348.1:16517655-16872655 GCF_019703515.2 Myxocyprinus asiaticus | reverse complement strand
GACATCTAAACACTAAATATAATGGCTTACGGAGAACAGCCTTGACTGATGCCTCTTGAGCAAATGAGTGTGAGTCTGCGAGAGCACAAACATATGTTTCTTGTTTCCGAGTGACATGTCATATCCTCTGTGAGGTTACTGAAACTCACGTCTGGTAGGAAGGGCTACTTGAATCAGAAAATGTGAAGAATATTATTTAGGAAAAATATTATCTGGCACAGTGGGTTGCACTGTCACCTCACAGCCTTTCTCTATGGAGTTTATATGTTCTCCCTGTGTTCATGTGGGTGTCCTCTGGGTACTCTGGTTTCCCCAATAGTCCAAAGACATGCAGGTTAAGTGAATTGGAGACTTTGAAATTGCCCATTGTTGAGAGTGTGAATGTATATGCCTGTGTGTGTTAGCCCTGTGATGGACTTGCCACCAGTCCAGGGTGTTTTCTGCCTTTGGCCCAAGACAGCTGGGATAGGCTCCAGCATTCCCCGCGATCCTACATAGGACAAGTGGGGATCGAAAATGGATGGATTATGTGGCTCAAATGTCATGTATGAACAACTATTTAAAACTATTGGGGATTTTATTGCAAAATTCAAACACACCCATATGGTGAAATGTCACTCTAAAATTGAGCAATATGAGAGGGTCATATACTTCACAGCATTATAAAGTTATAGGTTTCTGGGACGACCTGGACTATAGTTGTCAAATAAGGAAAACAAGGGCTACATCTCAGTAACATGTTTTCTTTTTTTTTTTTTTTTTGTCTAGTAGTGGTTTGATTTATTGTTTCCAAATAGCTTGTCCAAAACTGTTGTAAATTAAGATTTTGTGTGTGTGTGTGTGTGTGTGTGTGTGTGTGTGTCTGATTCTGTCCTGCAAATTCAAATGCAATATTATCATATTTTTGCAATAGCTGTTGGATAAAAAAGTAAACACGATAAAAATAATTTAAGTGTTAAATTTTAACTAGTACACATATACTGTATACTTTATACAATTGTTTAATGATTAAGACAGGGGTGAACTATATAATGACAAGTTAAACTGATCTCAGAACAAAAATATTTTTCCATAAATGCTAGGTTGCATGTTGTCCCATTTATATCGGGGCAAGTTGTCAAATGTTTTAATTTTTTTATTTTATACAATTTATAATTAAAATTTCTGTTAGCAAAACAATGGTTACATTTTTGTTGTTTCATACTGGAAAGAGGTAATCATTGCACTCTCCCAGCTAATCCCGGTGCTATGACCAAATGATTAAGTCCATACAAGAGAAGGAAGATCTGCATTCTGGAAATGTCTCACAAAAAAATATTGGTTCTTTATTGTCTAAAAGCAGAAGCAGGGGTATAAAAACAGACGTTTCTGTTTTTATTCCCCTGCTGCTGCTTTTAGATAATAAAGAACCAATATTTTTGTAAGACATTTCCAGAGTGCAGATCTTCCACTTGTTGTTTCATACTGTAAATTGTATTGTGCTGCATAATAATTTTACTGTCTAAATTTAGCTGAAAAGCCAGAACAAAAGCTTATAATATACTGTTTAATGTCATGTTTCATTGTGACAATTTACCCTTACTGTCTTATAATAACACCCTGAGAAATATTAATTGCAGTACAAAGTGTGACAACTATGTCTACATTTTCATTTATAAGTTTGTCACATACTCATCTGGTACAATGGCAGTAAAATGTACCAAATTAAACTGTGCTTAACCCTTGTTTACTTTTGGTTACATTACAGGCTAACACCTTTACTGTTCCGGGTCAAAGTTGACCCGGATAGAATAATCATATATTGAACTGATTTTTTATAAAGGAAATTAATTTAAATAAATTCATTATATTAAACTTTTGCATTTCATATTGAATTTTATTGTTTTTAATTTATTTTGTATAAATATTTAATTATACTTTTTTTTTATAAAATAAACAAATTTTATATCAATTTCACTTCTGTAAAAACATAAACTTCAATAATCTGACAAATTAAGAAAATATGAGATTGTGTCAGGCTTTTGGAGCATTTGCTGCCATCTGGTGAAAAACAAATGCATGACATGACAAAACACTTAAAAGCCAGTAGGGGGCTATAGTGATCAATTGATTTAGATGGGCCTAGTCTCTGTAATCCAGTTTTGAAACAAAATTTGTTTGGAGATGTATTTCACAGGTAATGAATTTTGATGTATCCTTAGACATCATCAAAGACTATTATTTGTCAAAGTTTAGTTTTTTTTTTTCAAACCACTTGTTTTGAAGTGTCAGTTTTTGCAATAGTGCTACATTATGCTTATTATTAATAATTGTAAAATTATTTAGTCATATTATTTATTTTAGACATCAAACATCAAAATTCAACAACTCAATCGTGTAAATGAATAAAAATGTCAATAAAACAAACAGCAATAAACAGATATGAACAACAATGTGTGTACAAATAGAAGACTTTGTAATGGGAATTTTGCCATATTTAGCAAACATCAAAATTCAAATCAGTGACGTGAACAGCATTAATTTGGGGTCAGACTTTAATCTTTTGATCTGTATGTGTGTGCTGCATTTTTATTTAAAAAAAAAAAAAAAAAAAAAAATGCTCTGCATTATAGTGCCACAAATTATTTTCTTTGTGTGTGTTTGTGTATGTATGTATGTGTGTGTGTGTGCACGCGCGCGTGTGTGTTTGTGTCTCAACCCATAATTTCTGAGTGGGGATGTGTTCCGCATTGTGGCTGGTTGATTGATTTTATTTGACAAATAAAAAAATGCTCTGTGTTATAGTCTCAGCCATTCATTTCCTATGATGGGTCAAATTTGAACCAGAACAGCACAAGTTTCACTTTTTTGACTTTTTTGACTTTTTTTTTTTTTTGCAACATTTTAGACTCATCAAATCAAGTTAATTTATTTATTTATTTATTTTGGAGGAAAATTCACCAAGCCTTGTACAGCTCTGATGAAGGAAACCATTTTTATTTTAAACAGAAATGTCAAACGGGGTAAAAAAAGACCTGGACAGTTACAAAGGGTTAAGAGGGAAAATATATTTTAAAAAAGACAGAAGCGGACAATACATCAATAAATAAATACACTGCGTGCCCAGTTATTAGGCAAATTGTATTCCTCAGGATTAATTTTATTGTTGAACAAACACAATGCTCTCAGTCAATCCAAAATGTTATTGAACCTCAAACCTGAATGTTTAACAAAGGAAAAGTGAGTTTTGTCTTTCTCAGGGGAATACATAAGTGTGTACAATTATTAGGCAACTATTAGTGTGCACAATTATTAGGCAATTAAATTACAAAAAGAATTTCTCCCAACTCAGTTGTTTATTCTCAATTTTTAGAGTAGGTGCAACAAATAAGTTACACAAAATGACAATTAAATAACATTTTTGGCCTTTCAAAAATATTCAGTGACCAATATAGCCACCCTTCTTTTCAATAACTGCCATGAGACTTCCATCCATGGAGTCTGTCAGTTTCTTGATCTGTTCACGATCAACTTTCGCTGAAGCAGCAACCACAGCCTCCCAAATGCTGTTGAAAGAGGTGTATTGTCTTCCCTCACTGTAAATCTCACATTTGAGAAGGGCCCACAAGTTCTCAGTAGGATTTAAGTCAGGTGAGGAAGGGGGCCAATTCATTGTTTGGGCATCTTTGAGGCCCTTGCTGGCTAGGCAAGCAGTGGAGTACTTGGATGCATGTGATGGAGCATTGTCCTGCATAAAGATCATGGCCTTCTTGAATGCTGAGGACTTCTTCCTGTACCACTGCTTGAAGAAAGTACTTTCCAGAAACTGGCAAATTTAGAAATGTGGACTCTTCAGGTCAAAAAACACAGTTACACTGTTCTACTTTCCATCTAAGATGAGACAGAGCCCAGAAAAGTCGGCAAAGCTTCTGGACAGTGTTGATGTAGGGCTTCTCTTTTGCATAGTAAAGTCTTAACTTGCATCTGTTGATGCAGAGGCAAGTGGTGTTGACTAACAAATGTTTACTAAAGTTATCCCAAGCCCATGTTCATGATATCCATTACAGATGAATGCCGTATTTTTTTGTGCACTGTGTTTGGGTGAAATGCCCAAAATCCTTCCAATTTGACTTTGGGGAACATTGTTCTCAAAGTGCTGGATTATTTGCTGAAGCATCTGTTGGCAAATTGACAAGTCTCGAATGATCCTTGCTCTTGAAGGACTTGGCTGTTTTTGGAGGCTTCTTATTTACAAGGACACGATTGGCTCACCTGTTTAACATCTCCTGTTTCACATCGCCTTGTTATTTCAGCTCGTCAAATTGTTATTTGTCTTAAATTGCCCCTGTGTCAACTTTTTTGGAGCGTGCTGCAATCATCTGATTTGAAATTACTGTACATTTTCAAAAAACAATGAAATTCACAAGGTAAAACATCATATAATGTGTAGTTGTAGTGCTTTCAATATAGCAAAGGGTGAGTATGATTGAAAAATCTCTCCTTTTTGTTTTTATTAGCATTTTTCATACTGTCCCAACTTTTTCAGAATTGGGGTTGTACTATGGAAACATAATTTCTAAATAATAAAAATGGGTAAATGCCATTATGTTTTAACAAATTGAGCATATACTTCCTCTCAGGGATAACATTCTTGAGTTGTCAATGATACACACAGACATCAAGACTCAGCATACAAAACACAACAACAGTGACAATCAACAAAACATTTTCAGATTCATGCTGCAATGCATTGAAGGTGTCCACATAGTACAGAACTCAACATTGGCACCCAGCATGCACTGTGGCATGAGCCTGAAAATGTGTTTGTTGATTGTCACCATTGTTGCATTTTGTATGTGAAATGTTGATGTCTGTGTGTCTTATTATCGGCTCAAGTGATTATATATTCTAAAGCCAGTAACTGCTCAACTTGTCACAACATTGGCCCATCTTTATTTCCATATTTTTCCCAAATCTTATTAGAATGCCAAATTATATTTTGCTTTAAGTCTTAAATCTTACATTTAAGTCTTTTTTTTTTTCTCCATCACAATGCATTATTGTTGTTCTCTTGAACAATATTGCACTAGCTGGAAATAATTTGTTGTATGATAAAACAAAGTTCAAGTATCTAACCAAAGTGAACACTAATCACTCATCACTAATGATCAATCATCACTCAGAGAGTGTATATACTTTATCTCATTGAGTGTTTGGCCAATTCAACATTCAACACAACACAGAGCAGTTTCAACTCTGTTCAGTGTTAATTTTTAACACTCTTGTAGAGTGGACAACGTGGAGACACCAAGGAGTGTTAATTTAACACTGGGGATTTTGCTGTGCACATTTACATGTGGTTCGCCTCCCCTCCCTGCTGGTGTTCACTGGGAGGCTTCACGCAGGCTGTTTCTGTGTATTGTGTTCACATAAACTATGTTTTCATAAAAATCAGAAATGTGCTAGTCGCAAATATTGAGATGCACACATTCATACGCTGCTCATTCCCCATCGTAGGTCTCTGAGATGATACACAAATGTGTTTCTGTGTGTTCTGTTAACACAACCAATGTTCTCACACAAAAGGGAAAGTGCTTGTTGCAAGAGACGCCCACACACATTCACACACTGCTCATTCCCTGCCAGAGTTCGCCAGGATGATACACAAATATGTTTCTGTGTGTGGTGTTCACATATGAATGTTCTCACATAAAAGAGAAAGCATTCGCTGTATGAGACACACATCACATAATGTTTATTCCCCACCAGAGTTTGCCGGGATGTTACACGAAATGTTTCCTTGTAATGTGTTAAATAAAGAATGTTTCTTACAAAAAAGAGAAAAGCGCTCGTGACGCCTTCACGTGACTCACAAGCATTCTCATTTCTCTTCCCCTCCCCACCGATGTTCGTTGGGACTGGGATATTACACAGAATGTTGCTTCTGAGTGTTGTGTTTAAATAAAGGATGTTCTCATAAGAGAAAAGTGCTCATTGCACTGCACAAAGCGCACACACTCGAAGAAGCCCTTCACGCTTCTTTTACCAGCACACCCATTATCTCGCTTACAGCGTTCGGTCATCTATGGTCCCGGCTCGTGATGCTCCTATGCAGACATGTTCTATTTTTCAGTTCCTCAAGGAAGCAAGGTGCCAAAACCCCCTCGCCCTGCTACAGTCCTAGCTTGGGATTTAAACCTGGTGATGAAGCCACTCATGAGCCCCCTGTTCGAACCATTGGAATTTGTTGAGTTGCGTGTGCTTTCTCCAAGACCGCATTCCTATTGGCTCTGGCCTCAGTTAAATGGGTGGGTGAAATGCAGGCACTGTCAGTTGACAGCTTATGGCCGTGTATCCATCAAAGCGTTTTTTACAAGCTGAAAATGTCAGGCTCTCTTCTGAAAATGCCCAGCTGGAAGCACTTGAGAGTGCTTTGGAGGAACAGCATTTTTTCAGCTGAGACGCTTTGGTTGCTATGATATGGAATATCCACAGAAGTAATGTGTTGCAAGTACCTAATTTCAAATCAATCACTACTTGGAGATAGTTTGTGTTATCAACAAGTACTGAATGTAAAAATGTCAGCACAAGGAAGAGTACTTGCTCTGGCCCTTGCTCTGGATGAAGGGAAGGCTGAAGCACCTAATGTTCCTCCAAGCATTATTTTTCATATTAATATTGTGGTAGTCCTGGAATGTCATCTAGTACAGACATGAATACTCAGAGACCAGCAAACTTCTCCTCAATTGTTGTTCAGTCGTTGTACAAGTAGGATGTGATGGTTGATCGGTATGGTATTTGTCCCGCCCCTCCTCCACTGTGATTGGACGACTGAGTAAAAAGTGACAGTGACGAGTGCTGCGTTTTACTCAAAGTTGAAAATGTTTCAATTCTTGGCGACCAGAAAAAAAATGGCATGCGTGCAG
Source organism: Myxocyprinus asiaticus (assembly GCF_019703515.2). Classification (NCBI taxonomy): domain Eukaryota; kingdom Metazoa; phylum Chordata; class Actinopteri; order Cypriniformes; family Catostomidae; genus Myxocyprinus; species Myxocyprinus asiaticus. The sequence continues at coordinate 16,865,750 of NC_059348.1, read as the reverse complement.
CACTTAGCGTGGAATAGACGCTCAGCACCTCGTCACGCTACTGGCTTTTTTAAATACGCGGTGCTCCCATTGCAAACAATTGAAAGAATACACTGGCCTCAGAAAAAAACGCTTTGTTGGACACACGGCCTATGCCTGGTATTTGGGCTGGGTCTTTCAAAAGTCACACGTGGCATCCATTGCTTCGCAAGTCCTCTCTGTCTAGAGAGCTTACTATTCCAACAACAGCAGGTGAGCCCGAGCTCCTTATTATGGGCGGGCTACCTGTTATAATTTTAATACAGCCGCCTGTGTAGGCTGCTATCCAATTTACTCCCACTAGAAGTCACAAGCACTTCAAATAGAAAAAACCTCCCTTCCTACCTCTGGTTATGAAGCGGTTAAAATATTCTGTGGGTATTATATGACTCATATAGATCCTCAGATTAAGATTAACTTCCCTTCTGGCTTGGGGTTATTCATTTTCAAACACACTTGTAGACATATTATAATAAGTCACTACCCGATGAGCCTGTGACCTCATATACATATTCTTCTAAGTGTTTATACCCTGGTGCATCTTAGGGTATGACACTATGTAATACGGCGTGATGGGACTCTGTCCCCTAAAGCGTTTCACTGCAATGTCGAGTGAAGTAAATCGATAGGGAACGTCTCCGGTTGCACATGTAGCCTCAGTTCCCTGAGATGAAGGGAATGAGACATTGCAAAACTTGGCCGCACTACTACTTCAGAGTTTTGAGGTACGAGTGATGCATTCTTGTCCTTCACTCAGAAAATTCTGAAGAAATGGTGATTGAGCGCCAGCTTACGGTATATAGGGCAAATGCGCGCCTTAAAGGGCGAGGCTCAAATACCATTGCCAATCATAAAACTGGGGTTCCCTATCTGTCACTCACTCGACGTTGGTGTCGATGTAGTGACACTAGGGGTCACTCTTGGGAGCCCAAGACACCTCTGGTCTTCGATAAAAGGCCAATGAAAATTGGCGAGTGGTATTTGCATGCCACTCCCCTGAACATACGGGTATAAAAGGAGCTGGTATGCAACCACTCATTCAGATTTTCTCTTCGGAGCCGGACGGTTATGCTCATTGAGCTGAATAGCACTGTTCATTCACCTCTGCTGGATCTGACGGCGCATTTCAGTGGCTTCTCCCTCCTCTGCACTGGTGCACTGCAGAGAACGCCCCTGGGCGCTTCGGCAGAAAAACTAGAGAGTATATTTTCTGAAAGAGCATTTTTCTCCTCTAAAAGAGTGAATTTCTCTAAAAGAGCGCACACACGGAATGTATTTTTAAAGACGTGTCTTTCTAAAGATGCCTTTCCGTTCGTGTGTTATTCCTGTTTGCGTTCGTTTTCTCTCAACTTCAGATGGTCATGATCGCTGTCTCTCGTGTCTGGGCGTGACCCACACGGAGGCAGCATTTATGAATGGCTCATGTTCTCACTGCGAGAACACGACCATGGCAACGTTGCGGTCGCGGCTTGCTTTCGTAAGGAAGCAAGCCACCCCAGTGGCTCCCCGCCTTGGTCCTCCTACCTACGGGTTTGAGGTCAGCGCGGCTGGCGCTGGGGGCGATTTGGGGACCTCAATGGGATCGCCTCCGCCGGGTATCCCCCCGCGGACCTCCCATTCCCTAGCACGCTCGTCTGCCCCAATTGGGCTTCTGGATGAGTTCGCCGGCTCGTCGCACGGGGAGTCTGGCTTCTTGTTCGAGGCCCGCGAAGATGATGAGTTCTCGAGCGCAGCATCGGAGAGCGGGCTTGTCCAGTCGGTCGCAGAAGCCTCAGCTGGGCTTCCTCCTTCGGGACGGTCGCCCAGTTACAGGCCGACGCCGAAATGACGGACATGCTTTCCCGGGCGGCCAGCCGCGCCCCGCTCCAGTGCCATTCTTCCCGGAGGTGCAAGAGGAGCCGACGAAGTCGTGGGAGGCACCTTTTACTGCCCGACCCCGACTCCGCAGTTCCCCCACTCTCACTACCCTCGATGGCGGGGCGGCCAGGGGCTATATGGCGATTCCCCCGGTGGATAAGGCACTCGCAGTGCACTTATGCCCGCAGAGCGCTGCCACCTGGCGTGGACGCCCTAAGCTCCCCTCCAAGCCCTGTAGGCTCACGTCGTCCCTGACGGCCAAGGCCTACAGCGCTGCTGGACAAGCCACCTCTGCCCTGCACGCCATGGCTCTCCTGCAGGTCCACCAAGCCAAGACACTGAAAGAACTGCACGAGGGTAGTTCCGCCCCAGATTTGATGCAGGAACTGCGCTCGGTGACCGACTTCGCCCTCCGGGCGACGAAGGTCACAGCGCGGTCTCTCGGGCGGACAATGGCCACACTAGTGGTCCAGGAGCGCCACCTGTGGCTCAACCTGGTCGAGATGGGCGAGGCCGACAAGACACGGTTCCTTGCTGCCCCCATTTCCCAGGCAGGCCTATTCGGCGACACCGTTGAGGACTTTGCCCAGCAGTTCTCGATGGTAAAGCAGCAGACGGAGGCAATCCAGCACATCCTGCCCCGGCGCGGCTCAAGACCCCGCACCCCGTCTGCTCTTCGCCAAGGGCGTCCCCCTGCGGTGACTGCACCGGCTCTGCCGCAGCCCGCCCCTCCGGCCCGGCCCCGGCGTGGAGCCCACCGCAGGAAGCCGACGCCACCCATCTCACAGCCGGCACCGAAGAACCCACGGAGGACTTCGAAGCGCCCCTGAGACGGGCAACCCAGGGACGAGGCAACCCACTCACCTGGAGCTGGTAGAAAGACCACTCCATCCCCCGGTGGAGGGCCAGGTGGAAAATCTTTTGTTGCCTTTTTGTTTGATTTCGCCGCACGCCCAGGTGTTCCCCTAGAACTGGTCTCCAGGCGCGTCGTGGTCACGACAGACGCCTCCAAGATGGGCTGGGGCGCTGTTTGCAATGGGCACGCAGCCACCGGCCTCTGGACGGGTCCGCGGCTGCGTTGGCACATCAACTGCCTCAAGTTACTGGCAATTCTGCTCGCCCTGTGGAGGTTCCGGCCATTGATCCAGGGCAAGCACGTGCTAGTTTGGACAGACAGCACGGCAGTGGTAGCATATGTCAACCACCAAGGCGGTCTGCGATCCCGCTGTATGTCACAACTCGCCCGCCGTCTCCTCCTCCGGAGTCAGCAGCACCTCAAGTCGCTGCGAGCCACTCATATCCCGGGCAACCTCAGCGCTACAGCGGACGCGCTGTCACGGCAGGTTTCCCGCAGGGGAGAATGGAGACTCCACCCCCAGGTGGTCCAGCTGATTTGGAGTCGATTCGGTCAGGCTCAGGTGGACCTGTTCGCCTCCCAAGAATCCTCCCACTGCCCGCTCTTGTACGCCCTCACCGAGGCTCCTCTCGGCATAGACGCGCTGGCACACAGCTGGCCCCCTGGCATTCGCAAATAAGCGTTTCCCCCAGTGAGCCTACTTGCACAGACACTGTGCAAAGTCAGGGAGGACGAGGAGCAGGTCGTCCTGGTAGCACCCTAGTGGCCCACCCAGACATGGTTCTCGGACCTCACGCTCCTCACGACAGCTCCCCCCTGGCAAATTCCCCTGAGGAAGGACCTTCTTTCTCTTGGACGGGGCACCCTCTGGTACCCGCGCCCAGACCTCTGGAATCTCCATGTCTGGCCCCTGGACGGGACATGGAAGACCTAGGTGGCCTACCACCCGCGGTGGTAGACACGATCACTCAGGCTAGGGCCCCCTCTACGAGGCGCCTGTATGCCTTGAAGTGGTGTCTGTTCGCTAAGTGGTGTTCTTCTCGAAACGAAGACCCCCAGAGATGCGCAGTCGGATCAGTGCTTTCCTTCCTGCAGGAGAGGTTGGAAGGGAGACTGTCCCCTTCCACCTTGAAGGTGTACGTTGCTGCCATAGCAGCACACCACGATGCAGTTGACGGTAAGTCCTTAGCCCTGGCGTTGCTGTGTCCGGTGCGCGCTTTGTGCATCTATTTGGATCGCACGCAGAGCTTTAGACTCTTTGAGCAGCTCTTTGTCTGCTTCGGTGCACAGCGGAAAGGAAGCGCTGTCTCCAAGCAGAGGATCGCCCACTGGCTTGTTGATGCCATATCTATGGCATATCTCGCCCAAGACATGCCACCCCCGGTAGGGCTACGAGCCCATTCTACCCGTGGTGTAGCGGCTTCTTGGGCCCTGGCCAGAGGTGCCTCTCTAACAGACATTTGTAGAGCAGCAGGCTGGGCAACACCCAACACCTTTGCAAGGTTCTACAACCTCCGGGTGGAACCAGTTTCATCCCAGGTAGTGGCACGCAACACAAGTGGATAAGCCCGGGATAGCCGGCCGGGTGTATCGCTTGCACATAGCGCCTTCCACCTCCTTTTGAGCTGAAGACGTGCACTGTTAATTCCCAGTAGTGTTCACAAAAGTAGTTCCCTGGTTGACTTCCTCCGAGCCCTGTGGCAGTCGAGTTTTCGGAGAGACTCACTGCCGGCCCAGTACACGCGCTAGCTAAGAGCCCGGTTCTGGGGTAGGTGCTCCGCATGTGGCGGTTCCCTGTAAGGCTAACCCCATGCGATCTATATCTTCCGCTAATTCATTTCCCTGCTGGCAAACTGCATCTTCCTTGGGCAGAGCCCCTCTGCCCCAGTCTCCATGTTGTAGTACCTCCTCCCCCATTGGGCAGGATCTACCTTGAAGGCTCTCCACATGGTTGGAAAGACCATGTGACGTATTTTTCCACTTAAATATCCTCCCCTCTCTGGGGTGAGGTGTGGTCTCCGCGGTGTCCTCCCCTTGGGAGGGACACCCCCCGACTAGACCTGGCGGCCCAGTCGGATAATCCCCCTTCTTTTTTTAGGGAGTGGAAAAAGGGGAAAAGAGGCCACGACTGGGTTAAGCCCGTCTCTATCTTTGGGTAGTCGACTTGTCCCCAGAAAGGGCCGTTCGACACTCATAACTGTGTTGGGGGAGGTTACGTGTCGACCTGGTGTGCTGGCTATGAGGCACACAGCAAGTCTGCCCACCACACACCGCCAGTTCACGTAACACAGTTCAGCCTTGTGGCGTTTTGTATAGGGACCTCTAGTGTCACTACATCGACACCAAAGTCGAGTGAGTGACAGATAGGGAATGTCATGGTTACTGGTGTAACCTCCATTCCCTGATGGAGGGAACGAGACGTTGGTCCCTCCTGCCACAACGCTGAACTACCTGCTGAAATGGCCGGACCTTATATCGGCTCCTCAGCATAAAACCTGAATGAGTGGTTGCATACCAGCTCCTTTTATACCTGTATGTTCAGGGGAGTGGCATGCAAATACCACTCGCCAATTTTCATTGGCCTTTTATCAAAGACCAGAGGTGTCTCGGGCTCCCAAGTGTGACCCCTAGTGTCACTACATTGACACCAACATCTCGTTCCCTCCATCAGGGAACGGAGGTTACACCAGTAACCATGACGTTATGATACAAGGGCTTCAACTAGGTTGTGGAAAAGGAATTCCCCAAGGCGTTTCACTGCAATGTCTCGTTCCCTTCATCTCAGGGAATGTCATGGTTACTTGTGTAACCTCCATTCCCTGATGGAGGGAACGAGATGTTGTGTCGATGAAGTGACACTAGGGGTCACTCTTGGGAGCCCGAGACACCTCTGGTCTTTGATAAAAGGCAAATGAAAATTGGCGAGTGGTATTTGCATGCCACTCCCCTGGACCGGACCCGGACCAAACTTCAGGCACCTTTCGCTGACAGAGAACGCTTGCAGGTCTCCTACCCTCTTGATGGAAGTGAGCGCAGTCAGGAGGGCAGTCTTCAAGGAGAGTGCCTTAAGCTCGGCTGACTGCAAAGGCTCAAAGGAGGCTCTCTGTAGACCCTGAAGAACTACAGAGAGGTCCCATGAGGGAACGAGGCGCGGTCTAGAGGGATTCAGCTTCCTGGCACCTCTTAGGAATCTGATGATCAGGTCGTTCTTCCCTAAGGACTTACCGTCGACTGCGTCGGGGTGTGCTGCTATGGTAGCAACGTACACCTTCAAGGTGGAAGGGGACAGTCTCCCTTCCAACCTCTCCTGCAGGAAGGAAAGCACTGATCTGACTGCACATCTCTGGGGGTCTTTGCATCGGGAAGAACACCACTTAGCGAACAGACGGCACTTAAAGGCATACAGGCACCTCATAGAGGGGGCCCTAGCCTGAGTGATCATGTCTACCACTGCAGGTGAGTGGCTCGCAGCGACTTGAAGTGCTGCTTACTCCAGAGGAGGAGACGACGGGCAAGTTGTGACATACAACGAGAGCACAGACCGCCTTGGCGGTTGACATATGCTACCATTGCCATGTTGTCTGTCCGAACTAACACGTGTTTGCCCTGGATCAATGGCCAGAACCTCCGCAGGGCGAGCAGAATTGCCAACAACTCGAGGCAATTGATGTGCCAATGCAGTCGCGGACCCGTCCAGAGGCCAGCGGCTGCGTGCCCATTGCAAACAGTGCCCCAGCCCATTTTGGAGGTGTCTGTCGTGACCACGACATGCCTGGAGACCAGTTCTAGAGGAACACCTGCCCGTAGAAACGAGAGGTCGGTCCAAGGGCTGAAAAGACGGTGACAGACCGGCGTAATGGCCACGCGGTGTGTCCCGTGGCGCCATGCCCGTCTCGGGACTCGAGTCTGGAGCCAGTGCTTAAGCGGCCTCATATGCATCAACCCGAGCGGGGTGGCCACCGCCGAGGATGCCATATGCCCCAGGAGCCTCTGAAAAAGTTTCAGTGGAACCGCTGTTTTCTGTTTGAATGCCTTCAAACAGGCCAGTACCGACTGGGCACGCTCGTTCGTAAGGCGCACCGTCAAGGTGACTGAGTCCAACTCCAAACCGAGAAATGAGATGCTCTGAACCAGGAGGAGCTTGCTCTTTTCCCAGTTGACCCGAAGCCCTAGTTGGCTGAGGTGTGAGAGCACCAGGTCCCTGTGTGCGCACAACATGTCTTGAGATTGAGCTAGGATTAGCCAGTCGTCAAGATAGTTGAGAATGCGAATGCCCACCTCCCTATTAACGGGGCAAGGGCAGCCTCTGCGACCTTCATGAAGATGCGAGGAGACAGGGACAGGCCGAAAGGGAGGACTTTGTACTGATAAGCCTGACCCTCGAATACAAACTGCAGGAAGGGTCTGTGTCGAGGAAGAATCGAGACATGGAAGTACGCATCCTTCGGGTCTACTGCCACGGACCATTCTTGATGCCGGAATGCGTTTTTGTGTCAGCATCTTGAACGGGAGTCTGTGTAAGGCCCAGTTCAGTACTCGCAGGTCCAAGATTGGCCGTAACCCACCACCTTTTTTTCAGTACGATGACGTAGGGGCTGTAAAACCCCTTCTTCATCTCGGCTGGAGGGACAGGTTCTATCGCGCCCTTCCGTAGGAGGGTAGCGATCTCTGCACGCAAGGTAGCGTCGTTTTCGCTCTTGACCAAGGTGAAGTGAATATCGCTGAACATGGGCGGGTGCCTTGGTGAACTGAATTGCGTAGCCGAGTCAGATGGTCCGGATCAGCCATCGCGACGGATTGGAAAGTGCGAGCCACGCGTCCAAGTTCCACACAAGGGGGACCAAGGGGACAACGTCGTCGGACGTACCGGCAGGTTGGGCCTCACGGCAGAGTGGAGCTCGAGGTGCCACACCACATCGTGGCCATGCTGAATCTAGGGACATCGAAGCACTTACCTGGCTCCTTGTGACCACCCCCGGAACAGCCTGGGACAAGGGAGGAAGAGGCCCGTCCTCGTAACCCGTGGAGACTGCCACATCGGGGGGCGGCTGTGTGCCACAGCTGGGCACTCAGGGGCGGAAAGGCCACTGTTGGAGCGCCAGTCCTGCAAGAAAAAACCAGTGGACGGTAGTCGTGGTGATGACCGTGCACACCGGGTATGTGACCCAGGGAGGAAGGAAGCCGCTCTTTTGCTGAACTGTTGGATACCGCAGCCAAAGGTGCCTCCCACGATTTTGTCAGCTCCTTGTGCACTTCCGGAAAGAATGGCACTGGAGCGGGGTGTGGCTACTTTGAGCGGCGCTGCGAGCCCAGGAACCAATCATCAAGCCGCGAGGGTTCAGGGGAGAGTGGAGGGTTCCACACTAACCTGACACTTGCGGCCGCCCGGAAAAGCATGTCCGTCATTTCGGCATCGGCCTGTGACTGGGCAATCGTCCCTGAAGGGGGAAGCCCAGCTGAGGCTTCTGCATCTGACTGGACAAGCCTGCTCTCCGACGCTGCACTCGAGAGCTCATCATCTTCGCAGACTCTGAACAAGAAGCCAGACTCGCCGTGAGACGAGCTGGCGAACTCATCTGGAAGCCCGATTGGGGCAGACCAGCGTGCTGGGGAATGGGAGGTCCGTGGGGGGATACCCGGTGGAGACGATCCCATTGGGGTCCCCAAATCGTCCCCTGTGCTAGCCGCGCTGGCCTCATACCCGTAGGTAGAAGGACCGAGGTGGGGAGCCGCTGGGGTTGCTTTCTTTCTTACGAAAGCAAGCCGCGACCACAATGTTGCCATGGTCATGTTCTCGCAATGAGAACATGAACCATCCACAAACGCTGCCTCCGTGTGGGTCTCGCCCAGACACGAAAGACAGCGATCATGACCAGCCGAAGTTGAGAGATAACGACCACAACCAGGAATAACACACAATCAGTGCAGAGGAGGGAGAAGCCGCTGAAATGCGCTGTCAGATCCAGCAGAGGTGAATGAACAGTAGAATTCAGCTCTATGAGCATGACTGTGCGGCTCCGAAGAGGAAATCTGAATGAGTGGTTGCATACCAGCTCCTTTTATACCCGTTTGTCCGGGGGAGTGGCATGCAAATACCACACGCCAATTTTCAATGGCCTTTTATCAAAGACCAGAGGTGTCTCGGGCTCCCAAGAGTGACCCCTAGTGTCACTACATCGACACAACTTCGAGTGAGTGACAGATAGGGAACCGAGGTTACATGTGTAACCGGAGACATTTTCATGTCTCTAACTGGCACGCATGCGCAACACGAGGAGTTCTTACAGGGGTCACGTCCAATCCATGACTAGAGTTAAATTACATTAAATTTCTACTCTTGGCTACACTATTTTGACTATTTAGGATTTATTCTTATAATGTTTCAGTATATAGAGTTGACTGTTCTGGCAATAACCACCCAAAGATTTATACTGTCCCCATCTGGCCATCCCATAATTAAATTCCTTGGAGACAGGCACTTTTGCTTTGAATTGCATATCAGTAAATTCCACTTGTTGTCAAATTAAACATCCTGAGTGGTGTGGATGAATTCAACTCATAAACTGAAAGGGAGGCCCTGCAGTGCCCCAATGATATTAAATATTACCTATAACGGAAGATAATAATATACTCATGCTTGTCTTGTTGCCCCATTTAAACCAATAGAGAGCAGCAGAGTTCTTCTGCAATATCTCAATAATGACAACATTTCAAAACATAGTCAAGCATATTCCTTTAGAGATAATGAAGTATGCTTTGAAATTACATATGAATATTTGAATGGTGACAACAACAACTAAAATGTCAATAAATGTTATAGTTTTCACACACTTTAAACTCCTGCTCTTGAGCTTATTCTGTCTTTACTCATTTAGATGGCAATTTTACTTTTAATAGAGTATAAGCAGGAATTTGTGTGACTTAATAAATTAGATAAATCCTTATTCATAAAAGTGAGATTTATTGACTGTTAATGTGATATCTGAGCTCCATAATGTTAGATTAATCATTTCATACAGTTAGATGGTGTTCCTGCTTGGCTCTAGGCCTGCCGCACCTCCTCCGGTGCCAACTGGGTTTACTGCAGTGTCACCAGCCTGGGACCACCGCTCATCGATGTTTCACCCCTCAGCCTGTATGATGATATTCATAGAAGGGCACTGCGATGTAAAGATACAGCCTTGAAGGAAACACTGGTTTTACTGTGCATTTAAAAACTTGAATTTAATGCTGATTACTTCATATACAACCTGCCTACAAGATGTCCTTAAAACAGGTATGACCAGTACAGTATGACAGTATGATCATACATAAACATACACATAATCTCACACACACAGACTCACTTATTTTATTATACTGTATGATAAATGCGAACTGTATGCGATTTTTTCAAACCAGTAAAACCAGCAAGCAGGCACCTTCATTTGTCCTGATTTTCTATTGTCTTAGTGGTAGACAACACCCATAAACACACACGCACGCACGCACACACGCATGCACATACACAATAAATAAGTTTGTGACATAAGTTTGTTCTCCATTAAATTGTACACATTAACAGTTACATTATGTTTCATTGTGTGTGGTGGAATTTGCCCTGAAGCCCCAGATGCGCTTCGTGTGCTTTCCACAATGCAAACAAAATGTTTGAATCTCCGTTGCTTGAATTGCAGTGTGAGGCAAACATTAATGCAATTTGAAATGTATTTCCTATTATGAGACAGTCAAACCATAATAAAATATTAAATAAGTCAAACAATTAGAAAAACATGCAAATACAAGTGTGAACTTGCTAGGACTGGCACTGAGTTTCTGAGTTATCTGACCTAAGATTTCTACCTCACGGATGATAATATGGGTGAAATAAATCCCAAAGACTTACATTGAAGGAGGGACCCAAGCCATATTTAGGGGCCAGAATAAAATATAAACTTGGGGGTGGGCCATTTTCACTTGGGCCTGTAGGGCTTTACTGGTTGTTTAGATCAGTGTTACTATCAGAAATAATTAATAATTATTTCTTTAGTTATTAATTAATATTTAAATTAATTAACTGAATCTAACTCATTCAAACCTCATATGGGGCTCCAGTAAATGTAGTGCGCTACGTTTAGGAGCGGGTTTGGTTATTAGCAATAATTCATAATTATCAAAGATAATTATTAAAATCAATAGAACATTGATGAGAATCAATGTTAGCTTTTTTAATCCTTTAAATCAACAATTATCAAAGATAATCACCAATCATTAACATCTATGATACATTAATAAAAAGTAACACTAGATTATTGATCCTTCAAAATCAACAACCGTCAAAGATAATTATCAATTATCAAAAATCAATAGAATATTAATAAGGATTAACATTGACGGGGCACCACCCTGGAATCAGGGACTAATAACCAGATATATACAGTATAACAGTCTCAATATTAGATTGTTTTCTTAGGAAAATCAACATCCGAAGAATATTGATTTTCGGGAAAAAAAACAATGAATGAAGTCTTGAATCCGAGCACTGACATCCCGTCAGCATGACAAAGGTGTATGCAAAACAAACCAAAACAATTCTCTTTGTAATATAACAAAGTTTATTTATGCAGTAATATCAATTAATAATTAATACAATGCAGTCAGTAAACTTCCGACTTACAACTACAAACTAAACAGTGATATGATTAGATATGGAAATCAAAATAATCCTATAACACATGAGGGTGTGTGTGTGTGTTAGTACGAGAGAGAGAGAGAATTAAGTGCGGCCCCAAAGTCGATTTTGCGATCGTGGGAGAGAAAGCAGCTGTTAGTTTATCACTCAGAGACGTGGTGGATGGCTCGTAAACCGTCCCGCGGTCTTTGATTCTTTAATGTATAAACTCAGTTTGCCGGTCTCACCCGCGATGGCAGAAATGCACAACAGTCCAATGTGGTTGGACTACAATACAGCAAATCAAATTTGTGATAATTAATACCCTGAGTATTAATAATGAGCGGACATGGCGGTCCGTAAACTGTACAAGCAATAACCTTGATACACAAGAATAACACACTATAATATTCTATCTCTGCCCAGATGTAAACCTCTTACTTGAATCGCATGAGGATGCAGGTGGAATGTGTGTTCATCCGTTCTTTAACTCAGACTCGGTTCCTCGAGGCTCGGGTGATGACGGGATGCCGTTTCCTCACTCTGTTGGCGGGCGGTACGACTGCTGATTCTCGGCAGGCTGGCAGAGAAATCAGCGAGGTCGACTTGATTGAAGATGGAAGAGAAATCTTTTCTCTCTTTACTTCTGCAGGCAAATGGATGAAGATGCGGATTGCTCGGCGGTCTCCTTCGGATCCGTTAGAGTGTTCGGTGGAACACAGAGTAATCTCAACTCGTCCAGCGAGATGGAGATTGTATGGCCACAGTTTCAAGTCGGATGTTACTTCCTTGTGCCACAAGGCTGCACCTGAGAGCAGTGATGAGCTGCGTCTACGCACGGTGAGCAAAGTTGCTGGAAGCAAATCCCGGAAGCATTTCAGAGGTATTTCTACTCCTGATGATGTCATGGTTGAGGTGCGTTCTGTCGTGTACCTCATCCAATAGGAGTTGAGAGTTCGATCCTTTAGTGAGCAAGGCTTCATGGGATTTGTAGTCTGTTTTGGACTCCCTTTGTTTGATTTTGGCATGGTTTTTATCAGTAAGATTTATGACTTGATATGGGGCCTGAGTTAGGTTTTACGACTGTGTTAGGCCTGCCTTTGTCTTCTATCTGAATACATGAGGCCCAACAGGCCACTAAGCAACCAACTAGAAATGCCTATAGCAGCATCCAGATCACCCTAGTAACTGCGTGTCAAACATCCAGAACACCCTAACATTGTGGCATATACTTTTTCCCAAGCAAGCACCACTCATATTTTCTTCAGAAAATGTAAAAAAAAAAAAAAAAAAAAAAAAAAAAAAAAAAAATGGTTTGTTTATTATTAACTTAATGTTAATAATATCTTACAGTACTAAGTTGAAGATAATCTATAATTCTATATTTGTAATATACTGCATGCAGTATCAAAGTAAAATGTATTAGTAGCATGCTAATACAAGCACTGTCATCATAATTTAAAATATTAATGACTCAAGTGTATAGAAAACATACAAATCGGGCTATGGTAACCCACCAGGGACTGTAATGCAACACAATTATTATGCATCTGTAATGTGGCATTCTCAGAGCTCAGCACAGGGGGCGGAGATGTAGTCGTATTTCTCTCAGAACTTTATGACCACAGTGAAGCGCAGGTTGTAAATGCAACTCAAATGTGGCGCCACAGTTAGACAAAGGTTTTTCTCTGAGGACAAACAAGGGTGTCTGAGCATCTGAGATCATGTCACCTTGAATCTATCACTGTAATTTGTCTTTTATATGGACCTGGGCTGAATTGGTTCTGTCTGGACAATTGGGTGGAAAATCAAAGCATCACTAACGATGGCACCTGGGCGAAGCAAGCAATTGCTGGAGAAGCAACAAGCCACCACAGCACCATGCTTGTATAATCAGGGTTGCTGCCTCTATCCTCTTTTCCTATAGAAATAGTAGTGAAAATTCTGTCATCAGTTACTCACTCTAAATGTTGCTCCAAATCTGTATGATTTACATTTTTCTGGTGAACCACAAAAGAAGTTTAGAAGAATGTAAAGGCTGCTTTTTCCCCACATTAAAAGTGAAAAGGGCTGTCAAGCTCTAGAAGTTACAAAAAAATATATTAGTAGTCATTTGGACTACTTTTACAGTACTCTTAAGTTTTCACACAAAGTCATAAAATAGCTTTGTGTTACCAACAGACTCAAATTTTATAGTGAATAGTTATATTTATAGTGAAAGTTATATTTTGGTCTGTTCTCACCCAAAATCGATTGGATTGCTTCTGAAGACATGGATTAACCACTGGAGTCATATGGATTACTTTTGTTGCTGTAACATTGGTTGGTTGGAACTGCTGACAATGATGACGATGACGAGGACGTAAAGATGAAGAACCCAAGTGCAGTTTATTTAGAGACCGTGAAAACCAATAACCCTGACTACAAACATGAAGCAATCATAACATGAAACTTGACTATAACCAGACTTGGCTTGACCATGGCTTGACCATGGCTTGACCATGGCTTGACCATGGCTTGACCATGGCTTGACCATGGCTTGACCAACACATCCGATAACATTCAATACTCCACAAATAGACAATGCAAACATGAGGGCTTAAATACAAGACATGGGAGAACATAAACCAATGAACAAACAGAACTGATAACAAGATAATTAAACAATAAACCAATGAAAACATGACACATGAACATGGAGGGAAAACAGAAATCACATGACTAGGGAAACAGGAACTAGAATTTCAAAATAATAGACATGAATCAACAGAATACACCTGACAGTTGCCTTTATGTGCTTTTGAAATCTTCGAAGCTTTGGTCACTAATCACTTGCATTGTATGGACCTACAGACCTACAGATATTTTTCCAAACATCTTTGTTTGTGTTCTGCAGAAGAAATAAAGTCATACACATCTAGGATGGCATGAGGGTGAGTAAACAAAGAGAGATCATTTTCATTTTTGGGTGAACTATTTCTTTAAGGACTTATTTGCTGAAAATCTTCCCCTCTGCCATAGCTCTCAAATCTAATTCGCATTGCTTTGGTGACTTTTCGTGTCTGTAAAGACTGAATATAGCATGCGCCAATGGCATTCAAGTGCAGCCTGTGTAGTAGCATATCATTGGTTCAACCTGTTGAACGAATATGGCATTTTATTGAACTATTCGAGTCAGTCATTTGAGCATGAATTAAATTAGACGTCTTGTTCATGAACGAACTGAATGTGCTGGTACACTTGTTCATGAACAAAATAAAGGAATCATCTCGCTGACTGGCTGAATGAGAGGAGGAGGAGCTGAATGTCATTTGTTCAGTTCAGCAAATTCGTTCAACAAGAAATGGATCCAGATGAATTATGAATTAAAGTAAGTGATGACCACACATTACAATGACATACGGACATTACTGAAAAACCTATAATTATTTTTTAGACTAGTATTGTTGTCTTTTTTTATATAGCTTGTTAAAAAGTCATGCTTAGCAGATGCACAAAAGCACAAGATGATAGCTTTGTTGTCATTTGTGGGGAAACACATGATATTTTAAGACGCTGCAGTCCTGAAAGCTCTTAGTATAATTGAAGACACACAACTTTTAATAAAGTATAAATGGACTTGTTCTGGTCGTGAATGACTCTCATTCAAAAGGTAATAGATGGTTATTTGGAGCCATCTACTGACACAAAGGCGTAATTTGCTGAAATGGTCAACGAACGAATCTGAACAAATTTTTTTGTGGAACTGATTCAAAGGACTCGAGTCACTGAGATTATCCAAAATCACCAACACTAACGTCATGCCAGGTTAAATGTAATGACTCTTGAATACCACTTGAGAACTACATTAATTGATGTAAAACCTGGAAGGACAAATCTTGACATGCCATAATTGACAAGACACATTACATGGATTAAAGGATATCATATTGGAATGATATGAGGGTGATTAGATGATTTTTTTTTTCTTTGGATGAACTATTCCTTTAAAATTCTCAAGACTATGACCTGCATCTGCAAGCAACATGACTCTGTGATTTTTTACAATAGATTCCTAAAATGCTTTCTGATCAAGGACATCTTTTAAATTATGTCATTCGAGCGAGCGAGTTTGTAAAAAATAAATACAACTCATATTTTAATACAGTCTTGGCTAATTTTACAATGCTTGTATGCCTATGCAAATAATAATAATAATAATAATAATAATAAAAAATCATAAGATTAAAGCTTTTTTTGTTTTTTTTTTGTTTTATGGAAAATCATGGAAAATGACTCAAAGCAAATTTGTCTCAATTTCTCCATCAAAGCCTCAAAGCATTCTGACGGTCTAATTAGAGGACCAGCCTCAATATCAACGACAGCATGCGTGCAGTGAGAAAGAGTCCCATCAGTTGAAGAAGAAGAGGGTAAGACTTGCGTAGGACACTTAAATTAAGAGTAATGAGAACCATTCCTCACTGAGACCCCTCTCTTTCATCTCAATCCCCCATCACTGTAGGCAAACTCCACTCTAGATTGCATGACTATATTATATACCTTAACTCAAGGCTGTCACATGTCTTGAACAATGGGCCATTTTGGGGGTGAGGGGTCGCGAGTGTCCTCGGTCCTTTAAAATATTAAATGCGGTAAATGCAAATATTTTCTAAATAAAGGCTTTAAATGTGTTAAAGTTTTTTAAATGCGACCAAAATTTGATAATTTTTGTTTTAATTTATGTTTTATAATTAATAATAATATATATAATCTATATAATTATAAATGTATTTATAATTCATTAAATATTGAAAAGTATTAATACAAATTTTCACCAGTAATTTGTGTGCCAATATTAGTTTTTTTACAGTTTAGTTTCATGTTGTTAGATTAGTAACATGCTAATGTGAAATTCTACTGGAATTAATTGTGAGCTCAGTCTCCAGTGCACTTCGTAAAAGGAGCGCTATTTGTATTTGCATATCATATCAGTCACTTATGATGTTCCATTTCAGTTACATGCTGCCTTAGAACAGTGGTCCTGGAGCACCCCAGCACAGCATGTTAGTAGAAACTTCAAGACCTGCAATGGGTCTGTGAAATATATCTAAAATATGTGCTGGTGTCCTGCAGTACCAGGGTTGAGAAATACTGTATTAGAGGACATCTGCTTTTGTAGGCAGGCAGTAAACAGCAAGGCAACTCACTAGATTTTGAAACAGAGCCTGTATCTCGCATTAGGATTTCAATAAAACGAAGTGTTACATTTATAATATTTTAGTTGGAATTGAGGGAGATTTATCTTTTGGCTGACTCCATGGTTCATTCAACCAGTTTTATTAGTGAATTAACAGTGACAGGTTGGCAGCAGACATGATAGATTTTGTCATTAACCAACAGAGGAGTTTGATCCAGGGCTTGGTAAGGGCTTCTCTTTCATCTGTGAGGTATACATTGAACCCAGGATACCTCTGAGAGCAACACTGTCCTTTTCAATAACCAAAACTAGAATTAATTCAAAATGCCTTTACAATCCATTTGTAGTTTCCTATTTGACAGCTTTATTAGAGGATTACATGGTAAATGAAAATTCCTGTTCGCTCCCTTTTTGTTAAAAGAATAGTTCTATTAAAAAATAAAATGTTGTCAATATTGATTTGGTGTTTTTTATTTCAAACCCATACAGTATGCAGTTATTTTATTTTCTTCAACATGAAAGGAGAAATTTAGAAGAATATCAATGCAGCTCTTTTCCATTTTCATCATGCACGTCATTAGACTCTTTTCATTATCCTTCAGGACTGCACAATTAATCAAAATAACATCAGAATCGCAATGTAGTCATATGTCATTATTAAACTGCAAAAGGCTGACTTTATGACATTAATACAGTACATGGGGTCTGTTCCAAAACTTAGTGAGCTGTCTCTTGCCTACATAGGCAGCTGTCTTCTATGGCGGCATCAAATTGCGCTCCACATGCGCAGATCACGGGACATTTGACTTGTAACTGATTTCAATAGAGGTGACACGAGAGAAATGACTTTACTCACATTTAAAATAGTAATTTTTTAATCATATTAAACTGTTATAGTTTTCAGTATTAAGTGGATTATATGTATATTTATGTAGCCAAGTGGAGAGATTTCATGTAATTTAACTCTAGTCATAAATTGGACACGACCCCTTTACACAAAATGTTGTTAAATTGCATTAAATATGTGTTCAGCAGAGTCGTATGTTGAAACTGAGTGTTTGTTATGTGTTATTTTTGAAGGATTCATATGGATTGCATGTGTGGAGTTTGACCACATTTTACATACATGTGAGGACTGGTCTCAACCGTATTTCATTGCATCATATTTCATTTTTGTATTTAATTTCCGTATTCCATTTTACTAATATATATATATATATATATATATATATATACAGGGTTGGGGAGAAATGGAATACATGTAATGGGAATACGTATTTAAAATACAAAATATAAGTAACTGTATTCACTACAGTTACAATTTAAATCATAGGTATTTAGAATACAGTTCCCAATCTGTCACTCACTCAACGTTGTGTCGATGTAGTGACACTAGGGGTCACTCTTGGGAGCCCGAGACACCTCTGGTCTTTGATAAAAGGCCAATGAAAATTGGCGTGTGGTATTTGCATGCCACTCCCCCGGACATACGGGTATAAAAGGAGCTGGTATGCAACCACTCATTCAGATTTTCTCTTCGGAGCCGAACAGTCATGCTCATTGAGCTGAATTCTATTGTTCATTCACCTCTGCTGGATCTGACGGCGCATTTCAGCGGCTTCTCCCTCCTCTGCACTGGTGCACTGCAGAGAATGCCCCTGGGCACTTCAGCAGAAAACAAGAGAGTATATTTTCTGAAAGAGCTTTTTTCCTCTAAAAGAGTATATATTTCTCTAAAAGAGCGGCACACACGGAACGTCTTTTTAAGGACGCGTCTTTTTAAAGATGCCTTTCCGATTGTGTGTTATTCCTGGTTGCGGTCATTATCTCTCAACTTCGGATGGTCTTGATCGCTGTCTTTCGTGTCTGGGTGCGACCCACACGGAGGCAGCGTTTGTGGATGGTTCATGTTCTCATTGCAAGAACATGACCATGGCAACTTTGAGGTCGCAGCTTGCTTTCCGCCTTGGTCCTTCTACCTACGGGAATGAGGCCAGCGCAGCTAGCACTGGGGGCGATTTGGGGACCCCAATGGGATCGCCTCCACCGGGTATCCCCCCGCGGACCTCCCATTCCCCAGCACGCTCGTCTGCCCCAGTCGGGCTTCTGGATGAGTTCGCCGGCTCATCTCATGGCGAGTCTGGCTTCTTGATCGGAGCCCGCGAAGATGATGAGCTCTCGAGCGCAGCATCGGAGAGCGGGCTTGTCCAGTCGGACGCAGAAGCCTCAGCTGGGCTTCCCCCCTTGGGGACGATTGCCCAGTCACAGGCTGATGCCGAAATCAGCTCAAAGCAGCCACGCCCCGCTCCAGTGTCATTCTTCCCGGAAGTGCATGAGGAGCTGACGAAATCGTGGGAGGCACCTTTCACTGCCCGGCCCCAATTCCACTTTTCCCCCGCTCTCACTACCCTCGATGGCGGGGCGGCCAGGGGTTATACGGTGATTCCCCTGGTGGATAAGGTGCTCGCGGTGCACCTATGCCCGCAGAGCGCTGCCACCTGGCGCGGATGCCCTAAGCTCCCGTCCATGCCCTGTAGGCTCACGTCATCCCTGACAGTTAAAGCCTACAGTGCTGCTGGACAAGCCGCCTCTGCCTTGCACACCATGGCTCTCCTGCAGGTCCACCAAGCCAAGGCATTGAAAGAACTGCACGAGGGTAGTTCCGCCCCAGATTTGATGCAGGAACTGCGCTCGGCAACCGACCTCGCTCTCCGAGTGAAGAAGGTCACGGCGCGGTCTCTCGGGCGGACGATGGCCACACTATTGGTCCAGGAGCTCCACCTTTGGCTCAACCTGGTCGAGATGGATGAGGCAGACAAGACACGGTTTCTTGCTGCCCCATTTCTCCAACGGTGGTCTTTTCGCCCCCGAGCACCCAGCTGTGGCACACAGCCACCCCTGATGTGGCAGTCTCCATGGGTTACGAGGACAGGCCTCTTCCTCCCTCATCCCAGGCTGTTCCGGAGATGGTCACAAGGAGCCAGGTAAGTGCTTCGATGTCCCTAGACTCAGCACGGCCATAACATGGTGTGGCACCTCAAGCTCCACCCTGCCGCGAGGCCCCACCTGCCGGTACGTCTGACGACAATGTCCCCTTGGTCCCCCTTGTTCAGAACTTGGACGCGTGGCTTGCGCTTTCCAATCTGTCGCGATGGCTGATCCTGACCGTCCGACTCGGCTACACGATTCAGTTCACCAGGCGCCCACCCAGGTTCAGCGGTATTCACTTCCCTTGGTCAAGAACGAAAATGCTGCTACCTTGCGCGTGGAGATCGCTACCCTCCTACGGAAGGGCGCGATAGAACCTGTCCCTCCTGCCGAGATGAAGAAGGGGTTTTACAGCCCCTACTTCATCGTACCGAAAAAAGGCGGTGGGTTGCGGCCTGCGAGTACTGAACTGGGCCTTACACAGACTCCCGTTCAAGATGCTGATGCAAAAACGCATTCTGGCGGTAGACGCTGTCACGGCAGGTTACCCTCAGGAGAGAGTGGAGACTCCACCCTCAGGTGGTCCAGCTGATTTGGAGTCGATTCGGATGGGCACAGGTGGACCTGTTCACCTCCCACTGCCCGTTCTGGTATGCCCTCACCGAGGCTCCCCTCAGCATAGACGCGCTGGCACACAGCTGGCCCCCAGGCCTACGCAAATATGTGTTTCCCCCAGTGAGCCTACTTGCACAGACCCTGTGCAAGGTCAGGGAGGATGAGGAGCAGGTCGTCCTGGTAGCACCCTACTGGCCCACCCAGATGTGGTTCTTGGACCTCACGCTCCTCGCGACAGCCCCCCCTGGCGAATTCCCCTGAGGAAGGTCCTTCTTTCTCAGGGACAGGGCACCCTCTGGCACCTGCAACCAGACCTCTGGAATCTCCATGTGGTAGACACGATCACTCAGGCTAGGGCCCCCTCTATGATGCGCCAGTATGCCTTTAAGTGGTGTCTGTTCGCTAAGTGGTGGTCTCCCCGATGGGAAGACCCCCAGAGATGCGGAGTCAGATCAGTGCTTTCCTTCCTGCAGGAGAGGTTGGAAGGGAGGCTGTCCCCTTCCACCTTGAAGGTGTACGTTGCCGCCATAGCAGCACACCACGATGCAGTCGACGGTAAGTCCTTAGGGAAGCACGACCTGATCATCAGGTTCCTGAGAGGCACCAGGAGGCTGAATCCCTCCAGACCGTGCCTCGTTCCCTCATGGGACATCTCTGTAGTTCTTCAGGGTCTACAGAGAGCCCCCTTTGAGCCTTTGCAGTCAGCTGAGCATAAGGCACTCTCCTTGAAGACTGCCCTCCTGACTGTGCTCATTTCCATCAAGAGGGTAGGAGATCTGCAAGCGTCCACTGTCAGCGAAACGTGCCTGGAGTTCGGTCTGGGATACTCTCACGTGATCCTGAGACCCCGACTGGGCTATGTGCCCAAGGTTCTCACCACCCCTTTTAGGGACCAGGTGGTGAACCTGCAAGCGCTGCCCCAGGAGGAGGCAGACCCAGCCCTGTCATTGCTGTGTCCGGTGCGTGCTTTACGCATCTATTTGGATCGTATGCAGCTTTAGAATCTCTGAGCAGCTCTTTGTCTGCTTTGGTGCACAGTGGAAAGGAAGTGCTGTCTCCAAGCAGAGGATCGCCCACTGGCTCATTGACGTCATGACGTCATATGGCATATCACGCCCAGGACATGCCGCCCCCGGTAGGGCTATGAGCCCATTCTACCAGGGGTGTAGCGGCTTCCTGGGCCCTGGCCAGGGGTGCCTCTCTAACAGACATTTGCAGAGCAGCAGGCTGGGCAACACCCAACACCTTTGCAAGGTTCTACAACCTCTGGGTGGAACCGGTTTCGTCCCAGGTAGTGGCACGCAATACAAGTGGATAAGCCTGGGATAGCTGGCTGGGTGTATCCCTCGCACGTAGTGCCTTCCACCTCCTTTTGAGCTGAAGACATGCGCCATTAATTCCCAGTAGTGTTCACAAGTTTTGTTCCTTGGTTGACTTCCTCCGAGCCCTGTGGCAGTCGAGTTTTTGGAGAGACTCGCTGCTGGCCCAGTACACGTGCTAACTAAGAGTCCCGTTCTGGGGTAGGTGCTCCGCATGTGGCGGTTCCCTGTAAGGCTAACCCCATGCAATGTATATCTTCCGCTAATTCGTTTCCCTGTTGGCAACTGCGTCTTCCTTGGGCAGAGCCTCTCTGCCCCAGACTCCATGTTTGTAGTAACTCCTCCCCCATTGGGTAGGATCTACCTTGAAGACTCTCCACATGGTTGGAAAGACCATGTGACATATTCTTCTACTTATATTTCCCCCCCCTCTCTTTGGGCGAGGTGTGGTCTCCGCGGTGTCTTCCCCTTGGGAGGGACACCCCCCGACTAGGCCTGGCGGCCCAGTCGGATAATCCCCCTTCTTTTTTAGGGAGTGGAAAAAAGAGAAGGGGAAAAGAGGCCACGACTGGGTTAAGCCTGTCTCTATATCTTGGGTAGTCGACTTGTCCCCAAAGGGCCATTCGACACTCATAACTATGTTGGGGGAGGTTACGTGTCGACTTGGTGTGCTGGCTATGAGGCACACAGTAGTCTGCCCACCACACACCGCCAGTTCATGTAACAGCCAATTGTGGCGTTTCGTATAGGGACCCCTAGTTTCACTACATGGACACGTCGAGTGAGTGACAGATAGGGAACGTCATAGTTACTTGTGTAACCTCCGTTCCCTGATGGAGGGAACGAGACATTGTGTCCCTCCTGCCACAATGCTGAACTACCCGCTGAAATGGCCAGATCTTATATCGGATCCTCAGCATAAAATCTGAATGAGTGGTTGCATACCAGCTCCTTTTATACCCGTATGTCTGGGGGATTGGCATGCAAATATCACTCGCCAATTTTCATTGGCCTTTTATCAAAGACCAGAGGTGTCTCGGGCTCCCAAGAGTGACCCCTAGTGTCACTAAATCGACACAACGTCTCGTTCCCTCCATCAGGGAATGGAGGTTACACAAGTAACCATGACGTTACATTCAAAAAGTATTTTGATTACTGAAGAGATTACTTTGCATTTGATTGTCATTTGTTTCATTTAATATTTAGTTCTTTCAGATGAAAACATTTATACATATAAATGATGAGATCCAAAGTGCATTTGAACAGCAGTTAAACACTTTCTTATGATGTGTTCCATTCATACGAGCAGACAGAGAAGTAAGTTTGAAGTATGCTAAGCTAAAATGCTATTTCTAGCCATTTTACATGCACATGTTACCAGGCACGATCATATTTTTTTTATCAAGAAAATTCACGTTGGATCATAATTTCGAATTTTCTAGTAAGAACTTTGATATTAGGGCAAAAATCGTATTCTTGATAATAATTTTTGTATTGTTTTCCTGTAAAAATATCTAAAAATCCTTAAAACAAGATCAATTTGATTTATCTTGTTTAAGAAACAACACTGCATAAGATATTTAGGTTTTTCAGAGAATGTAATATTAACATAATTTAACAAATTGCATTTTACAGCAAGTATTCTGTAATCTGTAGTGGAATACATTTTAAAAAGAAACCCTCCCAACCCTGTATATATATATATATATATATATATATATATATATATATATATATATATTACATATATACGGCCCCATCGACTGCTGTTTTTTTTCCCTTTTTTCAGCAGCCATCAGAAAAAATACCCCAAAGGATATTTTAGTGTTGTTTCTTTACAACCACTGGCTACATTTATAATTAAAATTTCTCTGGCTTCGTCCGCCATCTTGGATTTATTTTTCCGCCGAGCTCTTTGATGTCTTAAAATGCTGCCTCCGGAGGAAGTGGTTTTGGAACAGACCCATGTAGGGTTGGCAACTTTCTGCCAGCAAAACACGGGACAACCCCAATAGCATTGGCGGGACATTCTGAAGGGCTGTTCACACCGAACACATCCTTGTGCTTAAACTAAGCTAGATGCAGCAGCACAGGTCACAGAACTGACTTTTTTGTCAGTTGAAGTAAACTTGTCCTCACAATGCAAGTGAATGGGTAACAAAAATTTGGAGCTCCAAAATGCACATTAAGGCTGCATAAAAGTAATCCATAAAACTCCAGTGGTTAAATCTATATTTTCAGAAGCAATATGATAGGTGTGGGTGAGAAACATATCAATATTTCAGTCCTTTTTTACTATAAATTCTCCTCACTACCCAGTAAGTGGCGATATACAAGAAGTTTTGGTACCCATTCACTTGCATTGTGAAGATCCTACAGAGCTGAAATATTCTCCTAAAAATCTTTGTTTGTGTTCAGCAGAAGAAAGAAAGTCATGAAAGTAAATTATGTAAATTATTATTTTCATTCCTGGGTGAACTATCCCTTTAAGAAAAAATAACCCTTTTTGTTATTGTTTCAGTAATTACCAGAAATAAATAAATAAATAAGTTAATAAAAAAAAATAAAAAATAAAATAAAAAAACAGCATACAGCTTTGGAACAAGGTGGGGAAGAGTAAATAAATAAAATAAAATTTTATGGTGAACTATCACTTTAAATGGGAATTTTCCTATTTGAAAGATAAAAGTGTCTGTTGGGTGGTCAGAGTTTGGAACCCTGAGGATTAGAGTTGAGGGTTGGTTTGATGAAAAGCCTAGTGGTATTTCTCATCTTCTAGAGCATAGCGCACCACATGCTACCTGACCAAGCTTCTCTTGACCTGTTTGTGACCCCTCTGACCCTTCAATCTGAATTGCTATTGCTATTCGGTTACAGGTAAAGGGGCAAGGTTTGACTGGTTAGCATGGTCAGTTAGGCCCTAGTGAAGGGTACTCCAATCACTTTCATTTATATGCTATGATGGAATGACCCACACCCCTCTCGTCATTGTGGCCCTGCCTCTGAGAGCCATCCTTCAGCCAGGCTCACAACAGGAGTGAGCAGGAGAGAGGAGCAGTGCAGTTTAATAAGTTGCAGCGGATGATGAGGCGCACCTGATGTGAATAGAGCCTCATCACGGCTGCCATTAAAATATAGGATTTATTCACTGATATATATAGAACTGGATTGCTCATTATGTCATATCAGTGAAGCCACTGCGCTGCCATATTTCTATGCCCAGACATTCCAATGTCCCTATTGACTTAATAGGAAATCATCTCATTTCAGCAAGTAAACATTAGTCATTTAATCACCGATTTTATATCTGAAATCTGCATGTACATCCCAACAATGCAAACGTCCTACACATGAAATTATTTATTTATGTAAAATTGGGAATTTTCCTGTTTCTTGAAAGTCCGAGTGAGTTATGTATATCTACAGTATATAACAGTATCCACCTCTAACAAACTTCATCAGCGAACAGATCAGCTGAATGTAAACAAGTTCACTGAAACTGAGGTAAGATACAAACAGACATTTTCAGACTTATTTATTGTGATCATCGAAGTGTTTGTTCAGAGTTACTTGTTTTATGTTTTCATCAGAAAGTGCCTTTTTCTTGTGGTAACTTGAATAAGAGCGCCCGAGTAGTTATAACCTATACTATGTGTCAAAATGTCAAATTGATTGGTTTATGACATGTGATTTATGACCCCCCTGTCACCCATGATTGACAGGTAGAAATAGTCCAGACATGTTTAAGAACATGTTTGGACATGTTCTTCCTGGAGTGTATTGGCCAGTCGTCGGATGTCAGTGCTTGTTTATGGTGTGTTAATGTTAATGATTAATGTCTTACCTCTCACCATTGTTCCTTCCTGGTATGCTTTTCAAACCAACATCACTACCTACATCCTGAATTTGTTGTTTAAATAACTGTTTAAGATGCCGTAGTTAAAACACAGAAGACACTCTGCGACTTTCTGCTACAATGGCTGCTCTGAGAACTCCTAAATCCCCTACAAGAGTGATGTGTATTTCACCAACAAGAGGACCTGCTGAAATGAGAGAGGAACTGACTTTTGCGCCAAGGAAAAAACAAAATGTTAGTTTGACAAAGTTTCTTCATGAAGATGTGGATTTTGCGAAATGTGATTTCTTATTGTCTGGTAATCGTGTAGGAAGATATGTGTTTGACAAGGCGATGCGGACTGTGAAACCCTATTTCACATCACAGGAACCCTGCCTGATTTTCCCTGCCAAAGATTGGTTTATGTTTTACAATTACATTTGGAGAGATTTGAATGACTGTGGCGATAAGCCACTGTATATCGGTGAGTGGGACGCCATGACTCCTTATATTTTTTGCTGCAACGACAAGACAAAGCTCCATGAAAGTGCATGGCCTATTCCTGAGTTTGAGCATCACATGTACTATGACATGAATTTTTTTTTTCATCGGAAAGATGTTTGTATGCTTGACGACATTTTTACCTGTATTGACAAGATGATTAGATGGTGTGACATGTATGATCGCTACAGTTCTGTAAAGACGATATTGTTTCACCCTGAGCAGGGCGTCAACAACCCCAAAGTCCGCCTCTTAAGTCACCCCCATATTACAGCCATTAAAAACGCCAGCAGTTTGGTACATTCGCTACATACATTCACCATGTCTCAAGAATCTATGACTGTCTACTGCTACACCAACACTCCTGAGACTGCCCCGGTGATGCCTGAATACAATGCAACACCGCTGGAGCCTCACCCACAAACTTGTGACAACAACTGGTTGGATACATTTTGCAAGGATCTGGGGTATCACAACATGACCTTCCTTACAATGCCGTACGGCAACACTGGAGCAATAGCTGGAGCTGCGGCCTATGCTGGGATTGATGACACAGACAGTTGAATCCGCTCTGACAGCTTCAAAATCATAAAAGCGACTGTCGTGGTCCTTCTGGAACATCTCATCATCAAAAAGCTAAAAGAACTCTGTTTGGGCTGCGAGGTGGACCATCCGAGTCAGATTAGACATTCCTGCTTGTTTGAACCTGACATCTATTTATTTGATGCATACTTTGAGGAACTGTCATGTAATCTGGTTAAACCAGGACTTAAACACACCATAGCTCAAGCATTGAGCTGGTGTGGTTTGAAGATTCACCCCCAGAGGATTTAGGGGACGGTAGACACTATTATGCATAAACTGCGTGACGAAGTTTACATTGTGGAAAAGCATGTGAAGTCAGAGAGAAAGTTGTGGATGTCAGCAGCGAACAGACTGTCTATGACACCATGGGCAACTGGAAAGGCTCCGCACAAGTTGTGTGTGTATGATACTGAAATGGGGAACACATGCTGTCCGACAGGACTGGCAAAGTGTCTACTTAAACGTCGTATTAGATGTGAGATGACCAACTTAATGTACAAAATCATTAATGACTGTGTTGATGTACCTGTTGCTGTAAATTATTGTGGTGTTGATCCCAAACGTTTAACAAACCTCAAGAAGCAAATGTCTGTTGTAAGGGGCATGTCAAATGAGTGGACAGATATGATGCGTATGTGTATTAATGCGGTCGATCCAATTTGTGCAACCATCAGAAAAATACTAGACCTGGTGACTGAATGTGGCAGTTGTATTAGAATTGCTGACATAATCTGTATGTATACGTATGTGACTGATTTATGTGTAATCACAGTGTCAAGAAATGACCAGACTGATGTTTGTGAAATTATTGAAACACTAGTTGATTACATTCTTGAGAAAAACATTGTGATGTGTATAAAATTTCTACAGTACCTCGATGCTGTATGATGCCAATGTTCTCTTTTACTGAAACAAAAACCCAAAACACTTAAACCATCTGAGTTATTCTTTTGTGGATACTGAAGTGACAATATGTCAGAAGAAATTAAAAATATTTATTACACACCTTCTAACCCGGGTTCTTTAGGAGGTAAAAAACGTTTAAAAGATGGTGTTTTAAAAGAAACGGGTGTTCGTTTAACCGATAAACAAGTTTCGGACTGGCTCGCCGGTGAGGATGCTTACACACTACACAGAACTGCCCCTCTAAAATACAAAAGGAATCAGGTTTTTGTCTATGGTATTGATATGCAGTTCCAGGCCGATCTAGTTGATATGTCTGCATACACCAAGGAAAATAACAACAATCATTTTCTGTTGACGTGCATAGATCTGTTTAGTAAATATGCATGGACGCGTGTGTTAAAAAACAAGAGTGGCGCCGAGGTGACTAAATCTTTTGAATCTATACTGAAAGAGGGATGTGTGCCATACAAATTACAGACAGACATATGAAAGGAGTTTTTTAACAAGCATTTTCAAAGCATGACAAAAAAGTACAACATCACACATTTTGCACCTGCCACAGAATTAAAAGCCTGTGTCATTGAGTGGTTTAATAGAACCTTAAAAGCTAGGATGTGGAGGTATTTAACAGCTACAAACTCCAAATGCTTCATCGATATACTTCAAGACATCACGGATGGATACAATGTCAGCTATCACAGAAGCATCAAGATGAGACCGGTTGATGTGAACAAAGAAAATTAATCTGTGGTGTTTCATAATCTATATGGGTCTAGTGGGGGTTGCGGTGTCACCCCAAAATTTAAATATAAAGTTGGTGACATTGTTAGAATTTCTAAAGTAAGAGGCCCATTCACAAAAGGGTATGAGGAAAACTATACACAGGAGTTTTTCACTATAACAGTGTGCATCCCACGTGACCCACCTGTCTACAGATTGTGTGATTATGACGGCAATATCATCGACGGCATTTTTTATGAGGAGGAATTACAAAAAATATTTGTGAACAAAAACAAGACATTTAAAGTGGAAAAAATTGTAGACAAGAAGAAACAAGGCCGGAAAATGTTAGTGTTGGTTCGCTGGCTTGGATGGCCTGCAAAATTCGCATCATGGATCGACCAGAAATAATTGGTTGATGTACAGAAGCCATAAAAACAAAAGACCTACATAGGTAGCACACATTCATGTAAAAACCAACCATGACTGAGGGTGGATTTTATGTCACGATGCCCTGCAACCCCTCGTTATCTGTTTATCCGGAAAACCGCATATCTAGTTATACAACCAGGTTAGCGAGAACTATAAACCTAAAAGGAGAATTGCAAGTTGGATTGATCGAATTTGAATATCCTGTGTCATAGTACACATTTAATAAGGAAGATGCTGCGTTCATTCTCAACTATGGTGAAACAAAGGCGACAGATAGTGAGAAACACATCACCGACTATCCTGTTGAAGGCAAAGAGATTTTCATCAGCAGATTAAAACCAGGGGTTGCTATAGAAACTGGTAACCAAACTCATGAAAATCATAGTGTTGGGTACAAGCCTGTGATGTATGCGCCCTATCAAGCAGACATAAATGGTGGGTTCTACACCATGTATATCTAAACGGATATTTTAGAATATCAATCAGTTGGTGATCATCATGTTCCGCTACTAAGGTGTGTATATATAGATGGTGAGAATAACAAGATTGTTAGTATTAGATATGACAGACTGCATTACATACCAGTTAATAAATCGTCCATCACCGAGATAACCATACAAGTGAAAGACGATCAAAATCAAGATGTATGTTTCAGTTACGGGAAGGTGTGTGCTAAGCTACACTTTAGACCTGTGAAACAATTTGTTTAAAAATGGCATATTCCAACAATCACAATGCCGACCCCATGCGTTATGTGGCCTATTACCAGAATCAGGCCGGCAATGGACTCTCCGGCTATGCCGGGGGCGGGGTTATGTATGGAGCTGGTTTGGAGGGGATGTTTAGAGGACGCTTTAGAATGGCTATACCATTGCTAAAACGAGGATTTAGCATAGCCAAGCCACATCTTAAATCAGCTGCAAAAAACATACTAAGTGACGTTGTTAGCAATATATTATCACGGTCTTTTAATAACAACAGTTCTCAAGATGGATCCAGGCTCATGGTGATGGCTCACAAAAGAGCATCTAGACCACCAGGGGTGCGGAGGAGTGGCCAAACGCAGAATAAAACAAAACATACACCTAAGAAAGCGTCAGTCGTAAAACGCAAGCGCAAGGAGACAACAAAACGTGCTACATCAAAAAGACCAAAGAGCTCTGTTAAAACAATATTTTACATCATGGCTTAACTACACAACATGTCAGAAGAGTGTTTCAAAACCGAACTGGATCTGTTCACAGTGCCGTTGACTCAAACTGCTATTGAAAAAAATACTTATATAGAAGTACCACCATTATCAGCGATATCAGACTCATCACCTTTGGAGTTTTTTATCGCGGGGACTGGAGAGGATTATGTAGACCTAAACAACACATTGGTGTCTTTGCATCTCAAAATCACTAATGCTGATGGTACATATATTGCAGATGGGTCTTATTAACTATGTGGGTCTTATTAACTATGCAGTGGCAACAATATTTTCACAAGTGGATGTGTCGCTTGGAGACCGTCTTATATCACAGAGTTCTAGCACACATCCTTATCGATGCATAATAGAATGTCTTACCAGTTATGGTAAAGATGCCCTTGAAACGCTTTTCTCTGCAGGGCTCTTTTACAAAGACACGGCTGGTCATATGGATGTGGCAGACCCCGCTGGGGGTAATCGCGGTCTGACAAAGAGAGCGGCCTTTACCAACGGCAGTAATGTGGTTGAGCTACTCGCACCCGTTCACAGTGATATTTTCTTTCAAGAAAAACTGATGCTTAACGGGGTGGACATTAAAATTCGCATGACGAGAGGTAAAGATGAATTCTGCTTGATGAGGAGTGATGCTGCAGCCTATAAACTAAACATCCTGTCAGCCTCGCTATTTGTGAAAAAAGTGTCTGTATCACCAGCTGTGAGATTGGGGCATGCACAAGCACTGCCCTCAACAACTGCCAAGTACCCCATCGACAGAGTGTGCCTGAAAAACTTCTCAATTTCTGCAGGCTCATGTGTCTGCAATCAAGAAAACTTATTCTTAGGAACTCTACCAAAATCTGTTGTTCTAGTGATGACTGATAACGATGCGTTCACAGGATCCTATAATAAAAACCCATTTGCTTTTAAAAACTACGACCTAGAATTTCTGGCCATTTATCTGGATGGACAACAGTACCCAGCGAAGCCTTTTGAATATGAAAGTGGTTCTGCAGTGTGGGAATTTTACCAGTTAGAGTTAACTTCTGGAAATCATCTTAAAAATCAGGCTCTATCTATTGATAGGAAGGACTTTCTGCACGGCTATACCCTCTACACATTAAATTTCACACCAGATGAGGAGTGCAGTCAGCACATATCGCTTATCAAGTCTGGAAATATTAGACTAGAAGCTCAGTTTAGACAACCGCTACCCCGAACAATCAACTTAATAGTTTATGCCATATTCAACAGCATCATCGAAGTGTCAAATCGCTGACAGATCCTGGTTTATTACTATTAATATGTAAAAATGGACACTGTCCAGCTTACGACTATCATGGATAAGATTTCATGCAACATTCATTTTCTCGGTGTACTCCCGTGTGACTATCTACCAAAAGACCCTTAAAGAAAATTACCATCAATGGTTATAATTAACACACATCCTTCAGGACTCCAAGGTGAACACTGGTTAGCCATCTACATAAATGAGGATGGTGTAGGGTGTTTTTCGACAGCTTTGTTAATAAACCAGATTACCCCCATTTTCCGCAAATTATCAAAAACTTTCTAAACCGCAATTCTAGTGTGGTACAGCATTCGACAGTGCAAGTCCAAGATTTTTCATCAGAGACTTGTGGTCAGCATTGTGTGTTCTTTCTCTACCACCTGGCAAAGGGGTATGATTATGCTTATGTGTTGAAGCTGTATACCAATGATTTTATTAAAAATGACAAAAAGGTGTCAGCTTTTGTGAAAAAACTAAAACAATCTCATTGTAATGAAAATGTTTTCAAGTGTGTTCAATGTGTTCAGACAGGTGAAATGTTTATGTCTTATGCTTAATATTTTCAATAAAACAACTAAAGAACAGAAATTTCTTCTTTTGACTCTTATACATTATACATACAACACATTCAACAATACAGATAATAACAAGATCAAAACATGAGAACACAGAACATACAAAACTCTGAGATTAAAAACTTAGCCACTGACTCTGGTCAAGAGTGGGTGAAATGATCACATGTCCATCTGAATAATTTGAATGTGTTGAGCTGGTTTTAGTCGGTGTCGATTTGGTTTTGAAAGAGTTAATTGCATGTCTGACATAATGATTTGATACCGTTGAGTATGGTATGTTTAAAGTAGCAAAAGCCTCCAGAAACTTGTTCTATCCAACAGGTCTCTGTGCATCAGCAATCTTTTGTGGAGCCGTGACACCTTTAACTAAATCGAGCATGTGTGAACCAGGGATTGTTCTACCTTTAAACACAAACTCGCCCGACTCAGCCAAAGAAGTGACATCTTTAGTTTTAGACATTTTATCTAAAATGTAACGAACATTTTTTAAACTCCTCTGTGGAACATTCTTCAAAATGTCGTCCACAACATTATCTAAAACATCCTGGACACTTACACCGACCGTCGTGGGTGGGTCTTCTTTTTCTACGTGGTCAGGCTGTGGAAAGATTAATGTTAATGTGTTGGTTTCCCTGTCCTCTTGTCTAGCAAGTGTTAAAAATTGTTGTAAAGTATTTGTGTACAGTTTTGCCTTTTCATAATTGTCCAAATCAGATCTGTGCAAAATACTTCTTATAGTCATGTCCAAATCATTCTCCACAACCTGTTGAATAGACTCGTGGGGGGTACCAGTCTTTAGTTTATCCAATTGATGCTGTGGAACTAAAAACATCTTCTCTGCATACTCCATTCCCAAAGTTATCTAGAAGCATCCAAGCTGGAGATAAAAGGGATTGTGATGCTTAAGAGGGGCAGAAGAAATCCACCCTGTTGGTTTATCAGCCGTCTCTTTCTTTTTACCCCAATCTTCTTATCTGCAACAAATTTGATCTCGCTTTTCCTCCTTCTTAAATTCTGGTATTGCTGTGACATGAGTGGTATATTCTGTTGAGCACATTAAGAGCTACTTCACACAATGTTACAATGAGCTTGTCTCTGGCAGACTGTAAAATAACCTGTCTCTGTTTGAGTGTTGCTTTTAATAATAATTTTAAAAGAGGCATGTTTCTACAAAGTCTAGCTGACATCTTCACCGTCCAACATTTTTTCAATCATCAGGTATCCGAAAGGTTTGTTGGTTGGATCTTGATAGCATTCCATAAAAAATGTTGTGTTCCCGGGATACATTTGCCTTCCTAGTACATTGACCTGATTGGTATCTCTGGGGTTTTTAAACAACATCAGATAATTTGTGTTTAAGCTGATGGTCCAGCTGGATTTACCCTGGCAAAATAAATTGTGTACAATATAAATAGCACTAAGATTTCTGTGGTGAACATACTGTGTGAACACCTTCTCCACCTCATTGCTTCCGCTGGCCTCTTTCACCAGGTCATCAAGGATCAGTAAATTAGTTTTGTTGATGGGGAACAAATCATCATCATTCAGAGTCTGTGGTAGTCCTTCAACAAATTTAATTTTGTACATTTTCAACAATTCGTCATATAGTAGTTGCCAACAATCATAAATATACACAATATTTTCAGTTTTTTTAGAAATCAACCGTACAGCATTTTGCAACAACATTTTTACAAAATATGACTTTCCCGAGTTTGAAGGGCCACTTATCACACATGAAAATGGATGCTGTAATCTGAAATCAAAACCATCTGTGTCTCGCACACCCCTTTGTCCAAAAAGATTGTCAGAATCCATATGGGAGCGTGGTGAAATCAGGGAGCAGCACACGTTTGTTGTACAACACCTTAAACTTTTTAACAACTGACCCTGTTGTGTAGTGTGAAGTGTTTTTTATTTCTCACAATAGTGTCGGTGTATGCCAGTATATGCCGACTATTATCTTCCCCCATGACATAGTGATCAACAAGTCCAATCAGAGTGTCTAACCTAATGGCTTTTGAGTTTACAGCATTGAGAGTGATACCCTTGGCTATCATGCAGACCTTACCCTTAGCAGTGCGGTAGCTGTATGTTTTCAGGCCCCCTGATCAAAACTCTACAATGTCATCCCCATCCCCATCCTCATCAGTCAGATTACCGAGGTAAGGCCCCAATGGAGGCTCCCAGGTGCCGTCTCTAGAAGTAAAGATGATGCTGTCTGTGTCACTGTACAACAGCCTATCCCCCAATTTATCCATTAGTTCATACAGTTCTAGACGTGCATGTGGAGTTGTAAACGCACCAAGAAAGACATTAATGTCACGGGTCTGACCACCTTTCCCATCCGCGTAACACCACTGAATTAGTGCAACAGTGTCTGACATGAACGAGAACTGTTTGATGTCATAATCATTGTAGAATATTTTTATCAAGTTGAATATAAATTAATCAAGTATAATCAATGTAAATATAGCCATTTTATTCTACAATTATTTTTCACTTAGTGTATATATATTCTACACTTAGTGTGTGTGTAGAGAAGCCTGTGCAGGAAAGGAATGTGCTCACATATAGTAAACTGCTATCATGACTGCTGAGAAAATATATGTTGAGGTTCCTCCACAGGTCTCCTGTCCACTTCTTAAAATAAACAGATTGGAGTCAAAGAATAGGAATGGTGACATGTATGGAATGTATTGGCCACGCCTTGGTAGGTGATATGTATATAAGCAGGTGCAAACCATTTTGTAGGAGTTGTTGTGATGGGAACAACTTGGCTTTTTTATCTCTGATAATAAAGTCTATCTTCTGGCATCAAAACCCCAAGACTTCAAGAGTGATGTTTCACAGAAGTGGCAGAATCCACTTCATATTGGCGACGAGGATGGGATTGGAAGGAGCAGAAGGGTGAAAAATCACAGCGGGCAGACTAGACAGGCAACACAAAAGCAGGTGACCACCAAAGGGGTTAGCATTTCTTCGTATAATTAATTTGTGTTGCTTGCCAGAGTTTGCCCGTGGTGGTAAGGACACTCAAAAAGCTTCTCCAAATTTAAAGAACATAAAGGGTTTTGATTCCAGAAGATATAATTGCATGCAATGATCTGTTTTTCTATTAAGAGGCCTAGATGAATAACAATAGTTGCGTAGATAAAGTTTAAGGAAGCCCTAGGCAAGAGCCCTGTGGGAAATGCTCTGTTGTGTTGAGGAAGTGAATTACAGAGGTCAGGGTAGGCAAGAAGCCTAATGCTGCGTTCCATTTGTCTCGGAAGTCGGAGCTCCGAGTTATTTTCCAAGTTCCGAGACTGGAACCGACAAATGGAACGCCCCCCAATGTCGGAATTCCTACTCGGAAAGTCGGACGAACTCAGAGGACCCCGAGTTCAGAAAGCAAGTTGGCTACGATGAGCATCGACTGTAGTATGCTGTGGGTTTAAAGTTTTTAAACCTTTTGTCTTTTTTGTGTCCAATTTAGTAAGTTGTATACAAAATACTGTATTACCGTTGCCTATAGGCATGTTGCTATGATCCTGTTATGCGTGAATTACCACGTAATGTGTTGTTTATAAACTGGTACAGCTAAAATTGGCTAGGTTGCTGCTGCTAACAACAACAATGGTCAGTGTTGCTACAACAACACTGCCTAACGTTACAAACTGTAAAACCATTTACACATAACACAGTTTGGCAAATTTATATTGCAAATATACGTTTGTACTTCCATAGGGCATTGCCCTTTGTTTACACCGCTGGTTCGATTAAAACGTGGTTAACATGTTTTGATACAATCAGATGTGCGGAAACATTAACATACCTTTTCCGCTTTCTGTCATCTTCCTCGAGGTCTCTTAGGTGAAGTGCATACTTATGTTGTAGCTCTCTGTACTCCAAAAGAGCTAGTGCAACAATTACTTTCCTGGAGTTGTCCATCTTTTTTTCCGACTTGTTGTGTTGTGTGTAAAAGGAACGCATCCATCTTGGATTTCTTGTTTTTTTTAACGGATATGACGTCGATCCGAGTCCCAAGCTCCGACTTCCAAGACAAATGGAATGCAGCATAATAAATATGCTTTTCGTCGTGTTGAGGAAGTGAATCGGCGAGAAGGGCTGTTTGGTAGGTCACCTAAGAGAGGTGGTAGAATAATTGCATTTTAGAATTTTATAGTATTTTTTGAGAGCTCTGTGTTTATAAAGGCCTTGTGTTTATAAAAAGTGTGAATGTCTCTGTGTCTGTGAGAGTGTTTGTGTCTGTGTTTGAAAGTGTGT
Source organism: Myxocyprinus asiaticus (assembly GCF_019703515.2). Classification (NCBI taxonomy): domain Eukaryota; kingdom Metazoa; phylum Chordata; class Actinopteri; order Cypriniformes; family Catostomidae; genus Myxocyprinus; species Myxocyprinus asiaticus. The sequence continues at coordinate 16,830,031 of NC_059348.1, read as the reverse complement.
GAAGTGTGACTGAAGTACAATTGCGTATGGAAGTGTATGACTGAGTACAAGTATGAGCCCAGTAGAGGGACTGGAATGTATGATGCGTCCTTAAAATAAAAGGAACACAGAGTGTATGTAATATGAGCCCTAAAAATAAAATACAAAATTAAAGGGATACAATGAATGGAGTAAATGTTGCCTAATAAAGAAGGTTTGTCTTTTATATGTTGAATGTATGTTGGGAATGAAAGCCTGTCTCTTGTGAAAATTTGTAAAGGAATTTCCTTTGTTAACACAGAGAAAACTAAAAATGTTCCGAGATATTGACTTTGTAGGTTGTTTGGCCATTCTTCAAATTGTAGAATTTGTGATCCAGATAGAGAGACTCAACCTTTGCTGTGTAACTAATGAGGAGTATATATGCAATTTACAGCAAAGAAAATCTATTAAGGCCTATTTTCAACCTTCCATCAATATATGAGGCAGAAGAGATCTGATGATTAGAGGCAAAGAGGGCACTTAAAAATTATTCTGGTTGTATAGTGGAGTTAAAACCAATGATAAATATATATATATATATATATATATATATATATATATATATATATATATATATATATATATATAAGAGTAAATATAATACAGTATAAATTGACAATAGGAAAAAGAATAAAAATGGTGAGACAACACTGCTGTAAAACAAAATGTGCATGAAAGCAAAAAGTTAAGCTGGCTGGACTAAATTTAGTCTTGGGCTGTTCTTTTCATGCCATGAAGGAAGCCTGAAGGAAAATTAACTATACTTAGAAAGAGCAGCTGTTGTTGGACATGTGCCAGATCATAACTCCTAAACTAGACTGTAGCATAGAAATTGACTTGACTTCATACAGATAATTTATACATAAAAGTGGTATAACTATGCTTAAAGTTCACATCACAGTATCAAGTAAGAATATTGAAATTATAAAGAACTATAAAGTGATTGAATTCCATTTGGGAAATCACATTATCTGGACAAACAATAAAGCTTTGAGTCCAGTATATTGCATTAAACTAAAGTCAACTAAGTAATTGGATTTCAAACAAAGGTTGTATTTAAGATAAGTGTTATTATAGTACATAAGGTATAATTATGGCAAACACTCCAGTGGAAATACTAAAATCTAGAAATCCACTGTGTGAATAATTGATTGATAAAATCTCAAAGAAATGAGAAAGCGAAATAAATAAATAATAAAGGGACTTGTATGAACGTTGTGTATTGAAGAGTGAAGGTGAAACAAATTAGAAAAAAATTTCAATATATTGGCTTTGCAGATTATTGTAGTAAAAAATAAATTAAAATAGTAAGATAATACATTTATTCTCTACATTTAATGATTAATCTAAATGAATGATGATAAAATAATTTTTCATTCTTTATACGCCAAGTAAAAATAACAGTGAAAGAAATAAAGACTCAGCTTATCTAAGAAAAAGCTGCTGTTATTGTTGTTTGACACTATTTGGATACAGAGTGATCCTAAAAGTAAACTGACAACATATAGGAAAATTTGTACATGTATATGGTATAATAATTATTACAATTAAAGTGCATGTTATAGGAGAGGATATGGGAAATTGGTTTATAAATACATAAAAATAACTGAATATCTTTTGGAAGATCATGTTATTAGAACAAATAAATGATTTTAAAAATGTATACATTGATATATTTTTCCTAATTAGGATTAAAATATCCATTGTGTAGAGAACTTATAGATAAGCTCTCAAGCAAATGGCAAAAAAGAACCAAGATATGATGACAAAATAGCCTAAGGAAGGGACATTTGATGTAGCGTTGTGCGAGGAAATGGAAACTTTGATAAAAAATGATAAAACTAAAGATAAGAGTAAAAAATAAAAAGAGAGAAACAAAAAGGGCAAGTAAGAAGAGAACAAGAGGAGATTGAAGCAGAAGTGCAAGTAATAGAAACACAAATAAATAGGAACATTAGAGAAACAGAAAAATTAATACAAGACACAGATAAGTTGGTGAGAAATAGAAGTAGACTGTTGGATAGAAGGAGAGAGAAAGTGAAGAGGAGTCACTGTTCAAAAAGGAAAGAGAAAATTCTCTGAAAAAATATAAGGTGGGCCCCGGGAAGAGAAAATGCTACAAACTAAAAACAAAAGTGCAACCATACAAATCATCATCCTGTTAATTTGTTAGGGAGAGATGCATTATGTAAATTGGGAACATTTTTGGGAATTGCAATAATGCTAGGAGGGCTATCGTTTTGTTGTGTACTTCCTTCATGGAGGTCATTTGTTATCAAAGCCATGGTTAAGCAAATGGAAATGCTAAGATGTCAAGAAAATGGGAAAGAGAAATTAAAAAGAAAGGTGAAACTGACGAATAAGAAAATTATATTTTGTAACTTGAGTATGAAAAGTAAACCTTAAATGTGAAAACTTCACATTCATGTGTCTGTTTTATGTTCTGTCTGGTCCAGTTTATGAGAGAATAACATTTTTAACAATATTAAATTAAACACTATACAGTCTTGATATCTAAATGTAAGAACCCATGATTATTTGTTTTGTTCTTGATTTTCTATGTGTTTAAAAATGTCTGAAGAACAAATTTACATGTGAGTTGCAACTTTATCGGTGTAAACTTGATCAACCAACTAAACTAAGATAGGTAGAGTCTATTATTTTTGTTAGGGACTGTCTGATGGAGAGACTGAGACAGATGTTGGTAGTGCCCGGAATAAACAAAGACCTATGACCTCTTACTCTGTAAGGATGGCGCCAAGAATAGTCTACAGAACCTTGTATCTCTTAGTGTCTCCACTCAGACAGGGGCGCCCCCAATTTAGAAAAGAGAGATAGCAGATTCTTTTAGTTAAAATTAGATATTTCTTTTATTTTCTTGTTTTATACACACAGTGTAGCATTGGTTGATTATGGGTACACTGAGAAGCTGCCTTTGAGACTAAAATTAAAGGAAAGAAAATTAAGAATGATTTGGATCATTTCATGTTCTCTGCAATTCCAATTTGCTGAAGTTGTGCTCTTAATACTTGTTTTCTAATCTTTATGTGTGGCACCCTTGCCAATATTGTGATGCTTTTTCCTTGGGTTTGTTCTGTGACCAATCATGCCAGATAAAATGGAAAATAAAGTCCAAACCTACAATAAGGAGGAGGAACTAAGCACACATTGTAAACAGTTTTGCTCAGATGCTCTGATATTTAACAAAATAATTATTTTTTTCCTTTTGGACATGCATAAAATAATGTTATTCGTGCTAGAAGTTCTGATTTGAAGATTTAAGAAATATCTGTGACGTATTTGTAAAAATTTATTGATAAATGCTAAGGAAAAATTGGTCATGGGTAGCAAGTGAAACCCATGGAGAAACGTTAAGATTAAACTGAACATCGTAAATTCCTCAACTATGAATGTTAATAACTTCATATACATGCGTCTATTCTGATAGTGTCTTTGATACTAAGTATGTTTTACCCATTCTGTTGTCATCATTATGTGTATGTTGTTTCATTAACTCATTCTGGAACCAGTCTCTCACCACTGCAGATGGCTGGGCCAGATGATTTATTGAAGTTATTAATACTGCAGGAGGAAGTCCGAAGGAAAAAAGACTGAAAATGATGTGGGCTATTATCTGATTGGCCCTCCCGCTCTCATGATTGCTGATAATCAATACTGATTTGACATTTCAAATGTGGATTCAAATTTCTCTGGATAAGTTGATTTCAGTCTTATACTTCCAGATTGCCATCCATGGGTTCAAGACCCATGTCTAAATTGTTCTGAGAGTCTAAATTTAAATCCAGCATCTAACAGCTGATCCATTGATTTAAAGAGTAAATATTACAAACTTGATGGCAAAGTTAGAGTTACCTATGTTACCCCCCAAATTTTCCAGAGAGTACCCTCACTTTAAAGAAAACGGGTAGTGGGTGCTACAAAGAGTTGATTAAGTGTCTTTTTCTAGTAAACTATTTCTATTTTGAGATGAATCCATGAAATTATCACTTTAGAGGCATACAGTTTCTGCACAATGATGTTTGTCTCTACTATTTAACTGAATAATTTGTCAGGAAATGCTGAGAAGTATAAGAGAATAATAAATGAAAAATCTTATTGTTAAATGATGATAAACATTAGGATATAAAAAATAAGAGTCATGTGAAATTAGAAGGATGTAGTGTATTTTACTGAGCAATTATTTCAAAACACAAGAAAAGAGATTTATTGTGCCTCATTACTACTTTATTTTGTTTAAAATTTTTAATTACTTTTCTGTTTGTTTAAAAAGGTGATTTGTGTTGCTTCATTAGATAGAATGAAAGTTCCTTCTCCTGAGACAGAGTAAGAAAAGGGAGAAAGTAATCATAAGAGAGTTAATTGACTTAAAAAAAAACAAAAAACAAAGAGAGAGGATTATATTAGTAATAAGATGACAGAACTACAAGATAGGTGTTGTATAATTATCACTGTTTTCACTGTTGAAGAATAATTAAAATTATTATGAGATTCTAAAATGAAAAAGAAGGAATAGCTGTAATGAGAATAGAAACAGTGTGAAGGAGTGGAATGTCCCCCTACAAATTCCTTCCCCACCCTCTCTCTCACTCTCAGTATACGTTTTTGAAGTGTACTAAAGGCACATCTCTAAATTGTTTTATTTTCTTTTGATTTTATTTTATTGTATATGGAAAATTATGTGATTTGATAATAATGTTAGATACAGTGATATGAAGGAGAGGTTCAAACAGCTTTCCTCATCATGATTAATGATTTTATATATTCAGAGGGCAATTTGAAGTTAAGGTTTTATACTGGAGACAAGAGATTCAGTTGAAAGTTCATCTGAAAGAATAGATGTAGGTTCAAAACAATCTAGAGACTATTATTTAATTAAGGTGATGTTTTAAATTAAGCTTCCTAGAAGTTTGACAGAGGCTACACTTTATTTTGTTTTATTCTGATATTAGTCCCCACCATGATACAAGGTCTTTTGTGACATTTGCTAAAGGAGCATAAATACAATCTGAATGGAAATTAATGATCTGTAAATGAGTTCAATTTTAGCATTGTTATTTTACTTTTAATTTGGACAATTTTAATAGATTGTTAAATTTTGAATAATGCTTTTTGAATTTGACCATGTTTTGAATTGTCTCCATATTTAAGCAGTTGCTGAAGGTTCCATTGGCTGTGACTGTTCTCAAGTGATACTCCCTGAAACAAAAGATAATATCTGTTTACTGATAACAAATTGTTAAGGATTGGCTAATAGGACTGAGCGGTATTGAGACCAGTGGCAAGAGGTGATGACCCGATGACGGGTAAGACTCTCCAATGGCAAGAAGGGGGGGCAACCTAAGGCAGGGCATCACTGCTCTTGTTAGCCTGCCCAAGAATGGGTGAGATGGGTTTAAGGAAGTGGATGGATGCTTTTAGGTCGGAAGCATCAAACAGGAAAAAACCTGCCCGAAAATTGTGAGTTCCACTCAACCCAGCTGCATTTTAATAACCGCTTTACTAAAACAACTTATCACAGTGTTAAATACCAAGCATTCTGTCACTGTGCCATCAGGGGATCATACCCTGTGTAGAAGATTATTTATAAATTGGTTTTAGGGGTAAAGTTTTGAGAACCGTTGCAGACAAAGGAGTGCCTGACTTATTGAAGTAATAGTAAACAAACCTGGGAATGTTTGTATGATGAAGAATTAAGATTGAAAAAGGATTTATTACTTTTACTTATGCTTTTATTGAACTCATGTACATTTTAATATTAATGAAGAATGGAAAAAGAAAACATGGTGGTGACTAAAGATTAACATTTCTTATGTTGTTTGTTTAAAACAATTTAAATAGAATTCTTTAAGAAATGGGGTGTACGATTGGCTAAAATTAATATAATGATTAGAATAACAATCCTTGTGGAAGGAATAATATTCTGTTGAGTGATACCATTAGTAAAATCATTCTTGATCCGTGCAACAGTGAAGCAGATGACAGTGATCAATGTGAAGGGTCCAATGCAATGACACCTACTCTGGATGGACAGAAATACCAAATTGGGAGGAAATTGATTCCTCCAGTGAAGATATGTATGAGGAGAGGAATAATGAGCCATACCCTGGGTGTAAGTGCTAGCCTAAACTCTCCCCAAAGGGTGACCTTCTACGATGCGCAAAGTATCTGGGTTGAAGATATCTACACTATAAAAAAACTCTTAATGTGATGATGAATATTTTGTTTTATGTTTGATATATTCTACATAACTGTGATAACAAGAGACAAGGCTGAACCAATTGCATGCTCATGCTTACAGTATAACATGCTTATAGGTTTCATTTATTGAATGAAGGAATAATGAGAAATTTTATTACATTCTTAATCAAACTTGGATGGCGACGTTTGATTCGGAAATCTCCACCAGAGTGTGGCTGCATAATCATTGGTGGTGAAGCTGTGTGACTTAACTAAGTCACTAGAAAGCATAACTGAGGAGACTGAATTATGAAACTGCACTCTGAATAAGGACAGTGAAGGTGGGACTTATGTAAGTCCCAGAGGGGGGGATAATGTAGAATATTTTTATCAAGTTGAATATAAATTAATCAAGTATAATCAATGTAAATATAGCCATTTTATTCTTCAATTATTTCTGATGGTCAAGCATGAATCTTAGTGTGTGTGTGTGGAGAAGCCTGTGTAGGAAAGGAATGTGCTCACTTATAGTAAACTGCTCTCATGACTACTGAGGAAATATATGTTGAGGTTCCTCCACAGTTGTCTTCTGTCCACTTCTTAAAATAAACAGATTGGAGTCAAAGAATAGGAATGGTGACATGTATGGAATGTATTGGCCACGCCTTGGTAGGTGATATGTATATAAGCAGGTGCAAACCATTTTGTAGGAGTTGTTGTGATGGGAACAACTTGGCTTTTTTATCTCTGATAATAAAGTCTATCTTCTGGCATCAAAACCCCAAGACTTCAAGAGTGATGTTTCACAGAGGTGGCAGAAGCCACTACACCATCACAAAAAATGTGCTGGGCAAACTGTTCAGGGTCTGAAAGTAGTTCTGTACACGGCAAATTGTTGTGCATAGAGAATCGTCCCCAAAGTGAGTTCAGCAGAAGTTTAGGTTAAGACTTATCTTGACAAGATTCAGTTTAATCCCCTCTTTCTCAAAGTAATCGTCGATGTAAGATTCTTTGTCTGCATCTGTCACAACATGCATGGGGAATCCACTGGCCTCTTGTTTGTACTGTAAAAATGTTTTAACATAATCACAAAACAAGGTTTCTGATCATTGAAGGAAATGCCATACCTCGTCCACCTTCGTTACATCATAACCCTTATCCACAGCCTTTAACAGTTCGATACTGACCCAGCAGTCTGAAATAGCCCTTTCCTCATCAGTGTGTCTACACGGGGTGGTCTGATTCTGCTGATCTGCACATGTATGGCAGAGCGGAAACATAAGCTTGCCACCAGTCCTATAGTGAAGGACAGGGTGAAGCAGTTTTTGTGGGGGCAGTACTGTGGCTTTGACAAATCCATAATAATTTTCAAGAGTTTCAAAATCCTTGAAAATTATTTGGGGGTGTCCTATGGGGCAGCATTTCTTGGCCTGGCAAAAGGGGTACAAATTTGTAAAGTCGACATATATTTTTTCGCCATTGTCAGCTTTATGATACAGCTTGTATGCATTAGTACGACCACCAAATAGAGCGTTGCGTGGTTTCAATCTTTCAGGATGTGTGTAAGTGGCCATAAATGCCATCACATCAACATCAGTCTGTTTAGCAGTGTTCCAAGCACACTCCCACATCACTTCTACCTCCAACCCATATGCATGCTCTAAAATTTCAACCTTATCATCAAACTGTCTTCTGAGTATGCCATAGGGAAGTTTTGATAATGGGTGTAAATGGTTAGGATTATAACGACATTCATGCCCGTAAAACATACAGCCGTTGAAGTCGAGAGCCTTTTTTACACCGTACTTTTCATAATAACCATCGAGATGGTATTTTCCAATCACCATCTTGCCTAGGTTTAATGCAAGCTGAATGTCTACGCCGCGTGTTAATTTAACATATTCAAGCCATTCAATGGAAATGTTTGAGTATGTCTTGTTCTGACTGGTGTACGCGTTGTTATGGGTCAGAGCTAGAGTGTCTTTTGGTATTAAGTGGGTTTTATACACTGCAATACAACATGCTGCTAAAGTGGTGCATCTAAACGGATCAAGTTTGGTACACTGTATGAATTCATTGCGGTACTTCATGCAAGCCTCCCTGAGCAAAACGACATCATTCTTGCCATACATAGCAAGTTCTTTTTAAAAATCAAACACTTTACCTGATACTGTAACATACCACTCATCAAACAGAGCCATAGAAATGCCTGTCCGGGTATGGGCCTATGTAATTCTCATTTTCTAATCTGTTGAAATTGTGCGGAAAATAACCTTTCTCTGCGCAGGTTAGATTTAACGCAGCAGATGTCATGGACAAACACATAGGGATGAATGAATAGCTGTCAATAAAGCGCTGCTTGAATGTGTTGTCATACATTAAATTTATCCGACATCCTTGCATCGTGATTTTATGTGTGAGCCCTGCTTTTGTGAAATATTCCAAAAGTATAAAGTTATCAAAACCAGAAGCATTAAGGGCAACCCATGTGAAATTCTGATCATGTGGATGTCTAAGCCTTTTAACAAGTCATTCTATACAGTCTGGACCAGCGGCTGTGAACTCCTCCCCTTTAAATTTAATGGTGCAAACGAAGTTTGCAATGTGTTTACCATTTATGTATTGCGTCTCAAAATCATAGAATATGTACTTGTCGCTAGGTGCCTCGAGCTTTATTGGTTGTATAAGCACAGATGTACACTGTCATTAATCAATTCCTCGCCACAATGGATATACCGATTGGCTGCACACTTGTGTGGTTTGGGGTTGATGGCACTGACATGATAACGTCTATTACATTTTTGGCAGTATTTTGTAACAGCACACTGTGCAAACTGTTGACCTAATGGCGGTTGCTTATGCGCATCATAACAATAGTCAGATTTGCAGTACCGTAAACAGTCGCTGCATTGCTTTGTTTTGACGGGGTACTTATAACAATCAGGACCATTGCAGATATCGCAGACGTATTTGCAACAGTGATCTCTACGGTTAGTAAAACCCTGGCAGCACTAGTCACACACATATGGAGTACCTATGAATGCATTCAACTTCTTAATCATAAAATAGTGGCCATTGTGCAGGTACAAGAACACTGTCTTGTGATGATGAGTGTCATTGGACATATACTTCTCCAACACACCAGTGCATGACCTATGGAAGACCACTATTTTAATGTGTAACATCCGTTCAAACCATGTGATATCATTAAACACTATCTTATGCTGTTCCGAATATCCTGAATACATATTTGAAGGTTTAGAAAATGTGCCAAGCAGATTGCAAAACACAGATTATTTGATGTGTTGATGGGGCAGAACAGATTTATCCTGTTTCTGGTGATCACTTCATTATGGGCAAGATCACGTATCTTTCGAGACACACCCCGTTGTTTACTCCTTGCTATAGTCACATTTAGATCCAAACTATCATCAACCCGCACTTCAGAGTTACTTTGCATTATCTTTTCAATCTGATTTGTGAAGACATCCACACTGTAATCGTTGCTAGGTGACAAGACAGTGTTAACATCAGTGGTTAGACTAGGACCTCTCAATTTTATGTTAATTAACCCATCATCCCCAGCCAACAGTCTGGAAAATGACACTATTTCGGACAAAATATCATGCAAAAATATAGTGTAGGCTGCTAAGTCTGTGGCAGATATCACATGCAGATTTATACGCTGATGTATCTCCAAACTATGGAACCACCCTCTCTTACAAGCATGTGGGTGTTAATCCCATATTTGGTGCTGTAGGATCAAATGAATGGTACGGATGGTTATCTGTACCCTCACCCACCTGGTGAGATCGAAAACACTGTCTAATGATGAATTTGGATCTGGTTGATCGTCTGACATTGATCTCACAATTTTTAATAATTCTAGCAATGTACCAGTTGTAGAATCAGATCTATTCATCTCCTCTATTGTCTGAATTAAATAGAGCAATGTTTCTGTGTTGCTGCACATTTCAAGGGGGATCTCACTGTCGTCGCATCATCTAAACCTAGCTGCTAGCCCCTGATCACAACCATCCGACTCCCGACAACGTTTTGCTATTTTTAAATCAGATCTTTTTTTATTTAAACCACACTTAGGGGTGTAAAATTAAAATAACTAAGGATACAACTAAGGAAATAAAACTAGACCCATACAGTAAAAACAAAAACAGTACCGAAAACATCAACTATTACAACCAAAGTAAAATGACATACAATGGGAATAAATGTTGAAAAAATAGATGGTATAAAAAATACACAGTTAAAAAATAACGTTTTTACAACGAGTTTCTTTTTAAGCATGAGTACGACCTGCTTTAATAAGTCCGTTATCAGGTTTTGATCACGGGCTGCTCGTTGGCTCGCCCCACCATGCAAACGCTGCGTCGCTATCACTTGTTTAATCCAGATACCTTGTTGTTGTAGTGTGGCCATCACAGACTGTTTATAATAATCCTGCTTCTTCTCAAAGGTATCCAAGCGCTCTTCAATCATGTTGAAACGCCTCTCAATGGCTTTAATACATCCCTCATTGGTGTTAGAACGTCCCTCAATGGTCTTGAAACCGTCCTGTAACAGTCCAGTTATGTGTTGATTGTCTAAAACGGGATGTGATCCCCATCTGTAAGCCTCCTGATTTGAATGCAGAGCCTCAGGGTCGGAATCTGCTGCAGACACCACGCGTTCGTTGGATTGATCATCCCGTTGTGTTTCTTTAGGTACCTGGGAAAATGCACAGGCATCCCATGATTCTATCAGTCCATCACCCCAGCTCCGAACATCATTTACATCGGGTACCGCATGGTCATCCACAACCAACTCTGTGAAAAAAAAAGAGTTAGGGAGGATATATGAATTAGGAAAAAGATAAAATAATGTTTTTAACATATTTATTTATGTAGGCTTTGAGAAGTCGTGCATATTGTTATACTATTTAAGACTTCAAGCCAACATCAATGTTTGTTCACAAATTTTAGCATCTAGTTACACACACACACATACCAGCTGATGCACTGAGTGAACATCTTGACCGTTTCCGTTCTGTGTCTGTGGTATGAAATCAATATCTCTCACACCCCTATCAACCGGAGCATGCACCTGGGTGACCGTAAACGCTTTACGTTTGAATCTTTTTGGCTTTGTTGCAATGCCACGGCCACTAGCCCTCACCGTGTGATTTTCGCTTCCAGACGCGCCGATCTTGTTTACAAGGTTTGATAAAACTTCTGGAAAAAAAGAACACATAAGAACGTTTTAAACAAATCCAACAAATCATGTAAATAATGCTGCATTACAAACACTTACTGAGCGGCGAGATGTCTCGCGGAGATGCATGCTCTGATGTTGAACTATGCTCCGGATTCGGCCCTGCTGATAAATATTAAAAATATGATCATTCTACACATTCACAACACACTATACGTAGACACGTAATGTGTATAATTAGGTATACGTACCACTCGCATGATTCAGGAATTGAATTTCCTCAACAATGTCGTAAAAGTCTACATCTTTAACATGTCCAGACTATCTTCTACCTGTCAATCACAGGTGACAGGGGGGTCATAAATCACATGTCATAAATCAATCAATTTGACATTTTGACACATAGTAGAGGTTATAACTACTCGCTTGCTCTCTGTCTCCCTTACGTGCACCACCTGAGGGAGACATGCAAAGCAAAGCTGGTTCAAACTGATACACTAGGTTTAAATGGCAAACAAACACACAATTTATGACATGCATCCATGTATGATAACAGCAAACACTTCAGTATGAAAACAGGCAAATTCAGGGCATTTTAGGCGAATTTAAAATCCCGGTTTGACTATTTTAAGGACCCTCTGTGGCAAACGGACATGTTGTCACCCCAAAACAAGCAAATATTACAGCTTTTCATACTTACATTACAACTTGTTTACAGTTTTTCCACTTTCTTTGGTGATAGGTATGCTGCATTTATAGGAATAACACCGGGGCAGGTGAATGCTCTGACATTGCGATCCACGTATATCTTCTCCCTTGTAATGAATATTATCCATAATGAGCAAATGAAAAATTATACATGATTGTCACTAGAGAGCGAAATACAACTGTCGTATCCGCAGGTCGGAGATGGTGAAACGGGGGCTTTTTCGCCTGTCAGTCATTGATGCTCTATGACAGATTGGGCATACCAAGATGGCTGCTCGAACACTTCCAGTGGCTTCACCTCCTGCTGGCAGTTTAACGTTGCGTCAGCGATCCAGTTCTATATATATATATATATATATATAGAGGGCTCATCCCTATGCCCTAATCACTTCAGAGGGTTTGCCCTCCAGTGTGAGAGCTTTGGAGGGTTGAAGGGTGTAGGGCTAAAAAATATCAGTCATTCAGAACGCACTTCGGAGCCATCACTCCAAGCCGAAGGAGCCACTGCCGTTGCACAAAGGCAGACACTAATGACCATAACCTGCACCTAATCAGAAATATTTACATGATTTTACCTCACTATTAACCATTTTCAGGAAATGCTTTAAAACATTTTGACTTTATGAAGAAGAAAATAAGAATAAAGAAAATACAAAAAATGAGATACGGTACAATGAAATACAAAAAAATGAAATCCGAAAATGAAATAAGCTAGAGGCTAATGTCAAATGAAAATATAAACAAGGCATTAGCCTACCCATATGCTTCAGCATACTGTATATCACCTTAAAGGAATGTTTTGGTTCAATACAAGTTCAGCTCAGTCGAGAGCATTTGTGGCATAATGTAGATTACCACAAAAATTAATTACGACTCACTCACAGCAAAAATCGAGGATACAGTGAGGGACGTAAAATGCTGCCCTGCATGTGTTTATGTTTCTGTCTTTTTGTTTACGTTTATCATTAAACTTTATTTATATTGTCAAGCCGGTTCTCGCCTCCTCCTTTCCATTGAACTTGAAGAGTTGAAATACATTTTTGTGGTAATTATCATTATGCCACAAAGCATATTGATTGAACTGAACTTGTATTGAAACCAGAACATTCCTATAATATATGCTTATACTGTATCATTCACAGAATTGTATGCATTTAAGTACATGCATAAATCACTCAAAGTATGTTGCTTATTTTTAACCAGGCTTTAAGGACCTGTATAGCAGTTTCAACCTGTGGTGGACTCAGGCTCTCTGTGGGGCAGAGGTGAAAAAAATAAAAAGGGCACCAGCTGTATGTGGTGGGGCACTAGCGTGCAGAAATTCGTGATGCATTTTGGTGAAACGGTTCCAAACCCTGGTTAAGATTAAAAAAAAATATTATGTGACTCAGATTTTAAGTATAACTACTACACCTCTCAATAAAAACATACAGGGAACTATTAACTATTTAACCATCACGTTAATTTTGCACATAGGGGCACCTTGGATGTTTTCTTCACTGGAAGGGCACCCTAGAGGACATTTTCTTGCACACTGGGCCACCGTAGAGGGCACTTTATCATGTTTTATCTACGATTGGCATCCAAGAAAGCACTTTTGCAGTGTTTTTTTTTTAACATAGGTTTTTTAACGATCGCCCCCCCTGCCCCTCCCCTGAGTCTACCAGTGGTTTCAACAATACCACTCATATTTTCACATATAACACGTATTACACTTATTCACTAAACTGGAAAACACTCTGGGCTATAAATCATTAAATAAGATATGATTAATTCTAAATGCAAAATATGGTCAAACTCCACACATGCGATCCATATGCATCCTTCAAAAATAACCCATCAAAAACATTCAGTTTTAACATACGACTCTTCTGAACACATATTTAATGCAATTTATAAGCATTTTGTGTAATATTTGATATTTACCCAAAGAATTATCAACCGATGAACAAAACTGGGAGCTCTCTTGCACAACATATGTTCTAGAAATGCCCAATTTGAAGGGCCCTTCGAAGCAGCTATTTATGAGCCCTTTGGTTTGGAATGACTTTTCAACATGGCAGCCATGATCGTTCCCCCTTCAAAGTGCCCTTTGGAGGTGAATTTATCCTGTTTAGAACACAGGGACTGAGTATGCCTCTCCTCGGGAAGAGGGTTTCTCTCCTTGTGTGCACACACTAGCATCCTCGCAGGTTCAGGAACAGAGCGGGGAGGGTCTGGCATGAGTTAGATTAACAACATGCTAGTTAGATTGGAGTCAGCGTCGAGGCCCTCGCATGCTGCGGCCCCAGGGAAGCCGAGTCTTTCCGATGGCCTTGCTCCCATATCCAGGAGGGGAGCGCATGGCGGCCGCTGGACCCCGCCCATTATACCTGGACATTTTCTCTCCACTCCCCGCCTTCACATAGCCCCATTCACAGCGAGAATGTCAGATCCCCCTTTATTTTGGACACTTTTCCCATTGACACTATTTTCCCAATTTTTGAACATTTCAGGTTGATTATTATTTAAAATAAACACCTCTGTGAGGCCAGATGCCACACCCACAAAAATCCTTTCATTCTTTATCTGTTTCTTATGCTCTAGCTTCTATACTTATGGTGACCAGATTCCTGCTTGTGGAAAACGGAGGACTGGCTGTTGGGAGCACAGGGTGTTTTCCGGTGGGCCGCTGGGTAATTTGGGCAGGCCCATTTCTGCGCAAGTATTGGCCAGTCCTACAGGCAATATTGACGGCTGCCCTAGGCTCCAACATGCCTGCGTGAACCCTTACAGATTGAACATTCAAAATACTCTGTAAATGAAAGCCAATATAATTGCTTTTATTTTATTTTGAGAGTATTTACAAAACTGTAGCGCATTTCTGTACATACGCAATAACTCTGTACCTCACGTGGACCTTATTATTTGACATACAAATCACAATAATGGTGACAACCAAAGACAACATTTTAAGGATAAGATAAGCTCTTAATAATCACAAAATTAAAAATAACTGCAAGTTAGAACAAATACAATAACAGCAGTGTATATGAAATCTGCAAACATAAAGCTATGGCCAGTACATAGTAATTTGCATAATTTATTCATACCGCAGGGAGCTGAAGTGCGGCTTGCTGAATAATGCTCACGCCTGATAAAAATTTTGAAAATAAGTCATGACAAATATTACTTTGTGGCTATTTGAGTCTTTGAGGCTTACTTCGTTTAAAGGACAGCAGAAACAGCACTTGTTAAAGCATTGGGATTTTCACTTTTTCTCAAGAATAATCTGGGGAAGGAATTAAAACACTGCAGATATAAAGACTCACATAGAGTGAAAATATGAGCAGTTAATTGGCAAAATATCTGCAAAGTTCTACACTTTAAGAGGCTGAAGCGCTGTTGTGCTCGGCATCAAACAGTTGCTTGACAGGTGCAGCAAAGGACAGCTGAGTGGAAACAATGCCCAAAAGAAAGTGCAAATTTACAGAAGATTTGCACAAAACATTCCCATGCTTTCGTCCCGGTCGAGATCCATGGAAAGCAGAATGTATGACATGTAAAGCTGGCACTTATGCGTCAGTTGCTAATAAAGGTGCAAGTGATTTAGAAGCACACATTAGCTCTGCGAAGCATAAAGGGTCAGCAAAAGGTGAAAGTTCATCAGGTAAATTAAAGGACTACTTTTTGCGACCAGGTAAAATTATCACATTGCTTCATTTTCCATGGCCATTCAAAATAACAGTAATAGTAAATGAAGGTACACTCATGGCATCAAATATTTTATCTTAGTACATGGACATTGAAAAGAATGTTGGAAATTTGTATTTATTTATATATATTTATGTTATGCTAATAAAGTGTCTTTTTCACTGTATTAAAGTTTGCATTCATAGTAACACTGTTTTGAACCCTATTATTCCACCCCACCACAATCCCCTCCCCCAGGCGGAAAAAAAAAAGGTGTCCTTTTTTGGAAAACCAGAATATGTTCACCCTATATTTATATATGTACATATTCTGGCCAACTTTGTTTTCATTGAATTTTTCTTTTAAATAAACATTTACACAGTTATGTGAGTAATTGACATAAAATTTTAAGCATTGTCATCAGTGTCCACTATGTGACACTTTCCTCATCTAACTATTTTAAACAACATTTTATGATCTTGTATAGCTATATATACATATATTATTATGATACTTGTTGTTTTCACAACCTCATATTTACTAAGACAATAGTATATTTGCTGTCATGTGTATTGTGTTGATTCATGTCTTTTATTTTGAAATTCTAGTTCCTGGTTCATGTCATGTGTTCCTGTTTCCCTTGTCATGTGATTTCTATTTTCCCTCCATGTTCTTGTGTCATGTTTTCATTGGGTTATTGTTTAATTAGCTTATTATGAGTTCTGTTTGTTCATTGGTTTATGTTCTCCCATGTCTTGTATTTAAGCCCTCATGTTTTCATTGTCTAGTTGTGAAGTATTGAATGTGAATGGGTGTTCATGTTCATGTTCATGTTCATGTTCATGTTCATGTTCATGTTCAATGTTCTATGTTTAACGTTTAACGTTTCTAGTTAGGGTTTTTGGTTCACGTTTGTAAATAAACTGCACTTGGGTTCTCATCATCTTCGTCTTCATCATCATTGCCAGCAGCCAGCACACGTTACAGAATACTTCACCCACCATGAACCCAGCAGTTTTACTTCTGCGCCTACGTCAGGGGAATCGTCCCCTGGAGGACTATGTTGAGGACTTCTGCGGTCTAGCCAGCCAGGTGGACTTTAATGAGGTTGCCCTCAAAGACTGTTTTAGATTTGGTCTGAATGAGTCCATTTCTTTTTTGATGCCTGGCGGTCGCAGTTCCCTCAGCTTGGCTCAATATCGACCTCGCCCTACGGTTCATCGGTTCCCCGTTCACTGTGGGGGAGGCGGATGCTGAGCCAGAGTTCCACGTCATGGCCGCCGCCGAGCCAGAGTTCCACGTCATGGCCGCCGCCGAGCCAGAGTTCCACGTCATGGCCGCCGCCGAGCCAGAGTTCCACGACATGGCCGCCGCCGAGCCAGAGTTCCACGTCACAGCAACGCCTCAGCCTGCTCCATGCCACGTCACAGCAACGCCTCAGCCTGCTCCATGCCACGTCACAGCAACGCCTCAGCCTGCTCCATGCCATGTCACAGCAACGCCTCAGCCTGCTCCATGCCACGTCACCGCAACGCCTCAGCCTGCTCCATGCCATGTCACAGCCACACCTGAGCAGTGGGACCTGGAGATGGTTCCCACCCTTATACCCACCCTTAGTTCTCCTAAGCAGGCAAGGGGAACTTTCGGCCCTCCGATCCCGCCTGGACCCTCTGAGCCCTGGACTTCGCCTTGGCCTGTCGGTCCCTCGACATTGCCTCAGCTCGGCGTTCCCTCGGCTCCACTACGGTCCTTCAGCCTGTCAGCTGTGCCGGGGTCCCTCGTCCCTCCGGCTCCTCCTTGGTCTGTCGGTCACCTGGCTCCGCTTTGGCTCTCCAATCCTCTGGCTGCGCCTCGTCCCTCCGATCTGTCAGCTTCACCGGGGACCTCCTTCTCTACGGCTCCACCTTGGTCCTCAGTCCCACCGGCTCCACCTCAGTCTTCCGATCCCTCAGCTCCGCCTTGCTCCTCCGAGCCTCCAGCACCGCCTTGGTCCTCCCTGCCATCGGCTCCACCCTGGCCCTTCGAGTCTTCGGCTACTCTCCGGGCACCACGTTCCATGGCTCCGCCCCTTGAGCCTCTCACGGCTCCACCTTCCATGGCTCCGACCCTTGAGCCTCTCATGGCTTCACCCCCCACGGACTTTGCCCTGGTCCCATGCCCCTCGCCCTTTCTCGCCACGCCACGCCCCACGCCTCAAGACACCCCCCCCACTCCCTACAGAACTTTGTATTTGTCATGTTTTACGTGTTTTGTTTATGTGTTGGGAGCCACCCCTTAGTGGGGGGGATATGTCATGTGTATTGTGTTGATTCATGTCTTTTATTTTGAAATTCTAGTTCCTGGTTCATGTCATGTGTTCCTGTTTCCCTTGTCATGTGATTTCTGTTTTCCCTCCATGTTCTTGTGTCATGTTTTCATTGGGTTATTGTTTAATTAGCTTATTATGAGTTCTGTTTGTTCATTGGTTTATGTTCTCCCATGTCTTGTATTTAAGCCCTCATGTTTTCATTGTCTAGTTGTGAAGTATTGAATGTGAATGGGTATGTGCATAGTCAAGTCAGGTTATAGTCAAGTTCATGTTTATGTTTTATGTTTAACGTTTCTAGTTAGGGTTTTTGGTTTCACGTTTGTAAATAAACTGCACTTGGGTTCTCATCATCTTCATCTTCATCATCATTGCCAGCAGCCAGCACACGTTACATTTGCACCTCCATAAAAAAGTTGAAAGGTGATTAAGATTTTTAAAAACTTGAAGAAGGGCGTGCTGAGTGACTCCAGCCAGGTCTCCTAAGCAACCAAATTGGCCTGGTTGCTAGGGAGGGTAGAGTCACATGGGGTAACCTCCTCGTGGTCGCTATAATGTGGTTTGTTCTCAGTGGGGCGCATGGTGAATTGAGCGTGGTTGCCGCGGTGGATGGCGTGAAGCCTCCACACGTGCTATGTCTCCGTGGCAACGCGCTCAACAAGCCACGTGATAAGATGCGTGGGTTGGCTGTCTCAGACGTGGAGGCAACTGGGATTCGTCCTCCGCCACCCAGACTGAGGCGAATCACTATGCGACCACGAGGACTTAGAGCGCATTGGGAATTGGGCATTCCAAATTGGGAGAAAAAGGGGAAAAATCCCCCCCCCCCCCAAAAAAAAAAAAAAAAAAAACTTGAAGAAATGCTGACGTCACAGCACCTAAAATACCCACTTTTCTTTGTAACTTTCAAGTACATTTTAACCTAACATCTGTATGTTGGGAAAAAGTTTCCAGACAAGTTATTTGTCTGAGCTATAAAGTGCTTATTTTAGTGTTTTCTCTAAAAAATCCACTCATCACATTTACAGTGGTTTTATTTGTTTTAAAGTTTTAAATATTTGCACTGTGGGGCCTGTTGTCATGACTAGCAATCAACCGAAATTGCTTTCTTTTTTCAACACACAAATTTGAAATTGAGCCATAAAATGAAATCAATTAGCCAGTGTGTTATTGTGTGATGTGTTGCGGGCCAGGTTTGGTGGGCCACTCTAGGCCAGAATGTCCAGGGCCACTTTTTAGTCCCAGTCCACCCCTAGCCCCCTCCCAGCAAAAATGACATTGACTTGATCCATACCTAGGCGCAAATCAATGCGAAGAAGAGGGTGCATCCGCATCTGTAACTGTTGTCAACTTGTACTTTTTGCTGGCAGCAATTTTTCTCAGTGTGCGCTTGCCTTTCAAGAGTTTATCGTAAAATGCAGAGCAGTCCAGTCCAAAATTAAGACTTACGAAAAGCATTGCCTGCATGACTGTTACACTGAGTCGAAATGTGTCCATTGTTCATGCTGCGTTCATTAATGAGAACACACACTCCACAGATGCAGATGTCACAGGCAGGCATAAAACAAACTCCATGACCTTGGCTAAGACTCCGAAGTTGATGGTCTTCCTCTCCAGCTCACGAAAAATGTCTGTCCACCTCTCAGACATGGCCATCTTGTTCATGTTCCACTCAGTGAGGCGACGAGTGACAGTGTTTTTCGCGCAAGCCCACTCATCAAAGAACATGGTTTCGTCAATCAAACTGAGAGCGGGGATTCTGGAGTAGAAGTGTTTGAGGCTGTTCTGAATGTCTTTCTACTCTGAGATGTCTCTCAATAGGGCCCACTCAAGTTTTTCAGTGTTCTCCAATGAGCAGCTCCAATTTTGGAGGTAATCCACTGATGCTGAATAAGTTTCTCACTGCACAAAATAAATCATCGCATGTCACCAGCTTCAACCAGGGCATCCAACTGCTTTTTAATGTCAGATGGTATGAGTGATTCCTCCAGCCTGGCCTGCTAGAGTCATGAATGTGCAAAGCCACTTCTATGGCTGATATGTGGTCTTGCTCTACTATCTAGAGGGCACAGTTAAAAGAGCTGTTTGCTTGAGTGTGAAGTCAATTCAAAGTTTAGTGCAAGGATCGCTGAAAATGTCTTTTAGAAACTTTGGCCATTTTTCTTGAGAAAGAAAGGTATGCACACAGACCATTAAAAATGTGTAGTATTCTTTCAAGAGCTGGACCAAGAGAGAGGAAATGTGTGTTGCCATGCTGCAGTAATTTCTGATAGTCCAGCTCCACATAAGCGAGTATGTTGCATATGACAGCTTTAGATTTGGTGCGGGCAGAAGAAAATTTCGGATCATACAATTTCTTGATAAATTTTGCAGTGCAGTAAGCCGACCGAAAACTATGGCCATGCACAACAGAATGATAAGCAAAAAGTCCTTCACTTGCATGCGTCTTGTCAGATTCGGAACTTTGCTTCACAAAAAAATCGCTGTGGCACACTTCCTTTTAGCAGCGTCCACATGTTTTTTTGTATGAACATGCTGCGCAATGTCGGTGCAGCCTCCATGAGTGATGGAAAAGCGAGCTCCACAAATCTCACACCTCACTTTACTAAGCTCTGTCTGTGACTCCTTTTTTAAAAATTTAAACTCTTTTTGAAGATCCTCATGAAATGTACATGCACGCTTCCTTTTTTCCAGCTGCAATTTTATCTGTGTGCTCTTTCAAACTGACACTTCAATCAGTTTACTAACTGGACATCTATTGATAGGGGATTGTGATTGGATAGTTTAATCCAATCATGTACTTCAAATAACATGGTGTGATTTTATTGGTTTTACAAGCCGTATCCTTGGCTACCTTTGATTAGAATACTCACGTGACCGAGAAATTTTTAGGAGAGGGGTAATACGGGACAAAACAAAAATTTTTTCAGAATAAGTTGGAACACAAAGTGCTTAAATACAGGACTGTCTGGGGTAAAAATCTGGACACCCTATCTATACTACTCTACAGTAGCTATTGAAACTTGACCGTGTGATACTGCAGATATTGTTGGCTTTTGTAGTGCCGATTGCTTATATTGCTAATTTGTCACTAAAAAAGTCTGCTAAATGACTAAATGCAAATGTGCTTATGGGGGTCCATGCATCAGCCAAGTGACATTGAGAAGTATGGGAATGCTAATACTTATCTCTCTTCAGGTAAACAGCTCTCTCCATTTTAGTGAGCTACTAGGTATTAGCATTTTATTGTACAAAAATGTGTGTTGTACAAGTTTAGTGATCAATACTTTTGGTATATTTTCCTAAAGCAGAAACAAATTTTACATACAAATATCTGCTAAAAAATATTTTTTAAGAGTATCTCAATTTGTCGTTAAAAACATCTGCTAAATGACTAAATGTAATGTAATGGTGCAGATAGTATGCATATACTTTAGATGGCCTCAAAGCAAACAAACATGGACTAATGCTGCATTCTAATCAACTTAAAAAGTCAGAATTTCAAACTTCCTACTTCGAAAAGTGCAATGGAATGCCATTTGAAGTAGGACTTCCACGTTGGAGTATAAAATGTTACATTTTGAGATATGGGTTTATGACATCCGGCCAACATGCCTGTACCTCGGGTAAACGTTTTATGATAAACATACACTTTTAAGAAAATAAAATGCCTCAATGAGTCAAAGTTCCTGTATTTAGCAAACATTTGCAAAGACAGGTGCATAAAGAATCAGAATCAGAATGAGCTTTATTGCCAAGTGTGCTTACACACACAAGGAATTTGTCATGGTGACAGAAGCTTCCAGTGCAAAGAGAATGCAACCATATATACATATATATGTTGGGCCTCATGTATTCAGATAGAAGACAAAGGCAGGCCTAACACAGTCGTAAAAACCTAACTCAAGCCCCCACATTCCAAGTCGTAAATTATACTGATAAAAATCGTGCCAAAATCAAACAAAGGGAGTCCAAAACAGACTACAAATCCCATGAAGCCTTGCTCACTAAAAGATCGAACTCTCAACTCCTATTGGATGAGGCACACAACAGAACGCACCTCAAACCATGACATCATCAGGAGTTGAAATACCTCTGAAATGCTTTCGGGATTTGCTTCCAGCAACTTTGTTTGCAGCGTGTGGACGCAGCTCTTCACTGCTCTCAGGTGCAACCTTGTGGCACAAGGAAGTAACGTCCGACTTGAAACTGTCACCATACAATCTCCATCTCGCTGGACGAGTTGAGATTACTCTGTGTTCAACCGAACACTCTAACGGATCTGAAGGAGACCGCTGAGCAATTCGCATCTTCATCCATTTGCCTACAGAAGTGAAAAGATTAAAGATTTCTCTTCCATCTTCAATCAAGTCGACATTTCTGAGTTCTCCACCAGCCCGCCGAGAATCAACAGCCGTACCGCCCGCCGACAGAGCGAGCAAACGGCCTCCCGTCATCACCCGAGCCTCAAATCAAAATCAAAATCAAAATCAAATCACTTTATTGTCACACAGCCATATACACAAGTGCAATGGTGTGTGAAATTCTTGGGTGCAGTTCCGATCAACATAGCAGTCGTGACAGTGATGAGACATATACCAATTTACAATAGCATCAAATTAACACAACGCAATTTAAACATCTGTTATACATAATTAAACTCAACTTAAAACGTCAAATTAACACAACACAATTTAAACATCTGTTATACATAATTACACTCAACTTAAAACATCAAATTAACACAACACAATTTAAACATCTGTTATACATAATTACACAACTTAAAACATCAAATTAACACAACACAATTTAAACATCTGTTATACACATAATTACACTCAACAATATACAAATAATAACATACACTGTACAGTATACAATATGCTGTTTTTGTTTTTTTGTTTTTTACTATATAGATACTATATAGATACACATTATTCAATAAAAATTAAAATATATATATCTAAAAAAAGTATGTATATATATATATATATATATATATATATATATATATATATATATATATATATATATAGAATGTACTGTATTGTACTGTATTGACATTCAGGCTGTCGTTTGATAGTCAGTTGTTAAGAGAGACATAATATAATAACAGTAATATAATTTATGACAGTCCGGTGTGAGATAAAAGAGTAATAAAGTGCAGGGCTGATGTATTTTGATCGTGGGAGATCAAGAGTTCAGAAGTCTGATTGCTTGGGGGAAGAAGCTATCATGGAGTCGGCTGGTGCGGGTCCTGATGCTGCGATACCGCCTACCTGATGGTAGCAGTGAGAACAGCCCATGGCTCGGGTGGCTGGAGTCTCTGATGATCCTCCGAGCTTTTTTCACACACCGCCTTGTATATATTTCCTGGAGGGAGGGAAGCTCACCTCCGATGATGTGTCTGGCAGTTCGCACCACCCTTTGCAGTGCTTTGCGGTTGTGGGCGGTGCTATTGCCGTACCAGGTGGAGATACAGCCAGTCAGGATGCTCTCCACAGTGCAGGTGTAGAACCATGTGAGGATGTGGCGGTTCATTCCAAACTTCCTCAGCCGTCTCAGGAAGAAGAGGCGCTGATGAGCCTTCTTCACAACGACTTCAGTGTGGACGGACCATGTGAGTTCCTCAGTGATGTGGACACCCAGGAACTTGAAGCTGCTGACTCTCTCCACTGGTGCTCCATTGATGGTGATTGGACTGTGTTCTCTGTCTTTTCTTCTGAAGTCCACCACAAGCTCCTTTGTCTTACTGACGTTGAGGGAGAGGTTGTGCTCCTGACACCAGTGTGTCAGAGTGTGCACCTCCTCTCTGTAGGCTGTTTCATCATTGTCAGTGATCAGACCTACCACCGTCGTGTTATCAGCAAACTTAATGATGGCATTGGAGTTATGTGTTGCCACACAGTCATGTGTGTACAGGGAATACAGTAGTGGGCTGAGAACACAGCCCTGCGGGGCTCCAGTGTTGAGGGTCAGTGATGAGGAGATGTTGCTGCCTATTCTAACCACCTGGCGTCTACTTGACAGGAAGTCCAGGATCCAGCTGCACAGCGAGCTGTTTAAGCCCAGAGCCCGGAGTTTCTCATCTAGCTTGGAGGGCACTATGGTGTTGAATGCTGAGCTGTAGTCTACAAACAACATTCTCACATAAGTGTTCTTTTTTTCCAGGTGGGAGAGAGCAGTGTGTATTGTAGATGCAATGGCATCATCAGTGGAGCGGTTGTTGCGGTAAGCAAACTGCAGCGGGTCAAGATTGAGTGGTAGTACAGAGCAGATGTAATCTCTGATTAGTCTCTCAAAACATTTGCTGATGATGGGGGTCAGAGCAACAGGACGCCAGTCATTTAAACAAGTTATTTTCGATTGTTTTGGAACAGGCACAATGGTGGATGTTTTAAAGCATGTGGGGACTACAGACAAAGAGAGGGAAAGGTTGAAAATGTCCGTAAAAACACCAGCCAGCTGGTTCGCGCACGCTCTGATGACGCGGCCCGGAATGCCGTCTGGACCCGCGGCTTTGCGGATATTCACCCGTCGGAAGGATCGGGTTACATCCGCTACAGAGACGGAGAGTGAACTAACCTCTGTAGCTTCGGCCGTGAGAGCTCTCTCCGCGAGGGCGGTGTTATTTCCCTCGAAACGAGCATAAAAAGTATTTAGCTCATCCGGTAGAGAGGCAGCGGTGTTCATGGCGGAGTTTTTATTCCCTTTAAAGTCCGTGATGATGTTAATTCCCTGCCACATGCTTCTAGAGTTGGTGGTGTTAAACTGTCCTTCAATCTTGCTCCTGTACTGGCGTTTTGCTGTTTTGATTGTTTTTCGGAGGGCATAACTGGCTTGTTTATGCTCCTCCACGTTCCCGGAATTAAAAGCGGAGGTCCGCACATTAAGTGCCGCGCGAACATCGCTATTGATCCACGGCTTCTGATTCGGATAGATTCGCACAGTTCTGGTCGGAATCACTTCCTCTACGCACGTTCTGATGAAACACATTACGCTATCAGTGTAAAGCTCGATGTCGTCATCAGAGGCGGAACGGAACATCTCCCAGTCCGTGTGATCAAAACAGTCCTGTAGCACAGAGTCTGATTGGTCCGACCAGCACTGGATCGTTCTGAGGGTGGGTGCTTCCTGTTTCAATTTCTGCCTGTAAGCGGGCAGAAGCAGAATGGAAGAGTGGTCCGATTTGCCAAATGGTGGGCGGGGGAGGGATTTGTAGCCATCCCGGAACGGAGAGTAGCAATGGTCCAAAACCCGGTCCCCTCGTGTGTTGAAACTAATGTGCTGGTGATATTTTGGTGCGACTGATTTTAAACTGGCTTTATTAAAGTCCCCGGTCACAATGAACGCGGCCTCAGGGTGCGCGGTTTCCTGCTCACTTATACTCCCATACAGTTCCTTGAGTGCCCGGTCTGTGTCGGCTTGTGGTGGGATGTACACAGCAGTGATAATGACCGCTGTGAATTCCCTCGGTAGCCAGAATGGTCGACACAGAAGCTTAAGAAATTCCAGATCAGGAGAACAGAAAGACTTGATGGAATGTACGTTCCTCTGATCACACCAGGATTTGTTGATCATAAAACATGCACCACCTCCTCTAGTTTTACCTGAGTGGTCTTTCGCTCTGTCCGCTCGGAGCATGGAGAACCCCGCGGGTTCAATGGCTGAGTCTGGAATCTCCGCAGACATCCAAGTTTCCGTAAGGCAGATAATGCAGCAGTCCCTCGTCTCTCGTTGGAAAGAGATCCGCGCTTTCAGCTCGCAGAGCTTGTTATCCAGAGACTGAACATTTGCCAGTAGAATAGTGGGTAGCGGGGGTCGATTTGCGCGGCGTCTTACTCTGATGAGAACGCCGGCTCTGTTTCCCCTTTTCCTCCTGCGTTTCCGCGGCCGTGCTGCCCAGACAAAGGGCTCCGCTTGCGTGTTTGTAAACAGCGGGTCGGCATTGAGGAATGTGAAGTCCGGTTTACGGTGTGAGATCGCTGAACCAATGTCCAAAAGTGTTTGTCTGTCGTAGACAATAAGGCAGACAACATCCAAGACAAAAAACATAAGAATTGTAAACAAAACAAACAAACCATTGCTATGTTGTGTCGGAGCTCGCAACGCAGCAGCCATACTCGGCGCCATCTTGAGTCCATCTTCATCAAGGAACCGGGTCAGAGTTAAAGGACGGAGGAAAAAACATTCTACCTGTGTCCTCATGCGATTCAAGTAAGAGGTTTACGTCTGGGCAGAGATAGAATATTATAGTGTGCTATTCTTGTGTTTCAAGGTTTTTGCTTGTACAGTTTACGGACCGCCATGTCCGCTCATTATTAATACTCAGGGTATTAATTATAATGATTTTGTTTTGCTGTATTGTGGTCCAACCAAATTGGACTGTTGTGCAATTTCGCCATCACGGGTAAGACAGGTAAACTGAGTTCATCCATTAAATAGTCAAAGTACGCGGGACTGTTTACGAGCCGTCCACCGCGTCTCTGAGCGATGAACTAACAGCTGCTTTCTCTCCCACGATCGCGAAATCGGCTTTAGGGCTGTCACTTCTCTCTCTCTCTCGTACTAACCACACACACACACACACACACACGCAGGCACACGACCCCTCACAAACATTCTGGCACACATTTTGGCTCGTAGATAGCTTAAATGCTAAAGCCCAGTTTTGTCCCTAAGCTATCGTACAAGCGGATACACGCGGTAACTGGTAGACGCCAGTCGCCATTGACTGGTTTCTCTCCGCTCCCATTCGTGGTCATATTCCCTGGCCGGAAGTCTCGCGTGACATACTCTCCACGTGAGTCACGTCCGCCATTTTGTGCGCGTCCCTCCTTACACACACACACACTGTCACACACACACCTTATGTGTTATAGGATTATTTTGATTTCCATATCTAATCATATCACTGTTTAGTTTGTAGTTGTAAGTCGGAAGTTTATTGACTGCATTGTATTAATTATTAATTTATATTACTGCATAAATAAACTTTGTTTATATTACAAAGAGAAGTGTTTTGGTTTGTTTTGCATACGCCTGTGTCATGCTGACGGGATGTCAGTGCTCGGATTCAAACCTTCATTCATTGTTTTTTTTTTTTCTGAAAATCGATATTCTTCGGATGTCGATTTTCCTAAGAAAACAATCTAATATTGAGAATGTTTTACTATTTGGTTATTAGTCCCTGATTTCAGGGTGGTGCCCCATCAATGTTAATCCTTATTAATATTCTATTGATTTTTGATAATTGATAATTATCTTTGATGATTGAATTTGAATGATCAATAAGCTAGTGTTAATTTTAATTAATGTTTCATCGACGTTAACAATTAAAAATTATCTTTGATAATTGTTGATTTAAAGGATTTAAAAAAGCTAACATTGATTCTCATCAATGTTCTATTGATTTTAATAATTAATAATTATCTTTGATAATTATTAATTATTGCTAATAACCAAACTTGCTCCTAAACGTAGCACACTACATTTACTGGAGCCCCATATGAGGTTTTAATGAGTTAGATTCGATTAATTAATTTAAATATTGATTAATAACTAAAGAAATAATTATTAATTATTTCTGATAGTAACACTGATCTAAACAACCAGGAAAGCCCTACATATACAAATATATAAATAGAAACATATATACATATAGTGATATAAAAATAAAAAATAAGATGTAACAGATAAATAAAAAGATAAATATACAATAGAGCAATAATGTTGTTTGAATATTTTATATACAGATATACAGTTATGTGCAGGTGATTTAATGTATTGAAGAAGAGGTAAGATATGATAAAAATAAAAATTAAATATAGCTATAAGTAGAAATGGATGGATTGAATACTGGACATGGTTGTATTGACAAAAAGGAAAGTATTTGGGGGCAGTTTTAACTGTTCATAAGGTGGATGGACTGAGGGGGAAAAAAAACTGTTCCTGTTCTTGGCTGTTCTGGTGCTCTGTAGCGCCAGCCAGAGGGAAAAAGTTCGAAAAGGAATTGTGCTGGGTGAATGGGGTCAAGAGTGATTTTACCAGCACTTTTAGTCACTCTGGATGTGTACAGTTCTACAGGGTGGGTAGGGGAGCACCAATAATCTTCAGTCCAGCAACCTGAACTATCCTTTGATGTCTTTTGATGTCTGAATTAGTAGCTGAACCAAACCAGACATTTATAGAAGTGCAGAGGACAGACTCGATAACTGCTGAGTAGAAATGTATCAGCAAAGCCTGTAGCAGGTTGAACTTACTGTCGAAGGAAGTACAACCTCTGCTGGGCCTTTTCAAAATTTAGTCTATATGGGTCTCCAACTTCAGGTCCTGTGAGTTTGTAGTGCCCAGGAACCTGAATGACTCTACTTCAACCACAGTGCTGTTTAGAATGGTGAGTGGGGTTAATGCTGGGGTGTACCTCCTAAAGTCCATGCTCATCTCCACTGTTTTGAGCGTGTTCAGCTCCAGGTTGTTTTGATTGCACCAGATGGCCAGCTATTCAACCTCCCTTCTGTATGCAGACTCATCATCATCTTGGATGAGGCAGATGACAGTAGTGTTGTCTGCGAACTTCAGGAGCTTAACAGAGGTGTCCTTGGCAATGCAGTCATTGTGTAGAGGGAGAAGAGTAGTGTGGATACTACACATCCCTGGGGGGGCGCTAGTGCTGATTGTACATGTGCTGGAGGTGAATTTCTCCATTCTCAGTGGGGCTGATGGTGTTAAAAGCTGAACTGAAGTCCACAGAAAGGATCCTTGCATATGTCCCTGGTCTGTCTAGATGTTGAAGTATGTTCATATTGTACCATATTGACTGCATCTTCCACAGACCTGTTAGCTTGATAAGCAAACTGCAGGGGATCCAGAAAAGGTCCAGTGATGTCCTTCAGGTGGGCTAACACCAGTCTCTCAAATGACTTTGTGACCACATATGTCAGAGCAATGGGTCTGTAGTCATTAAGTCATTAAGATTTTGGGTTTCTTTGGGACGGGGATTGTGGTGGACCATTTGAAGCAGCTGGGAACTTCAGACTGCTCCAGTGATCTGTTGAAGATCTGTGTGAAGATGGCAGCCAGCTGGTCAGCACATGATTTTAGACAAGTGGGTGAAACACCATCTGGGCCCTGTGCTTTCCTTGTCTTCTGTTTCTGGAAGACCTGGAACACATCCTCTTCACAGATCCTAAGTGCAGGTTGAGTAGCAGGAGAGGGGAGGAGGGGGGTTGCAGGAGGTGTAAATGTTTGTGTGATGTGAAGGTCGGAGCAGGTGTGGGTGTGAGACTGGGCTTTTCAAATATACATTAAAACACATTCAGATCGTCAGCCAGTTGTTGATTCCTTACAGAGTTGGGGGACGGTGTCTTGTAGTTGGTAATGTCTTTCAGGCCTCTGCACACTGATGCAGGGTCCTTAGCTGATAACTTGTTTTTTAGCTTTTCAGAATAGCTTGTTTTAGCCATTCTAATCTTCTTTGTCAGTCTGTATTTGGCCTGATTGTACAAGATTTTATACCCACTTCTGTAAGCATCCTCTTTGGCCTGACAAAGCTGCTGCTGTAAACCATGGTTTGTCATTGTTTGTTAAATAAGTCCTTGTAGGAATGCACATATCCTCACAGCAACTGATGTATGATGTCACAGTATCTGTGAGCTCGTCCAGGTTGGTGGCTGCAGCCTCAAAAACACTCCAATCAGTGCAGTCAAAACAGGCTTGTAGTTCCAGCTCTGTTTCATTGGTCCATCTTTTTACAGTCTTTACTACAGGTTTAGCTGATTTTAGTTGCTGCCTGTAGGTCAGAAGAATATGAACCAGAGAGTGATCAGAGAGTCCCAAAGCTGCTTGAGGGACAGAGCAATATGCATCCTTTATTGTTGTGTAGCAGTGATCCAGTGTATTGCTGTCTCTGGTGGGGCATGTAATGTGGTGTCTGTATTTAGGCAGTTCACGTGTGAGATTTGCCTTGTTAAAATCTCCAAGAATAATAATAAGAGAGTCCAGATGTTGTTGCTTCATGTCTGTGATCTGATCAGCCAGCTGTTGCAGCACTGCGGTCACACACACTTGTGTAGGGATATAAACACTCACATGAATACACAAGGAAAACTCATGTGGCGAGTAGAAAGGTTTGCAGTTTATGAAGAGCACCTCTAAATTAGGACAGCACATCTTCTTAGCATTGTTACATCTGTACACCAACATTTGTTGATGTAAAAACACGTTCCACTGCCTCTCGTTTTCCCAGTTAACTCCGCGATGTGATCCGCTCTGAACAGCTGGAAGCCCGGTAAATGTAATGCACTGTCCAGAATGGCTTCACCCAGCCAGGTTTCCATAAAGCACAATGCAGCAGAATTTGCAAAGTCCTTATTTTTGTGGGTGAGGAGAAGTAATTTGTCTGTTTTGTTAGGAAGAGAGTGGAGATTCGCTAGATGGATGGTTGTCAGCGCGGTTCGAATGCCGCGTTGACGCAGTTTGACCAGCGCACCGACTTGCTTCCCTCTCTTACGTCTTTTAGCGCACTTGTACAGCACCACTGCTCCTCCAACTAAAATGTCCAACAGAACGTCCGAAAAACAGTAAAAGATTGTCTAGTGTGTGCTGCCGAATATTCAGCAACTTGTCTCTGGTAAAACTGATCAGAAATAAATTACTAAACACAAGACAAACAAACAAAAACAGCAAAAGAACTGGAGAGCTCCATACCAAGGCGGCCATCCCTGGCACAATCTTCTAATATAATGCAGAACAGTAAATTATTATCTCTGTTGATGATTTTAAACTTGCAGACCAAATGCAAGCATTGCATAGCATTGATTATTATCAGCATTTTGGTTACTGGGTGACTTTGTCAACTGTAGCATTGCCGTTTTGTTTCTTTATACATAATTTTGCAAGTGTCACTCAATGGAATGCCTTTATGGTTGCAATTCTGAGATATCAAGTAGAAATAAAATGAATAGAATTGAATAAAGCAGCATTAAAATTTTGTCTGTGGGATCTTTAAGAACATTAGCTTCAGTGTTGTTGGTCATATCAGGATGAAACACTCTTATGAACAAAATAAAAATCATTAGATATCTAACGATCCTCATCCCCTGACTGTAATTAGGCATGGTGGTCTCTGGTGATGCTTGTTTTCATTCAGTGACTGGCTGTGGTGCAGTGAATTGTGAAATTATTTATCACCAGGTTTTGAAAGATATGACTTTCAGGTCTGCACAGATTGCTGACATGGACATTTTTTAATACATTTTATACATGTCCCTTAATTACAAATCTGTCCCTTCTTGTTTCCTGTAGGTGGCTTGTTTATGAAGTGGTGTTTCTGTGTTGTTATTTTTTAATGAGTTTTTTTTTTTTTATAAACCAAGAATTATAAACTAAAAGGCTGCAGCTGGTGAAGATTTTAATCCTCTACATTTAGTCTCTATAAACCAACTAACAGATAAGATACCAGGGCTGTTAAATAATGAAAGGTTACGATTCAAATTATCATTAATAAGATTGTTAATTATTCACACCTTGACAAATGCTCTTAAAGCATTTTTGAGTCCATTTGTTGGTGTGAGTAATGCATTAATAACATCCTTGTTGTCATTACATTTAGTATTGGATCATTATAGAGAAACAAGACATTTTGATGTTTCATGCTGGGCTAAATTCTCATAGGAGGGTATTTGTAGGGTAGTTCTGACATTCACATGCTGGAGGAATTTCCCCTGGGGGAGCGGGCGGAGCAGCTAGAAGAATAGTCTCTGGGGGAGCATGCAGAGCCGCTGGAGGAATAGTCTCTGGGGGAGCGGGCGGAGCCGTGGAAGACTCTGGGGGCGGAGTCAGGAGAGGCTCGAGGGGCAAAGTCATGGAAGTCAGAGCTGTGGCAGGCTCGAGGGGCGAAGTCATGGAAGGCAGAGCCATGGCAGGCTCGAGGGGCAAAGCCGTGGAAGGCGCAGCTATGGGAGGCTTGAGACAAAGAGACCTGGATGAATGGGAAACGACCTCCATGGTCGTGGGCATGGGAGGAGACTCGGGAACAACCTCTGTGGTCATGGGCATGGGCAGAGACTCAAAAACGACCTCCGTGGTCTTAAACATGGGCTGAGACTCGGAAACAACCTCCGTGGTCGTGTACCTGGGAAGAGACTCAGGAACGACCACTGTAGTCGTGGGCATGGGAAGGGACTTGGGAATGACCTCCGTGGTCGTGAACATGGGCTGAGACTCGGAAACGACCTCCGTGGTCATGTACCTGGGAAGAGACTTGGGAACGACCTCTGTAGTCATGGGCATAGGAAGGGACTTGGGAACAACCTCCGTGGTCGTGTATACGGGAAGAGACTTGGGAACAACCTCTGTAGTCATGGGCATGGGCAGAGACTTGGAAATGACCTCCATGGTCGTGTACATGGGAAGAGACTTGGGAACGACCTCTGTAGTCGTGGGCATGGGCAGAGACTTGGAAACAACCTCCGTGGTCATGTATATGGGAAGAGACTTGGGAACGACCTCTGTAGTCGTGGGCATGGGCAGAGACTTGGAAACAACCTTCGTGGTCATGTACATGGGAAGGGACTTGGGAACAGAAACTTCTCTTCTCTTCCTCCTCCTCTGGATTGCCGAAATTGGCAACACTGGCTCTGGGATGGACGAGGCTAACAACGCTGACTCTGGGACGGACGAGGCTGGAAATGCTGACTCTGAATTCTTTTTTTTATAAACTAAGAATTATAAACTATGAGGCTGCAGCTGGTAAAGATTTGAATCCTCTACATTTCATCTCTATAAACCAACTAACAGATAAGATACTAGGGCTGTTAAATAATGAAAGGTTACCATTCAAATTATCATTGATAAGATTAATTATTCACATCTTGATTTGCACAATGCTCTAAAGCATTTTTGATTCCATTTGTTGGTGTGAGTAATGCATTAATAACATCCTTTGCCTGAATGTTGTCATTACATTCAGTATTGAATCATTATAAAGAAACAAGACATTTTGATGTTTCATGCTGGGCTAAATTCTCATAGGAGGGTATTTGTACGATAGTTCTGACATTCACATGCATTGGTGGTGAAGCATCCTAATAATTCATAAGACATGGCAGTGTTTTTGAGTTAGTGCAGTTAGACACTTTCATTTTTAGATTAAATATGTTTCTCGTGATCTTAAAAAGGTTTTCATCTTGAAGATTTATGCTAAAATGCTTGAAATTAGTTATATAGACAAATTTAAACTGTGCCTATGTATGATTTTCTTAAAGAAAGTTGGACAGTATCATTTATTTAATGGCTAAATCTGCACGGGACAGGGATTGACTTAAAGATGAATTGCTGATTTACATGATGTCACTATGGGACAGAATGTCACTACTGTAATGCAGCAGGTGAGGATGGAGGATCTAAGTGCAGCTTTTAATGGAAACAAAAGATGAACAAAGTAACTCAGAATAAAAATGAAAACAAAACACAGGGAACCTGGTACAGAACATGACAATACATGTGAAGACTGACAAAGGAAACAGGGAAAACAAGGGCTTAAATACACAGGGGCAAACAAGGAACACTTGTGGAAACAATCAGGGGAAAACCAATCATAAAATGAAACTACAAAAGGACTACAAACTTACAGAAACTTGGGAACTAAACAAGAATTTCAACAAAAGTAAATACAAAAAACAAGGAATATGTGACAGAGCCCCCCCCCCTTTTAAGGAGCAGATTCCAGATGCTCAAAAAAAAAATTCAAAAAATGTGTCCATGGGGTGTGGGAGAAAAGGGGAAAACAGGCAGTTCAAGGGGGCACAAGGGGCAAGAGGAGCAGAGGAACAAGGCAAAGTTAGGGAGGCTTGAGACCAAAGTGGAGCTGGAGGGATGGAGAGCCAGGGCGACGCTGCAGGCTCGTAGGATCAAGCTGGAACCAGAGGTTCAGAGGGCTGAGGTGGAGCTGGGGGCTCGGAAGACCAAGGCAGAGCTGGTGGGAGTGAGGACCAAGGAGACCAGAGCAGATCAGGCAGACGGCCAGGAGACCAAGGAGACCAGAGCAGATCAGGCGGACGGCCAGGAGACCAAGGAGACCAGAGCAGATCAGGCGGACGGCCAGGAGACCAAGGAGACCAGAGCAGATCAGGCGGACGGCCAGGAGACCAGGGAGACCAGAGCAGATCAGGCGGACGGCCAGGAGACCAGGGAGACCAGAGCAGATCATGCAGACGGCCAGGAGAACAGGGAGACCAGAGCAGATCAGGCGGACGGCCAGGAGACCAGGGAGACCAGAGCAGATCAGGCGGATGGCCAGGAGACCAGAGCAGATCAGGCAGATGGCCAGGAGACCAGAGCAGATCAGGCAGATGGCCAGGAGGCCAAGGAGACCAAAGCAGATCAGGCGGATGGCCAGGAGACCAAGGAGATGACCTCAAGATGGGGACTGGGTCAGGAGTCCTGGGAGGTGGCCGCAGGACCGAGACAGGGTCAGGAGGCCTGGGAGGTGGCCGCAGGGCCAAGACAGGGTCAGGAGGCCTGGGAGGCGGCCGCAGGGCCGAGACAGTGTCAGGAGGCCTGGGAGGTGGCCGCAGGACAGGGATTGGGTCATGTGGCAAAGCCGCTGTAGGAGGAGTCTCTGGGGAAGCAGGTGGAGCCGCTGGAGGTATAGTCACTGGGGGAGCGGGCGGAGCCATGGAAGACTCTGGGTGCGGAGCCAGGAGAGGCTTGAGGGGTGAAGCCATGGAAGGCGGAGCCGTAGGAGGCTCGAGGGGTGAAGTCATGGAAGGCGGAGCCGTGGCAGGCTCGAGGGACAAAGTCATGGAAGGCGGAGCCATGGCAGGCTCGAGGGGCGAAGTCATGGAAGGCGGAGCCATGGGAGGCTTTAGACAAAGAGTCCTGGATGAATGGGAAATGACCTCCATGGTCGTGAACATGGGAAGTGACTCTGGAATGACCTCTATGGTCGTGGGCATGGGAGGAGACTTGGGAACAACCTCCATGGTCGTGGGCATGGGCAGAGACTCGGAAACGACCTCCGTGGTCATAAACATGGGCTGAGACTTGGGAACGACCTCCGTGGTTGTGAACATAGACAGACTCGGAAATGACCTCCGTGGTCGTGTACCTGGGAAGAGACTTGGGAATGACCTCCATAGTCGTGGGCATGGGAAGGGACTTGGGAACGACCTCCATGGTTGTGTACACAGGAAGAGACTTGGGGAACGATCTACGTGGTTGTGTACACGGGAAGGGACTTGGGAATGACCTCCATGGTTGTGTACATGGGAAGAGACTTGGGAATGACCTTCGTGGTTGTGTACACGGGAAGAGACTTGGGAACGACCTCTATGGTCATGGGCATGGGCAGAGACTTGGGAACGTCCTCCGTGGTCGTGTACATGGGAAGAGACTTGGGAACAGAAACTTCTCTTCCTCCTCCTCTGGATGGCCTAAGTTGGCAATGCTGGCTCTGGGACGGACGAGGATGGCAACGCTGACTCTGGGACGGACGAGGCTGGCAGCTCGTTGGCTGTGGCAGGCGTGGGCATTGGCTCGTTGACTGTGGCAGGCGTGGGCGTGGCCAATTTTTGAGTTAGGGTCTTCATGGACCTACGCACCGACATCAGTGGCAGATCATACAACTTGGAGACAGGGACCGTGGAAGGCTTCGAGACAGGGTCCGTGGAAGGCTTGGACAAGGGAGCCAAAGACGCAGGTTTTGGCCCGGGGTTCCCGCCATAATCCACTGTATAAAGGGAACCGCAAAGTTCTAGAGCCTTCTCTACATATTCACCGATCATCCAGTGAGGATCAGCCGGAGGTATCAGTTCACTCAGTGCACTATTCAAACCGGCCCGGAAGAAAACCACCAGAGAGTGGTCTGGATAGTGCACTACATTTGCCAGCTCTAAAAACTCATGGACGTGATCCTCAACTGGACGGTCCCCTTATTGGAGCAGAATTCTGATGGCCGCTACATCCATTTTTTGGGTCAGTTTTTCTGTAACGCTGCAGGTGAGGATGGAGGATCTAAGTGCAGCTTTTAATGGAAACAAAAGATGAACAAAGTAACTCAGAATAAAAATGAAGACAAAACACAGGGAACCCGGTACAGAACATGACAATACATGTGAAGACTGGGAAAGGAAAAAGGGAAAACAAGGTCTTAAATACACAGGGGCAAACAAGGGAACAAGGAACACCTGTGGAAACAATCAGGGGAAAATCAATCATAAAATGAAACTACAAAAGGACTACAAACTAACAGGAAACAGGAACATGGGAACTAAACAAGAATTTCAACATAAAAGTCAATACAAAAAACAGGGAATATGTGACAACTACAATATTATTCTTAATTCCACAAGTGGGGGCTCTTACAAAGGTTCTATACTACGTAGTAATAAGGCCAAGCTATACAACAAAGCTCAAAATATTCTGTCACCTCTAAAACATTTATTTATGCTTATTCTGTATACTTTCGTCGAACTATTTAGAATAATTAAATGTTGATATCAAAGCTATTTCGATTCAATTATTACAGGCTATGGGGATTTTGAGCACATTCATTTTTGGCAGATGCTATTTGCACCTTTTTTTTTAATTTGTTTATTGTGTTTTTAATTAGAGTCCCACAGACAAACAACATGGACCCCTACCCCTAAACCTAACCTTAACCTTAACCTTACCTTAGAAAAAAATAACCTTGGTTTTACTACGGTAACCGTGGTTTCACACGAGAATGAGTGCGATCGACAGACCCCGCCTCTGCATCAAACCCTTCTGTGCACTCCCCGACATTCAAGACTGCGAACTTCGTCAGGTGTTCCCTATGTGAACGGCACATCCCGCCACCTGATGAGCATGAGAGCTGTGTTCTCTTCCTGGGCCCACGCACAAGCAGCCCATGAATCTCCGGATGTTGCGCTCTAGGATCGACCTTGCTCTGAGGGAAGATCCAGCCTTTCGTGCCCTCCCACCCACCTCTTCTTTGTTAAGTGCTGAGGATCCACATGAGAAGGCACGGTGGGGCAGTGAGGTTGAGATGGAAGAATTAGAGGAGGAGCTCATGCTGGTGAAAGCCCTGTGAGCCCCCCAAAATTTCAATCTAATGTCCTTGCCTGTGCAATATGCGCTTGATTAGCACAGTCTCATTATGTTTGGTGGCTCTGACGACGGGGATGTTGCCGCCCCTTCCCCCAGCGAGGGTGAAGAACGTGCACACGCCATGGACAAAGAGCTTCTTGAGTGGTCCCCTCCAGAAGAACCATAATAGTCTCACCTGGATGAATGCTTTCTGTGAACTGGCCGCCGTCAACAGACCGTGGTCCGGAGGAGTGCACCATTCTTCCCTGAGGCCCATATGGAGCTCACATAAACATGGTATGCAACTTACTCTTCACGCAATCAGGTTGAAGGTGCTGCCGTCCTTACTAAAATGGACCATGCCGAGGAAAAAATATACTCAAAGCTTCCCCCGGAGGAACAGGCAGTCGCAGCTCTCCTCTGCCATATTACTGCCATGGGATAGAAATCTCGCTCCGTCCACCACTCTAAGCCGTGACGACTGATGTCCACACTGGCTGGAAGAGCTTATACAGCAGCGGGTCAAGCTGGTTCAGCATGTCAGTGCTCTAGGTTTTTCAAGCTAAGCTCCTTAAACAAATGGATGGGCAAGGCCCCAATCCAGAGCTGTTCAAAGAGTTCTGCACTTCTATAGATTTTGCACTGTGAGCCATGAAAGTGAGACCTCTCCAGTACTGGCTCAAGCGACATGTTCCACATCACACCTGGAGCCTCAGGCGCTGCTCTAGCACCATGGACAGTGCCAGCCTTCTACCAACAGTGTGTTATGCTGGGTCAAATTTTCAGAAGAAAAGTGGTGACCACAGATTCATCCAACACAGGTTGGGGCGCGGTGTGCGATGGATGCCCGACTTTCGGCACCTGGACAGGTGCAAAGGGGCGTGGCACATCAACCGCCTAGAACTAATGGCTGTCTTTCTAGCTTTGAGAGCTTTTCATTCCGACATTGTGAATCACCATGTTATGATTCGTTCGGACAACACAACAGTAGTGGCATAAATAAATCACCAGGGCGGACTCTGATTGCCACAATTAATGAGCATAACACAACGCCTCCTCCAAAGGAGCGGGCGTCATCTCCTCTCATTGCATGCGACACATGTCCCGGGCTGTCTGAATTTTGGAGCAGATATGTTGTCACGCCAGGGAGCATTACCAAGGGAATGGAGACTTCATCCTCAGACAGTGATGAGGATTTGGGAAATATTCATCAAAGCGGAAGTCGGCCTATTCACCCCCACGGAGAATGCCCACTGTCCCAAGCGCCTCCTTCATTCTGTCATCTGCAAAGTCCGAGAGGATATTGAAACAGTCCTGTTTATTGCACCGAAATGGCCCAATCAGTCCTGGTTTCTGAAGATGATAGAAATACTAGACGGCCCTCCATTGAAAATACTGCTGAGGAGAGACCTTCTCTCTCAAGCACTAGGAACATTTTGGCATCACCAGCCAGAGCTGTGGAACCTACATGTGTGGCCCCTGAACGGAGCACATCGGACGAGCCAGAATTGGCTCAGTCAGTGATGAATACCATTTTACAGGCTAGAGCACTGTCCACGAGATGCCTCTATGTACTGAAATGGCATGTGTTTGCAAATTGTTGCTCTTCATGTGGTAAAGACCCAGTGAATTGCCCCATAGCTGAGATTTTGACATTCCTTCAAGAGCAGCTGGACGCTGGTCTTACCCCATAAACGCTCAAGGTTTATGTAGTGACTATCTCAGCATATCACTCCCTGGAGGCTGGCTTTTTGATAGGCAAACATAATCTAGTCATAAAGTTCCTTAGGGTAGTGAGGCATTTGAACCCACCTTGCCCTGCAATGGTACTGACTTAGGACATAAATCTGGTGCTGGTGCAGGCACTCGCAAACTTCTCGTTTGAGACATTGGAATCTGTTGAGCTGTGGGTGCTTTCCTTAAAGGCTTTGGCCTCATTTAAATGGGTGGTGACAGGCAGGTGCTGTCGACTGACAGCTCATGCCTGGAATTTGGTCCAGATCTGTCAAAAGCCACCATTAAATCTAGAAAAGGCTTTTTATATATATATATTTTTTTAAGAAAGAAGTGTTTTGGTGAATCTTGAGAAACATGTCAAGAACATGCCCAGGTCATGATGAAATCAAACAAAAGAAATGAGAAATTTGATTTGATTTATTTTAAATAAAATAAAGCCTATTTTAAGACCATTATTATTATTATTATTATTATTATTATTAATATTGTTATTATTTTGCAATGTGACATTATTTTCATGACGATTAAACACTCACCCACACATTTCCATAATGCAAAAATCATGGCAGTATTTGTTGCTTTAAAATATGCATATATAATTATTACAGAGTGTTCCACTTATTAGCATAATTCCACGTTTGTTTTTAAGTCTGTCATTCATCTTTTAACCTAACTGGTACTCGCTAGTTATTTTCTCTAATTAATTTTTTGTCATTATTTTTGAGTCCTTATTCTCCATCTTATTATGTTCTGGGATTTGTTGTTGTTTTTACTCAGCAGAACCTGTGTCTGTCAACATTATACTGTCATTCTGAACTGCAGAATTGTCAGTTCAGTGGTCTAGTAAATCTCTCAGTAACTCTCCATCTTTTACTCTTTATTATATTTTGATTATCTGAGGTATTAAAAAATTCTCCCTCTTAAAAAGACATATGAGCATTTCTGCATTCCTTTTTTTGAGAAATAGAGACACATTTTTTGCTGAATGTGTCATGAGACCAGTAGAGGTTTGGATGTGCTGATACTGAAAAAAATGTCAGCTTGATATAAGAGCATTAAAAAGTGAGACAGAAAAAGAATTGTGAGATCTTTCTTCCTGTCCACCAAGCCTTAGATCTGTGGGTCTCTACTAGTTTTGCTTCAGGACTCAGATTTTACTTTGGACATCATGTGGTGACCCAATAATTACCAGAATTGTTTATGGTAGAAAAAATTCAAATGAAATATCCTTAAATTCAAACATCAAAAACACTTTACTTCAGTACTATTATGTAAAAAATAGGGCTGTCAAACCATTAAAAGATTTAATCGGCATTAATCGCATAAATTTTTTTAGTTAATCGTGATTAATCGCAATATCTTTATAAACATGAGTGGACAAAATATGATTCTCAATTCAAATTATGTACAAAATCAAGTGTATTATGACCGGATTTATTAGCTTCTTTTTATGGAGTTTTGATTGACATAATCTTTCTAGGAGCACAGTGGAATTAAATAGCACTGGTCATGTGATATTTGCACGACTCATGCAAAAAAGTCATTTACAATTGACAACTCTGTGCAAAATACATCAAAAACTCGTTTTAGACCCCGGTCACAATTGTAACCAGTGGGTTTAAATGGATTAATGACAGTGTAGATTACCTGCAGGGTTCAAGCAATGTCTCCAACTTCTGCATTGGCTAGTGCACTATGAAACAGAGACACTGTTACAGAACACTGGAGATAGCAGCAGGGTTTTTACTGTTATTACTGTTCCCTATCTGTCACTCACTCGACATCGTGTTGATGTAGTGACACTAGGGGTCACTCTTGAGAGCCCCAAACACCTCTGATCTTTTTTAAAAGGCCAATGAGAATTGGCGAGTGGAATTTGCATGCCACTCCCCCGGTCATATGGGTATAAAAGGAGCTGGTATGCAACCACTCATTCAGATTTTCTCTTCGGAGCCGAGCGATTCTATTCATTGAGCTGAATTCATCTGCTGAGTTCATTCACCTCTCTCTGCTGGATTTTATGGCGCATCTGGCCCTTGGATGGGACGTGGAGGACTTAAGTGGCCTACCGCCCACGGTGGTAGACACGATCACTCCCTCTACGAGGCGCCTGTATGCTTTGAAGTGGCGTCTGTTCGTTAAGTGGTGTTCTTCCCGACGCGAAGACCCCAGAGATGCGCAGTTGGATCGGTGCTTTCCTTCCTGCAGGAGAGGTTGGAGGGGCGGCTGTCCCCCTCCACCTTGAAGGTGTATGTAGCCACTATTTCGGCTCATCACGATGCAGTAGATGGTAAGTACTTGGGGAAGCACGACTTGATCAACAGGTTTCTGAGAAGCGCTAGGAGGTTGAACCCCTCTAGACCATGCCTCGCCCCCCCCGTGGGATCTCTCTGCAGTCCTTCAGGGTCTACAGGGAGCTCCCTTTGAGCTCTTGGAGTCAGCTGAGCTTAAGGCACTCTCTTTGAAGACTGCCTTCCTGACTGTGCTCACTTCTTTAAAGAGGGTAGGGGACCTGCAAGCATTCTCCGTCAGCGAATCATGCCTGGATTTCGGTCCGGGTTACTCTCACATGATCCTGAGACCCCGACCGGGCTATGTGCCCAAGGTTCCTATGACCCCTTTTAGGGATCAGGTGGTGAACCTGCAAGTGCTGCCCCAAAAGGAGGCAGACCCAGCCTTGGTGTTGCTGTGTCCGGTGCGAGCTTTACGCATTTATTTGGATTGCATGCAGAGCTTTAGAAGCTCCGAGCAGCTCTTTGTCTGCTTTGGTGGACAGCAGAAAGGAAGCGCTGTCTCCAAACAGAGGATCGCCCACTGGGTCATTGACGCCATCACGATGGCATATCAGGCTTAGGACATGCCACCTCCTGCGGGGTTATGAGCCCACTTTACCAGGAGTGTGGTGGCCTCCTGGGCCCTG
Organism: Myxocyprinus asiaticus; assembly: GCF_019703515.2. Lineage (NCBI taxonomy): Eukaryota > Metazoa > Chordata > Actinopteri > Cypriniformes > Catostomidae > Myxocyprinus > Myxocyprinus asiaticus. The sequence continues at coordinate 16,788,188 of NC_059348.1, read as the reverse complement.
GCCAGTGGCGCCTTTTTTGCAGATATCTGCAGAGCAGCAGGCTGGGCAGCACCCAACACCTTTGCGAGGTTCTACAATCTACGGGTTGAGCCGGTCTCGTCCCGAGTAGTGGCAGGCACGAGCAGGTAAGTTCCGGGACAACTGACCGGGTGTACCACTTGCGCATAGCGCCTTCCCCTCCCTTGAGGGGAAGATGTGCGCTCTTGACTCCCAGTAGTGTTCACAGACTGTGATCCCTGGATGACTTTCCTCCTTAGCCCTGTGGCAGTCGAGTTTGTAGAGAAAATCAGTAAGTTTGCTAATGAGGCCCTGTACTGAGATAGGTGCTCCGCATGCGCTGGTTCCCCGAAGGCAACCCCATGTGATATTTTCCGCAAAATCGTTTCCCTGTCAGTAAACTGCATCTTCCTTGGGCAGGGGCCCCTCTGCCCCCGGTCACCATTCTTTGTAGAAACTCCTCCCCCTTTGGGTAGGACCTACCATGGGACCTCTCCACATGACATAGTTCTGACAAGGCTCGGTAAAGGCCATGTGAGGTATTTCCACTCAAAATACCCCCCCTTTTTTGGGCAAGGTGTGGTCTCTGCGGTGTCTTCTCCTTGGGATTGACACCCCCCCGACGTAGACACTTTGGGCTCCCAGTCAGTCACTTTTTGGGGAGAAAAGAGAAGGAAAAGAGCTGTCCACCTATTCATTGGGCAGTCGACTTGTTCCTGAAGGACTGTTCGACTCTCATAAAGTACATTGGGGGAGGTTACGTGACGGCCTGGTGTGCTGGCTACGAGGCACACAGCAGTCTGCCCGTCACACACCGCCACTTCACGTAACACAGTTCAGTTAGTTGTGCCTTTTGTATAGGGACCCCTAGTGTCACTACATCGACACAATGTCGAGTGAGTGACAGATAGGGAACGTCACGGTTACTTTCGTAACCTCCATTCCCTGATGGAGGGAATGAGACGTTGTGTCCCTCTTGCCACAATGCTGAGCTACCTGCTGAAATGGCCGGGACCTTATCTCGGCTCCTCAGCACAAAACCTGAATGAGTGGTTGCATACCAGCTCCTTTTATACCTGTATGTCCGGAGGAGTGGCATGCAAATTCAACTTGCCAATTCTCATTGGCCTTTTAAAAAAGATCAGAGGTGTTTGGGGCTCCCAAAAGTGACCCCTAGTGTCACTACATCGACACAACGTCTCGTTCCCTCCATCAGGGAATGGAGGTTACGAAAGTAACCATGACGTTTTTTGACCGTTAAAACATATCAATGTGCGATATATTCAAAAATTGTCTGCGCTGCCATGTTTAACTTTCCTGACAGTTTACGAAGTTGTATCTGTCACACTGGCAAAAGCAGTTCAAAAGAAATTCACTTCACAATCACATCAAAACAGTCTTGCGTTGCTGTCTTCTGGAGGAGAAGGACATCAGGCATATGGTTTAAAATGCTTGCTTTAGTGCATCGGTTGATTGACAGGTGAGTAGATCCTGAAATTAATTCACAAACTCGCACACATGTCAATGGGAGAGTTTACTCATGATAACATGTAAACAAGCATAAAAGAATGGCTCATGCCTGTAGGTGTATTTTGGGTGATCCAATCAGAAGTGGACAATGGAGACACATGACCGTCAGCTATAACAGTGGTTTTTTTTTTCACTTGTCTGCGGATTTCGAAGGAGAGTCTCTGGTTTAATGACACATCAATCATTAGCCTATGTCAGTGTAATAAAAGAAAAAAAGAGAAAGCACTAGTGCACCATTTCTCTTAATTATACTACTTGCATTTAATCTATTATAAGCACAAATATGATCTTTAGAGCAGAATTCTAAGTTATTTAGTGAAATACCTGAAATAACAGAGCTTCAAATGTGCATGCTTAGTCTGTCGCGTTACAGCACAAAATAAACACAGAAATGAAATGACTGGATTTTTTCCAATTTGTCCGGCAAACTTAATCATTCCCGGACACGTTGGCCATGCGCAGCGCAAGGCAGGTGTTCAAATGGCAGCTGTCTTGCTGCTGCATTCATGTTTCAAAGTTAAGAGCTCTATCTGTGCTTTGCGGGCATGTTCTACTGCTATGCTACATTGATAAAATCCTTGGCGCAGGTCTCAGCATAATGTCTCCCACAATCTGTTTTCCCGACATCAATGCATGTGACATTAGCAGCGTTTGCTTGATTTGACTCGCTTCTCATGAACTACAGTTTATTGAATGGGTCATATTACAGTATGTGTTAATGGTGTTAAAAAAAAGTGTGGCGTTAAACAAATTTTCCATTAACGCGTTATTAACGTGTCAAATTCAACAGCACTAGTAAAAATATTAAGTAATTTCAACAGCTAATACATCACCACACAAAACACAGTGTCTCATAAATCACATTTATCCTCATTGCAAGTGATCATGTATTTAATGAAGTCTGTGTCATATTTTATTTTACCTTGCATAGTTTAATTATTGGTTTTCTAGGACCAGGGCAAGTCATAACTGCCCATGTTGGCACCTTCTTAATTTGGCTATTTTCTACCAAAAGGCCAAGAGCTGGCTGGTTAGCATGGTCCAGTAAGCCCTTTTTTTAAAGCACGAAATGGACTTGTATTTTGCCACCACGCTCCACATGCATCCTGACAGACTGGAAGTTTGGTCACCTTATGTGGCAACACCTTGTGAGTCAATCTTGCCTGAGAGAGAGAAACATGGTGAAATTTGCTTTACAATGCTGCTGTCAATCACAACCCAGCACCCTGGATCTGCAGATAGTTTCACAGAGCTTAAATCAAATTCATCTAAACCCCGGCAACTAAGGTAAATAGTTCACATGATTTAAAAAGACTCCTGCAGCCGTGGAGAACCATCTCAGATAATGGGCTCTGTCCAGGGTGCCAGCCTTTCAAGCGCCACATGTCTCCATCTTCTGAGTGCTCATTCATCACACTAGGAGCAATGACGGAGTGGAGGACTGAGGGAGGTCACTCTCCTCATCATTATTCACCTGCCGATAAGTGCCAGCACTTGTCTCTGGGGAACCGTGCACTTGGGTCATTCAATCTGCCACAAAGGAAATGGGAGGAACCTTATGCAGTCCATCTTCACTGGTTCATTTTTAATGATTGTTAAGAGCTTCTTCACACATTAAAGTGTAAGGGGACATTAAAAGATGAGTTAGAATATGCATTGTGAATCAGGAAGAAAATGTTTATTAATGACTGAGATATGAGATCTCACAGTGAAATCGGAAACAGTAGGTTGATTTTTTCTTTAGCTAAAATCAGTCTGTGCTTACCGAAATGAAAAACACTGCCCCCAGTGGCCAAAGCAGTAAGTGTTGTTGGGAGTATGGGCACGTGTGAGCTCCATTTTCTGGGAGTAATGTCCACAGAGGGGCGCCAGAAGCGAGTTGGAAAGCGAGGCTTTTTCAGCTGTACAGGCAGTAATACAGTGAAGAGGAATGCATATTTGATAAATGGTATGCCCCAATTCAAACCCCAAACCTAAAGGTAACCATCAGTGGAGTAAAAATGTAGTGTTACAGGGATGTAACCTCCAAACTGTGCCTGTCACTAATTGCACAAACACGACCACTTCTTGATTTCATTGCATGCTGCTAACACAGTGTGTTTCTGGTCATGCCACAGGGGAAGGTAAACACAATGGAGCTGATGCAAAAATGTCTGATAGGAGATGCCACTTGTCGGTGAGTCGGCATAATGTGGCCGATCCCTAGGATATCGGAACTCTCGGAAACAACATGCCAACTTTCCATGTGATCATGTTCTAGTGATTTATTTTTCAGAATGCAAATCTATTTCATAATAAACTTCAAAATGAATCTCAAATGTACAAAAAAAAAAAAAATGTCATTGACAGATCCATATATTTTTTACAGTTGCATGAAAAGAAACCCTTGAATTCACCTGGATTTGTGCATAAATCTGTCATAAAATGTTAGGCCTATCTGGTCTTCAACTAAGTCACAACAATAGACAAACAGTATTCTTAAACAAGTAACACACAATTATAGGTTTTCATGTTTTTTTTTTTTTTTTCTTTTTTTTTTTAACACATCTTTAACAGTTTACAAAGCAGGGTGGAAAGAGTACATGAATCTCTAGGCTAAAGACTTCTCCAGAAAGCTAACTGGAGTCAGGAGTCAACTAACCACGAGTCCAGATGTGACAAGAATGGAGGTATAGGTCAGAGCCACTCTGCCCTTCTAAAAATACTCACAAATTTTGAGTGTGCTATTCACAAGAAGCATTGCCTGATATGAACCATGCCTCGAACAAAAGAAATCTCAGAACACCTAAGATTAAGAACTGTTAATGGAAGGGGTTAAAAAAGTATCTCTAAAAGTTCTTGAGGTTCATCAGTCCACAGTAAGTCCACAGTTGTCTATAAATGGAGAAAGTTTAGTGGAGAAAAGAATGGACAGTGCAGAATGCTCAGTGATGTTAAGAGGAATTCTTGATTTTCAGCTAAAGACTTTAGGGGCTTCCACATGATTCACATCAGGGTGTCAATTCACTGCTCAATGGCAGCATCAGGCACCACTTTGATCTCCACATGAAATGCGTGGGAGAGAACATCTTGTTTTGATTATAGCTTTGGCACCGCCCACGTAATGATAGCATACATGATCTGAATTGTCTTGTAATCATTGGCTGTCGCTTCGAAAGGTCAGCAGTAACAAATCAAAGTTGAATGTTTGAATTTTGAGCTCCATGTTACAACCCTTGACGGAAGTTCAATGTGATGCAGGGGGTAAAGCTGAAGCTGACGCTTCACTCCATAAAGTACACCAATGTATTTGCCATCACAAATTATGTGGATGCCCCATTACGGTCATCTATGGAACATGCTTCACAGCACTGCTGGCAAAATATTCTTTGCACAGATGAAACCAAAGTTTAACTGATTGAAAAAATTTACAACACTATGTGTTGAGGAAAACAAGGCACAACGCACCAAAATTAAAACCTCTTCCCAACTTTAAGTATGGTGGAGGGGCCATCAGAGTTTGGGGCTCCTTTTGCTGCTTTAAGGTCTGGAAAGCTTGCCATCATTGACAGAAAAAAAAGAATTCCCAAGTTTATCGGGACATTTTGCAAGAGAACATGAGGCCATCTGTCTGCCAGTTGATACTCAACAGAAGTTTCTTGATGCAACAGGACAACGACACAAAGCACAGGAGTAAAACAACAACAGAATGGCTTCAAAAGAGGAAAATATGGCTTCTGGGGTGGCTCAATCAGAGTTCTGACCTCAACCTGATTGAGATGCTTCTGCACAGCCCCATGATAGTGATTCACACCAGACATCCCAAGAATATTGCTGAACTGAAACAGTTATGTAAAGAGAAATAGTACAATATTTCTCCTGATCATTGTGCAGGTCTAATCCGCAATTATAGAAAATGTTTGGTGAAGGTTATTGCTACCAAAGGAGGGTCAATTAGTTATTACATCCAAGATGTTCTCCTGCAACTTTATATATTTCATCAAAGATCTGAATTAATTTTCATATCTTATACACACCTGAATGTCATTACTAGTTAGTTTGTTACACATGATATCTTTATAGAATAAAATCATCCAGGTTCCAACAGGAATGACACGTTTGAAGATATAGAAGCACCTCTGTCAGTACAAATGGTAATGTTCAATGATATGCTTCATGATGTACTTCAGTATTCCCTTTGAAAAATTATGTATTCAGGATTTAAAATCGAGTTTTCTGCCATCATACTTTTTTGATCAGGGTGAATTCTTTTTTGTCACTGTGTATTTGAAAACTGCATGATTATAAGGTAATATGTAAAGTAGGGTAAGAGTGAATCCCAGAAAAAACATGTCCAGGTCACATATCAACTCACATTTTGCACAAAGAAAATAAAGCATGTTTTTGGACCACTGAGTTTGTTTTGGATTGTGCCATTATTTTCCTGACAATTAAGCACTTTCAACATTTGTGCATTCCAGTGATCTACTCAGGTGTTACTAACAGAAAATAACACTTGAGGGTATTTATTTGTTATTGTATTTCCAATTATTCTTAAGGGTGATTCTCAGTAGCTTCCATGTAATACAATGATTTAGTATAAAAATAGTATAATCAGCATTAATTAAAGACAGAACAACAAAATATAATTTCCTATTTCTTTCTTTTAATATGAAGTAAAATACAACCAGGACACGTTCTTGACATGTTCTCTGATGTTCACCTGTAAAAATGAGACAGGGAGGATAGAGTTTTAAATTTTGAATAGATGCTCAACATGTTCCATTGCAGAGATGGGAGACAGCCAGCTCCAATCAGCAAGCTTAATTTTTAACTTGGTGTATTTAACTCAGACATGGCAGAATTGATAAAACTGTGCAAAAAGTTTTCATCTGAACTACCATTTTAACTAAAGACATCAAATATATGTATATGAACAGTAATGATTTTATATCAAACACCAACCACAATGACCCCCCTCATTTAAAAAAAAAAAAAAATTCTAATGAAATTAGTTTTCCAGTCAGTAAAGCAAAACATCAAATGGCAAAAATAAATTGGTTTGCTTTTTAACTACAAAGTTTTGCAGCTTCATACTCTTTGTAGATGGGTTGTTTGGCACTAAAAGTCTGCAATGTGGTAAGTATTCTCTGTACCTCAGGGCTGGAGAGTTTGAGCCTGTGGCGAAGTAGGCAGGAGAACAAATCTAATGGCTGTGGTCCAGGAGGAGATAGTCTATTGACCCGATATCGAATCTCCATTAGTTGCAGCAGGGCTGAGTCCTGAGATCCCTGAGTGTACGGATAGTCCAACTGAAGGATCAGGTCCTGGATAGCCTCAGGGTCAAAGTGCATGCTGTAACCAAACAATTGCATATTGTTGATCTTCATGTATCCAAAGTTCAGAGAGGCATCCGTTACTTCTAAAGGCTCAAAGTAGATGGTATCGTTCCCATGAGAAGTGTCGGTCCGAATCCGGTTCCTCAAGTAGAAGTGGACTGTCTCAAAAAAGCTCTTCCATCGGTTGCCTAAAGTCAAGGTCCAGTTGTAGCAGTCCAGAGGAATTTCAAGCTTGGTCTTCTCCCAGTCTGGGTAGCCATTTTGATTGATGGGCATGGTCCAACTCTCTGAATGACTACCACCGAATGGATTGACATAGACAGACAGTGCAGGTTCTAAGGTGGAGTTCTTGGTCATACAGATCTGCAACGAGATGCCCAGGAGCATATGCACATGATTGGATTTAAATTTGTTACTCTTTAGTGTTAACAACATCCTCTTCCTCCAGGAGGGGTCAAACCAAGCATTGAGGCGCACATCGTTGCTGACAAAAATGGCGTTTGTAGTGATGCGGCTATCTCGGTGCTGCAGTAGAAAGCGTAGCTCCAGGTCTTGTAAGTCTGTCTCAAACCCCAGGTAGTGGTCTGTGGGGTTAGGTACAGCGTTCTTACAAACTCCATGACTGAGCACATAACCAGGGTTGCAGCTGGAGCAGCGGGTGCGGTTTTCAATAGAGCAGGAAGCGCAACGGGGGCCATCACCCACCTCACAAGGGATAATACCCTGGCAAGAGGGGCTCTCATATGGACAGACACAGCTCCGTAATTCCTCTGCATAAAATCCCAGTTGGTTATTCTCACTGCAGTACAGGATGGAGAGGGTGAATTGTAGCCAATAAATCAAGGGCCTGGAAAACCAAAAGTAAGTTAACAAACAATGTGAGGAATGGACTGATTTTATGCATTATTATGTATGCAAATAAATGCAAAGATCATAAGGCAATCATTAGCAACAAATGGCAAATGATATACTGACTGCCAACAAACAGCTTTGTTTGGTGACGGTGCTAATTGGTTTCTAACCTTGGTTGCTAATATCTGCCTTTGAAAGCAACGGTAGGACAAAAGTAATCCATTAGAGCAGCAATAGCCTCAAAGCCCAGTGTGGGTGGTTAAACAATAGATTAGTCATTAGTCTTCTATGCTCATTTGCAGGTCGGTCTGGGAAAAACAATTGTGCTTTCAAATGAAAAAAATGAGCAGGGTATTGGTCATATTAGGGGATTTTAAGATCCAAAAGGAGTTATTCATTCAAAGCTTAGTGCACTTTATGGAGATCATAATTATACTGTATTTAATTTATGTATCAACTATCAAAAGTAACCATCTGTCCCAGATGTTTCTCCTAAAACCTCAGAGGAGACACATGTAAGATTACTTGGGTCTTTTTTCTTCATGAGAACATTCTGAGAAGCTGGAGACTTAGGCAAACATCTATGGGATGGAATCGAAAATATAATCAATCTCAGCTATCTCAAACCCAACTTCTACTGAGTTAGAGGATGCCCAAACATTCATAATTCCTTGTAGACATTGTTAAAACTGTGCAGCTTTTCATGTAGCTTCATTAGCATAACTTGCATAATTACTGTATACAACACAAAATTTGGGATCCAAAGGTTTAATGTATGTCTATAAATATTTTTACCTCTCCCTTAGAGAGACTATTTTGGGCTGCGAGCGGCATCTCTTGCTGAGGCTGAAGAGCTTGTTAGCAGTTCGACGGGTCTTGGCGAGCAGGAGGCTAACACGGGTCTCTAGCTGCCTGTAGCGTTGCTGTAGAGCACTATCTGCACTCCACAACTGCCGACTGATTGATGAGTTTAGAGCGCTCTGTGTTGGTAATTTACCCAAGAAGCTCTGGAACTCATCTGATGAAATAAGAGATCTGACTTAATACAACTTGTTTTTTAACATTTCCCAAATTTAGATGTCATTCACAATAAATTAGCCACACTAGATTCTAATTAGCCTACTACTCTTAGCAAACTAGGAGGAACCCAAAATGAGGTGTTTAGACCAATGTAATGCACCCGATCAGAGATTATTAAAAGTAGTAAAATACACCAATCAAATAATATACCAATAATAACTACATGTGTTGTACATAAATTGTCCATTACATCTTCAATGACAAAGACAGAGAATTATGAATCAGTAGCTCAGTTCCAAAACCTAGTGAGCTGCCTATCTAGATAACAATTTAAGGCATATATGTGCTTTTGACGCGAAGGCTTTTCCGAAAGGTAGGCAGCATAATTATGCTGCGTTCCAAGATCTAACAATAATTGAGCTGCCAACATTTACATTGCTTGTTACCTGTAAGGCAATCCAAGAATGCATTCCCACAAGCTCAGAAGTTGAAAGAAATATCATTCATAATTATAATTATTTCATTCAAAAACTTATTTCATATTTTTCATTCAATAAAAAAAACTTTACTGTTATAAAATCTGATGATCTAATTAAAAATTGACTATTTTACCAAGGCGTGCAGAGTTGCTGTCTATGTAGTTCAGTCACTTATGAGGTTCCATTTCAGGTTTGATGCTACCTTATAAGGCAGTAGCCTATGTAGGCAGCAGACAGCAAGTAGCTCACTAGGTTTTGGGACAGAGCTAGATTTGAGTCACTTGGGGGTTGCACATTGCTTAGAACATTGCTGGAAAGACCAGCTTAAACCAGCATAAATTCCTGTGCTGGTGCAGTATGTTTTGTGCTGGTTACTAAGTGCTGGTTTGGTGGTGGTCTAGCTGGTGGACCAAGAGTGTCATGGATGGGAGAGAAACTTTTCATTGATTTGGCACCTGAGTCTTGAAATTCCTGGTTGTCCTGCTGCCAGGCCTCCCTCATACGCTCCAGGTAGCTTTCCTGGGAGAGGATATCAGCCTCAGGGCAGTTACACTGGGGAAACTCCTTACTGCATTGGCACCAGCAGTCATTGTCTTTGCACACAAATTGGCCTTCAGCATTGCAGCCTATATAGCCTAAGGCAGCCTGAACAAAACTGCTCCTTAAATAACTAGGCAGAATGGCCTGAAGTCCTAGAAGAAGAAATATAGGAAGGAAATATGTGAAACAGACCATACATTCCTCAGTTTATCCTTGGTTGAGAGTCATTAGGGCCTCATTCTTGTCAGTTGCTAAATCCTTTAATCTAATTAGCAAGTACAGTCAACTATCAACATTCAAGTTTTGTGTATAATTAGCCAGCTAATTAGACAATAATGGCATCAATGCTTTGATCATGTAGCTACCATGGCTCCTCAGACAACCACAACCTCTGGAAAACGCTCTAGAATTAGCATCATGATGAGGGGAACTGTGGTACCGTGAAGTCGCCTGGGATTGTGTATTTCTCTACCTTGCAACTGAACTTTGTTCTCCTGGCTGTGAACCAGAACGGAACTGACAGAGTCGAGGTTGTCATAGTTACTGCAGCCCAGAGGGCCGGTCCTAGTCTCAGTTACCTGGGGAGAGAAAAAAAATAAAATGATTGGCTATTTAACTAGTAAATTACTAACACATGACAGGATTTTAAATGAAACCATCTTAAAAGGCAAAGAGCCACTAGCATCACCAAATGGAACTGCAAATATAATGGCTATTGCCAAACAGGTTTCCTGAACATTGGTCAGGTAGTCCCTCCACAAACACTATTGGTTGAGCCAGTGTTGCTGTGTTAGGTTGGTTGGGATGCTCAAACAATCAGAGGAATGTTTTAATAGTGCCACAGAGCCAAAGTGTTACTCAGGGGAGTCCACCTACAAATGGCTTATACAGTCATCTCTGCTTATTAAGCAGGGACAGGAGAAAGTATTTTTACATCTGAAAAATTACACACTTTACCTTAAACAATACACACCATGGTTCACAGACCTTTTGACCAATGAATTTCAATGTCTTTACTGTATAATTTATGTTGTTCATGACATGGCTTTTAAAGATTGTATTAATTTCCATTAATTCCATTATTACGTTTTTCCCAGGCTTGTAAATCATAAAATAAATAAATAATAATAATTTTTAAAAAAATCGTGATTGCCAGATTTTCCATGAACGTGGAGCCCCTTCTTTCATGTGCTTGATTCTTTTTCACTATTTTGAAACACTCTCCAAATATTAAATATGAAAAGTTGCTGTAATAAGAAAAATATAAAACTTTTACAAAAAAAAAAAAAAAATGTTCCCTTGTAAAAGCAGCTGTATGCTGTTTGTCTAATGATGCAAGAGTTTGTTTCATCTGGTCCTAATTTATCACAAAACTAATTAAGTTAACATCACTGTATTTAATTAACATTTTTTATTATTATTGTCTTTGCAATGTTTTTTTTTCTTTTTTATTTCTGCAGTTCAGGGAAAATTGTTCCCTGAACTCTTTTACCAACTTTAGTATATAGCATTATGAATTTTGTACACAAGGGCGTTACAAATCCAGCAAAGTAATGTAAAAGCTGAGATAATTCATCATCTAGGAATAAAGAAATTTATAAAAAAGTACTCAAACTCATCAATGGCAGGAATTCAGCAGAGTGTGATAGAGAGAGAGGGATAGGAGAGATAAAATTGCAACTTCATTACACCCACAGCAGGCTCTTGTGCTTCAGCTAATGTTGTTGAAGGGAGATTCATTAAATCCCCAAAAATCTCTGTGAGGTCTGAGCCAACTCAATGTCACTGGAAAGACCAAAACAAAAAACAATAAGCCTTTTGTTTTATTCTGCATATAACTGTATGTCAAATAAATAAATAGGATAGATAATTATATTCTGTACATGGTAAATTATAAAGGTTTGATTTGAATACCTAAAATGCTTTGTATTCCAACTACGGAAGGCAGATTCTTTAAGAAATTAATTCACTCTCAGTAACTCTTCATTTTCCAATCCTTCTCTATGGCATAAAAGCACAGATATTGATCTCTCTTGGAGAGGACTGAGACAGCATTTATCCAGACATTGGGTAAACAATGTTTAAACCTGCTAAAATCTTTCTTTGCAGACTTAGGAACACATTGGTAGTAAAAATGGATTTCAGTCGTCTACATTATGACATCTCATGGTCACATTTACCCTTTTCATGAGTAGGGTCTAGATTCCCTGCAGTGCCCCCTGGAGTGAGTTGTTTTTGCACATGACACTGCACAACTGGTAGAGGTGGGCAGATTGTAGAGCAATATTTTTTATTTTATATTATTTTTTTATTTATTGTCATAAAAAATAAAATAAAATACTTTAAATAATATAGTAAACATGTGAACAAATGGGTTATGTCTGCTGTATTGTATATGTTTTATTTCGTTTTTACAGATGTAAAAAACAAATGAACAAATAATATCAGCAGTCCGGTTTGCCTATATGCACTGTTTGACTTCTCAGACATTGTGTGTGTGTGTGTGTGTGTGTGTGTGTGTGTGTGTGTGTGTGTGTGTGTGTGACAAGAGCTTATGTAAACAGACTTGGCTGCGTGCATCGGATAATCATGCTCCATCAGCATGTTTTCACTGTGAGTATACGAGTTTTAAACTGTTACCATGGTGCTTTTGTGAAAGTCTGGGTGTCTGTTTCAGAAAAAAAACTTACTATATGGGAAGATCGCCTTTAGATATGATGACTGTGCATATACAAGCTGTGAACTGTTATCGTGGTACTTTGGTGACAACTAGGCTGTTTGTTACATAAACTAAACATATTATGTGCTCGAAAAGACTCTTTGAGTAGCTGTTTGTTTGATGAATGACAACAACTACTAATGTAAACTAATGGCAGCACGCATCGGAGGAAGATTGCGTTTGATATATTGACTGTGCGTATTAGAGCTGTAAACTTTGTATCATGGTACTTTGGTGATCGGTTGGATGTATATATATAAAATAAACATATTCTGTGGTTTAAAAGAATGTATGAGTTACTGTTTGAGTGAATATAATTATTATATATAAATATTCAGCGCAGCCTGTGTCGGCGTGAAAGCCAATTTAAATCTGGCAGCTTGTAACGTAACTGGCTATTGCAGAAACTGCAGATATTTGTGATGCTACTCTGAGGGGCACAATTATTATATATGAAAGGGTTCATTTAGGTGCGCCATGAACAGAGAGTTCATGAGAAGGTCAATGTTCTTGTGGTCTTCCATCTTGCTCTTTAGCAAAGAGTAAAACCCAACCCGATCTCATGAGAAGCTGGCTTATTACACAGCTCTCCGGAATACAGATTGGTCAATGGCGTCATCTAGTGGTCTGATATTTTTCAGTAACAACCACACATTCACTTATCAGACCACTCATCTGGGTATTGCAAGCCATCTCTCTGGCTTCTCAGATCACTGTGCGATCTTTACAAGTAAGCTAATAAAATAATTTGATCTCAAATCAACATTTCATGTGCAGTAATTAATACATTTATTTGGCAAGTAGTCTTGTAATAAGATGTATAAGCAGTCAGACAGTCATTAATTACAAAATAAACACCAACAGAACTCTCTAAACCCCAACAGGGCGATCAGGACCCCGATGCGAAGTAGAAGTAGTTCACATTATTCCTTAAATATTAAGCTGGGATACAAGAAGGAACTTTAACATTCAAAAACTATTACACATTAGCTTTAAATTGACTTGGGTAAAAGAAAGGAAGGGCAGTGACAGTGTAATTAATTCCTCCAAAGACTATAATGGGGAGGTGATCACTCATGGTAAATTGATTGAATGAATGGATAAATCGTAACACTTAATATGGTGGGCTTTAGGAGTGGAAGTCACATCTACAAGTTAAAACAGCCAATCGCCTTTTTGTAAGAGACATTGCTTTTTTGTTTACATTTTTTTTTTTTTTTTTTGGCTGATTTGAAATATATTATTGAAACAATGTTCATTACAGTCTTTCCCCATTCAAGTAGACTGGACTTGTACTTGCATGCCATTCCCTACATAGAAAATAGACGTCCAGGGGTGTTACCAAGTGAACTGACTTGTTTTGAAGGAACTTGAATGCCTCTTTCCAGCTACTCTCTGGATTTACTACTTTGATTAATACAAAGGCCGAGTGAGGCTTTTGTCTAGGTGAAAAAATAAATAAATAAATAAATAATTCTAACAGCAAGATATTTCTGATTTGCACCTGCTGAGATAATCAATAATCAGAATTAAGGGTATATAACATTAAATATCTAATATACCACACAGACAAATGATCACTCTTCTTCTAGAGACATTTAACACAGTGGATGAGTGTAGAGACAGCTAATCGTTCAAACAAGCAATGAGGTCAGTTATTGATGCCATCTGTGACTCTGCTGAAGACCCAGCTAAACAAATGAGACCCATAAATTCAGAACCAGTGCATCATAATCAAACCACTAATTTATGCCCTCAAACACCCATCTAATACTCCTCTCACCCTCTCATCCATAAGTGTAACACTTAAGAATCCATTTAACACCTTTCGTAGCCCTCTCATGTATCTTTCATTCATATGTTTGCTTGCCTTAGAGCTCGCTTCATGCTAGATGCAACTAATGAGTTGAATTAGTCATTGCAGAAAGGAATCTAAATGAAAGAGCCAGGTTGATCCATCATTGTGATGTATGCTGTGGCTAACACCGACAGGCGCTTTGTCCTCATTAATAGCAATTTAGCCCAGGATCCTCTTTGCAACTAGGCACGGACCCCAAAACAGTTTGTCTGACTGAGTTTGCAAATGACTGAATGTGGCGGCATTGACTACGAGTTCTAAATGGCTTTTGGATGTAAAAGTGCTGCCTGGGATTAAGACCCTGCTTCACTGATGACTGCTCTGAGATAATTTTTCCATAGAAAACCTTGGGTCATTCACATAAGAAGCACTTCAATGCTTTAAGCATGGATTTATATTTAAAGGCTGTACTTGGCAGAAACACTCTAAACAAAGCCTGAGCATATGAGATCAGTGCAGTGTGTATCAAAAAAGCTGCAGGCGCAATGTTGCAGTACTCTGCTGATAACTGCATATTGAATAATGAGCTCACCTCCAAGACTTAATTAATTGTATTCACATAAATTCAGGTTGGATCTCAAACAAAATTTCCTATGTCACTACCACAGGGTTAGGGGCAGCAGGCACCCACATTACATGGCCAAAAGTATGTGTATAGCCATACAGCACACCCATATTAGCTTGTTGAACATTTAATTAAAAAGCATTGACATTAATATTTCCCTTTGCTGTTATAATAGCTTCCACTCTTCTGAAAAATGCTTTCCACTAGAAATTGGAACAAAGCTGTTGGGATTTGCTCCCATTAAGACACAAAAACATCAGTTAGGTCAGGGAATTGTTATGCTGGAACAGAAAATGGTCCCCTGACATAAATCTCATTCAAATCCTGACATAATGTAAAAAAAATAAAAAATAAAAATAAATAAATAAATAAAAAAACATTATATCAGAGTGTCAAGCAAAATTGGAACTGAACTTGACAACCAATGATGCACTTCTGATGCATGCAATTGAGCAGTTTGAGATATTTACAAAATAACTAATTTTGAACATTCCAGTTTTGAACAGTTTTGGGTGAACTACTGCTTTGGCTGCTTACACACTAGGGAATGCTCCGCAGGAGTGTTAGATGCATGAGAACGCGAAAGTTCAGTTTGGAAGGCGTGTACCACACAGGGAGGAGGTGGTTCAGTTTGAAAACAAGCAGCAATCCAGTGGCCATCCCAGATAGAGGTGGCAATCTATAATATATCTTTTCAACAATGCACCAGTAAACATTGAAACACTTCTCCAGGCTCTCTCTGTACAGTTACTAACTTTTTAGCCTGCCAGAGAAAAATAATAAAGGGCAGGTAATGAATACGGCATCTATGAGTTTGTCCGCCATGTTTATTTGATTTCACAGCACAACTAGTCCTGCTTTTCTGAGATTCTCATTGGCCAACTCATGCCTATGTCAACAAAAGTTTAAATGCTTTCAACTTTTGGTCGCATGATGGAGTGTCACTATCGCAAACCCTTATGTTTTCCCTTTCTGTCCTTCCAATGCACCATCCCCATTGAAATCAACGCATTCGCAGCATTCTCTGACGCAGGGTAAACTCCAGTGTGTAGGCGCCCTTTAAAGGTGAAGTGTGTAATTTTGTCCATGTTAAAATACAGTACCTGATCCTATTCCAGGTTAAAATGCAGAGTCAACTACAGGTAAACCATTCGTAGGTTTATTTCCCCAAAGAGTGTAACACTGCAGCCCTGTGGTGCTATCGAAACGCTGCTCTGTTTGTTTGAGCATTCCAAACAACCCAACACAGCAATAATGGCCCAACCAATGGGCATGAGTTTTTGGCAGGACAACCTCTTTGTCTGACCAATAGCAGATGGGGGGAGTAGTGTTCATTTAAAAACAGTCATCATGGGCTGCATCCGAAACCAAAGGTAGCTGACTTGATGCCTCACTGCCCTATCAGTCAGTGACTCAACAGACTGCGTTTGCATACAAAGTTACCTCGAGAAACTGTTTTTTTTTTTTTTTTTCTTTGTTTTTTTTTTGGACAGGCTATTCAGGCAGCATATTGTCACATCATCGCTAGGATACCAGCTACTGATTTTTGCTACCTGGTGTCCACTAAAGGTAACGTGACTGCTAATCTAGAACAAAATCAAGAGAACTTTGGCAATGACCAAGTGTATATTTATAACTACAATACTAATTTCTCACTAGAAATGGAATTAAAAGTTGGAAAAAGTGAATTAACTTACATTTATACTCAAATTGGCTATCAACGGCCTATCGGACACCTTTTTTCCCCCTTCAGCTCAACTGTTGTGGAACAGGACAAAGGATTGTAGGATTTCATAGGCAGCGAAGGATACATCTACGCTGCCTTAAAAAATCAGATGAAGGTATCTCAGTAGACAAGATGTGACATGAACATTGGATTCGGACATGCCTTGATGCCTTCCTACCTCCATATACAGCCTCCGAAGGCAGCATTTTCCTGGTTTTGGATGCAGCCATGGTTGCAATTCCGTTTGCTGATGGTAGTGGCTCAGAAATCATATACTGTTTTGGGGTCAATTGTATGTTTGCATCTTATATGATTGTATTAATATGTAATCAGTCCTATCTGGTGAACTCTTTATGTGATTCTAGGTGGTGATATGGACATTTGAAAGGCACTAGTTGCTTAACATATTGGATCACTTCACATGCACTAAGATGTCCTGTCTAATTAATGAGCTTGTTAAGTTATTAAAGAGATAATCATGTTTGTTGAGTGTTCCAATTACCTGTAATTAAAAGTTGATGCCCACACCAGGGAAACCATCAGACTTTAAATAATAATAATAATAATAATTCTGTGCAGATGTATAACAAAATTACATACTGAAGAAGGCCACGAGGCCGAAACGTCTATCTTCTCCTGTACTGTGAGATATGAATAAAATATAAGAAATTGAGAAAAAGGAGTGCGGATCATCTTGCTGTTGAGACTGTCAAATATTTATTATGGATCTATGCACCCTGTACTGGTAGAGTGCAGTGATTACATTTCTTTGATCGTAGTGGCTCAGAAATGACACACTTCACCTTTAAGCATATAATCGGGGGAAGGTTGTGACTCAATTTGATTGACCAAATTAAGACATTCAGTGGCTGCTTTCTATTATATGCAGCTTTTTAGATAAAACCTTATTAAACTCATTAAGATTTAAATTATTTTATGTTTTCGGAAGTTGCACTCCAAATCATTTGGGTCAAAAAACTGCAGGGGGCACATACCCCTCAGTTGAATGGGCATGACGCTTCTGGTGGGGTCTTACCTTAATGGCAGTGGAGGCAATCTGGAGGTGATGGAGCTTCCGCAGTGTGCTGTCCCTGTCGATGAAATAGGATGCAGCCAGTTGGTGAAGGGCTTCAAGGGTCAGTGAACCAGCCGTACTGTTGGAGACACCGCCATTCTGCTGACCTCTGCTAAGCTTGCTTTTGTCCACGAAAATGGTCAAGGACTCCTCGCCTGATCAAAAGGCAGACGAAAATGATCATCTCAGCTGGAGAAGCTAATTAACCCTAATCATCTACAGAATGAGCTCGCCGCATCTCAGCTCGTCAGGGGCCCGCAAAGCCATGGCAGTCTTCACCATCTGACACGTCAGCTCTCATTACATGCATGGTGTAGATGAGAGCATCATTCATCTCTGAGTGAGAGAGACCCAATGAAAATCAATTGACTCAGCTGGTGGGTTTGTTTGGAGAGAATAAATGCAAGAGAAAAAATGCTGGAGTCAAAAGGTGTCCTGTGGAGCATAAGCCAGACCTTCAAATGATCTCGACTTTCAGCCTTAGTCATGGTAAAAGAGCAATATTTATGGACTGAAATATTGACTGAAAATACCTTTTGAAGAGGTGTTTACTGTAAACAATCTCTCAGCAGGGAAGGTATGAAAGATTATAGATTACTGAAAGACTTCTCGGTGCAGTATATCAACACATGAAATAGTTTTCAAAGCTGAAACCTCTGAAAAGCAGCTTAACAGACAGGGAAAGTAATGTACCTATCCACCAGCTCAAGCTATAACATGTAAGGTGAGCCATAGGTCTCTAACGGTGGGCTGTACCTTTGGCATAACAAAAAAGGCACCAAAAATCACCATGCACTGTAAACCTAGCGTTGTCATTACTGGAAAAATGAAGTTGTTTTAATTAAAAATTACTTGAAAAGTCAAGTTTGGGATAATATCACTAATATATATGTTCCTTGAACTTATTTTTCTTAAAATCCATAGACTTAAGGTTTTAAGTGTTAAGACCTCAGTTGATTGAATACAAAATTGAGGCTATGGGGAATACCCACAATACCTTGCACTTTAATTATTTAATTATGCTTGTGTAGTCAAAGGGAACATATGGGCACATTTATAAGGTTTTTAAAATTATTCATAGAGGTTTTAGCTATTTTGTGGCTTTATCTATGTTGTTCTGTCGCAAATAGTTGTTTTGTGTGATGTCACGATTAGGGTGATCTGTGTCCCCTTTAGTCAACTTGGACCCTGTTAACATGATCTCAGATCTGCTTGTGCATGTGCAACTGAAGTTCAGGAATATATGCATTTCTGTGGAGAAATACGTTTATTTAATGACTGACCCACAGTCAGTTATCATCTTCTTCTTTTGGCTGCTCCCGTTAGGGGTCGCCACAGGGGACCATCCGTGATCAGCGTAATTGACTTGGCACAGGTTTTACGTTGGATGCCCATCCTGATGCAACCCCCAGTGGCTGGGGGACTCTCACTACGCACAATCAGTTATAATCTTCTTTATTTAAGCTGTGTTTGACCTAAATTTGAGTCCATCCAATAAAATTATTAAGTATAAAAACATGTAAATATAGTGAATCTGAGTTAAGTCTACTTGCATCTTGTTACATTAACTTAAATAGTTAAGTTAATTCTATATGAACACCAAGTAAAGTGAACTTAATTGCACACGTTTTGGAGATGCCATTACTCAATTCAATAGAGGGAATGAGTTTACTCAATCAATTGACTTAAGTCAACTTATTAGGGTTTTCAGTGTGGAATAACCCTGTTTTTATTTATTTATTTATTTTTATATATAGTACCATGATAATAGTTTTTTGTATTATTTGAAGTACCTTTGAAGTAGTCTGTAAACTCCACATGAACCACCAGTCACATCCCATTTTACCTCCGTAATATGATGTATTTCTTCTTGAAACTGGATATTCAACAAGCAAAATCTATAGCTGTACTTGATTTTATCCATTGGGGATTAATTGAATCATTAATAGTGAGCCATGCCAGAATGGAGCCAGAGTTGTAGTCTATTCCCCTTCTGATACACCACCAGCACCCACTTTGAGGAGGCCTTTTGACTCGTAGGTGAATGCCAACATCAAGTTCATGCCATGGGTGATTCTAGGATTTCAATCTTAGAATATTGTCATTTTCTATAATAAACACACTTATAAAGTTATACAGATAACTGAAACTGCTAAAAGAACCATTTAAAGAATAATTTTTACTATTAACAAAAATTATAGAACATGAATAATTACTTCCACAAATATCTGTCATTACAATAAATGTCACATTTAGCTTGGCCATTATTTAGTGGAGTGAAATAACTCCAGATGATGTTTCTCTGTCATTAACACTTGACTCGAGTCTTTTGAATTCGTAGAAAAGAGAAAATCGCTTGGAAAAGAGATTTTAATCTCAAGAGACTAACCTGGTAAAATAAAGGTATAAAATAAAAATAAAATAAGATTAGTTCAGATTTTTTCTCTTGTTCGTTTAGTGACCATTTTTGTAAGTCACACTTTTATGCCAGTTGGTGGCAACAGCAACAAATGAACATCTTTTATGTGTTTTGAGTGAGTCATTAAACCATTGATAAAGCACTTTGTTCACGACCGAAAAAGTCTAATTATACTTAATTAAAAACTGTGTGTTTACTAAGAGTGTTTAACTATCATAAGCATTTCTATCATTTTGTGAACTGCTGTGCATGTCTATCAAACTGTACAAAAAAGACAACAAAGGCCAGGGGCGGACTAGCCATCAGGAGAACCGGGACTTTTCCTGGTGGGCTGGCCGTGAAACGGGGCCAAATTGGTCACGTTAAGCTGAAATGGGCCGCCGCGTTATGCAGAACAGGCCACAAAATGGTGCCGCGATATGCCAAAGGGGGCAGCGATATGCAGAAAAGGACAGTGACCACCCCCCCCCCCCACTTCCCCACAACTTTTGGGCCAGATTTCCCTCAAACCCCACCCCCCCAACAACTTTTGAGCCAGTTTCTATGTAAAATCCCGGGCCGATTTCTCTTCCCATTCCGCCCCTGACATAGACTCACATCATCAACTCTTGGTGAAAAATGACTTCTAAGTAGCTTCAATACAAACCAGAAGTTAGATGACAAAATGCGGAAGAGTGTGGGAAAAGCAAGCAAAAAAAACACTTCAAATTAGTGCAGTGTTGTGGCTGCCGCTCTTTAAAAGATTTGCAGCCGATTGCATAGTCACTGATTTTTAGAGGGGCTAAGATGAAACTTAGGGGAGCTGAAGCCAAGCATTTTTGTTTTCTTTGTAAAATCATACACAGAGGAATTGTGCACAATAACATCAGGAACATGTATTAAGGAAAGTAAATGTGATTTCATGCTTTGTGCAAACAATCTGTTGTATATTATTGTATTTGACAATAAATGGTGCTGACCCATTGAGATAATCCATGAAGTCAAACAATGATTGACACACCAATTAGACAACACTAACCTCTGTGTTCAATAATGTATAATGTTGTGTCAACGCTTACTATATAAGGATGTCCTTGCTAACTCAGGAACAGGACAAGAATGAAAATCTATTTTGCAGGCATAATAACTGTCTCACACATAATAATGTTCCCTTACCTCCCAGAGTGGCAGAGAGCAGGAAATGAGTCCCGTATTTCTTAATGATGTTGTCAGTTAGTTTCTGCAGGCTTGGCCTTCTCCCCAGAAGCCTGATGTTATGGATGAAGTCAGGGTCAAGGGGCACGGCCACCCCATTGCCTTCTTGCCTCTCCGCAGCAAGGCTGTTGACCTTCCATCGGCCAAACTCCCTGTGAGTACATAATAATTTAAACAAGATATTGTATGAGCCTGTTGTAAAGCACAAATAATCAGAACGTCCCCACCTGGCCCTCACAATACTCATTACTGTCACATTCATATCAGCCTCTCATGCATCGGCTTAATCTGGCTCCTCTCCAGGTCTCTCCCTCTCGATGTTTACTTCCATTCCAAAAATTCCTTTTGGACTTGAACAGTGTTGCCAGGAAGGTAGGTGGTATTTCATCATGTAGAGGCTTGAAGAGCCCCCATGGGGAGCCAGGTGCACAATCTGAGCACATTTCCACAAAGCATTGAGCATGTAATCCGTAATCCCCCTTTAAACTCTGTTTGGTGCCTGTGCATTTCGAACAATGATTTACTAACTGTACATCAGTACCTTGAACAACCTCTATGCTGTTCAAGGTAGAGCTCTGTTTGAACAAATAATTCACCCAAGAATGTAAAATTCTGTCATTATTTATTCACTATCATATCGTTCCAAACCCAAATTAAAAGAATGTTCTAAGTTCAACAAGTTAATCTCAATCGACAGTATTTGTGGCATAATGTTGATTACCACAAAAATGTATTTCGACTCGTTCCTCCATTTCTTTAAAAAAAGCAAAAATTGAGGTTCCAGTGAGGCACTTATAATGGAAGTGAATGGGGGCCAAATTTTTATTTTATTTTTAATACTCACTGTTGCAAAAGTATAGCCACAAGACATAAACTATATGCATGTAAACATGACTTTAGTGTGATCAAATAACTTACTAACCTTTTATGTGTAAAGTTAAAGCCATTTTACAACTTCGTTTGCATGACAATGTAATGTCAACAAACCCTAAAACGACTGTAAAAATTACAATGTAAAAATGTTTACAGCTCAAATAATACACAAGTTTTAATAGAAGACTTAATGCAAGTGCTTTTATAAAATTATAAGCTTCACATTTCTATGTTTAAACTCTCCAAAAATTGGCCACATTAACTTTCATTGTCCCCATTCACTTCCACTGTAAGTACTTCACTGTAAACTCGATTTTTGCTTTTTTTGTAAAGAAAAGGAGGAACGAGACAAAATCAATTTTTGTGGTCATCAACATTATGCTACAAATGCTGTCAACTGAGCTTAACTTATACTGAACTTGGAACATTCCTTTTATTTATTTATTTTTCCATGAAAACTAAATGAGAATCTTGAAGAATTTCTGTACAGTTCTCTTTCATAAAACAACAGTTAATGGTGAAAATGGGCTGTCGAGCACCAAAAGGGATAAAAAAGCACTATAAAAGCATGATACAATTTAAATGGGTGCAGCTCTCAAGTCAAAAATAGCGCCTATGACACAGGTTGGATACCAATAATATAAAACATCATTGGTTCTTGAGTATCTTTGACTAAACATCATCAAATGATTTGAGAGCTGCATAATGATTTGCATGAATGATTTGATAGTGAATAATTACTACAGTTTTGGTCTGTTCATCACACGAATCTTTCGTACAGCTTAAGAATGCTTAGAATACAGTGCATGAGTCATATTGACTACTTTTATGGTAGTTGCATAGAGGTTTACAATGACATATGGGTGAATAAATAATGGCATTTTTTTTCTTGGTGAACTATTTCTTTAACTGCTCTAATCAAACGCTGAGGTTGCACACGGTGTTTATATTTGTTACAGTGTGCATGACATTTCCTCTCTTAATATCTATCTGATTATGCCCTCACACAAGATAACAATCTCTCCAAACCTTTTATGTTCTACTACTAAAGAAAGGAAACTAAAATGCATACGCCCACTAAACTATGAAATAGGTATTGTGGGTTGACAACTGAATCTACTTTCACATTTAATACATTTACACCCAACATTACAGAGTGAGAGAGCTCAGTTTCAAAGTTTCAGTCATCTGATATTCTGTTACAATCAGGTTTGACAGAATTAGCTACTTTCCCTGGAGCTAGAGCTCAATGGTAGATCTTCAAACAAAGCATCCCACTTGTGTGGAATAAATGAGCTTCAGCAAAATTTGGGTGAGAAACTTTTCACATATAAATAGTTATACAGTTGGGTCCAAAAGTGACTCAGAACTTAGGAGTTTTTGTTTATTTATTTGTTTATTTATTGATATTTTCTTTTATATATATTTAAATAAAAGAAAATAAATATTTAGGATGCTGCACTATTTCTAGGTCACTACTCGAATAAGCATCTCTGCTACATTGACCAAGTTTATTTAATATAATTTAATACCATTCTGTTAAATAACACCAAATTAGATTTTTAGGAGATGCTTTTGCCTTATGTGGTAATACTTCAACAAGCAATTAACAAAGTGCATGGCAAGCAAAATAGTATGCCTCTTCTCAGGGTCCTACGCACCACTGTTGGATCAATATTTATTATTTTCATCCTATTTCCCCTCATTCCTCATCCATTACAAGACTATTAGTCTCCACACTGGAGAAAACAGCCTTGGTAGAAGAAATCTCTCTTTGGAGATAAGCAATCAAAGCACAACTCTCGATACTAGTGACAGAGACTCATGGGAGCCAATCCAATCACTCACATGAAGAGTCCAATCTAGAGAACAATCATGAAAGGAATAAAGGATGTCATTATCACCAATCAACCCAATGAGGGATGGTGTAAGTATCAGATGAAGAGCCTGATGAGCATCAGCATTAAGCACCTAAGCCACTGATCACCACAGACAGACCAGAAAGAGTATGCCACTCCTTTGCTGGAGAGCTCTCTGAGAGCCTGGGTGCAGACCTGAGGGCATCATATAATCAAAAGCCACAAGCTATTTTGTAATCAGATGGTGAAACCAGAGACAGAAATGAAGATGAGATCAAGTTGAATCTGAAGCTAATAATAATCAAGTGATCTGCTGGCTACAAGGCTTCATGTAACATGTGGAGGTTCATTTAATTATGCATTGTTAGTTTTGAAAGGGTATTTTTGATTTCTAAGACTATTATGGCTTAGCTGAGTTTGTCTTTTCAGTGTAAAGGTGGCCATAAATACAATTAGCAATGTGCTCTTATTGATGATGTGGTTTAGCACAGAAGAAAATAAAGCCTGGTAACCCTAGTTACCCTTTATTGTATATGGAGAAAAGAAGAGAAATTAAGGGAAATATCCAGTAGATCTGGCTATTTTAAGAAAGAAAAACACTCCTTTGGAAATGTGCAGACATGTACTGTAGATGTTCAGATCAGATTCCACATGCGTCACATCTTGTTGCTGAACTGAATCTGTCTTTTCTCAGCTTATTAAATTCAGTTTGCAGGTGAAGAAAAACAGTTCTGGATTTCTTGCTTTATTTGAAATGCAAAAACTACAATTTTTCTCTTTCTTGTGTTTTGGCAATATATTGTTGTTTTCCCCATAGAAATAAACTGGTAACAATCGTAATGGAGCACAGTGACCACCCACTACTTCTCAGAAGCTCCAAAGCATAATTTATATTTTCTTTTTCAATTTTGAACAAAATACAAATGAACGCAACTAACACACATCATACGTAAATCAGCATGCAAATAAATAGATGAATCGCAGTTCTGTATGCAAAATGATTTTGAATGGCAAACATTTTACAATGCAAGTCAATCGGAGAACTTTCATGTTAAATGTCTTGCACAAGAAAAAGTTTAACTGGAGTTAATTCTGTATTAAGCAGTGTTGGGTGTGATGCATTACTAAGTAATTCATTACTGTAATTAAATTACTTTTTCATTGAAAAACGTAAGGGATTACTCTTAATTTTTCAGAAATGTAATTACAGTTACTTCTGATGTGTGTTAAATACTGTATAGACTATAGAAAATTCTATATATAACAATAGTGAATTTAAAATCTAAATTTAATGTCTAATGTTAAAATATATGTTTTCTAATTTAACGCTGCCCCCTTAAATTCTTTGGCCAGTTCATGAATAATTTATTTGATTTTATATGATATATTTGAATTAAAAGAACAGTTTAATGTCTATCCTTGTATTTTTAATCTGGTTGAGGTTGATAAGGGTTTTAGAAAGTAATTAGTAATAAGTAATGCAATTACTTTAGAGACAGAGTAATTAGTAATCTAATTACACTGTAGAAGATGTAATTTGTAGTAAGTAATTACTTTTTTAGAGTAACTTACCCAACACTGGTATTAAGGAATTTATTAAAAATTTAAATAAAAATGAATGAGATATTTCCAAACATGATCTACACCAATAGCCTACTTGCAATTAGAATGGCAAAAATAATGTCATAGACACTTATAAAACGTTTAATTAAAAACAAAACCGACATACACTTTCAATTATTTCTTTCAGAAATTTATATAAAAAATGTGTGTGTATATATATATATATATATATATATATATATATATATATATATATATATATATATATATATATATATATATTTATTTTTTTTTAAAAGACAATTTACTTGCGCATGGAGTTACTCTGTCATACCTGTATATTTTGTATCTGGTTGTAAACCCGTGTTGGTATCTCTCGGTGAACTCAGTGAATTCCTGGGAGCGGTGGAACGGACCTTTATCGGACAGCAGCCAGTCGAGCGGTTCCGCGGAGCTCACATACACAGCCAGCGAGACGAGCACACAGCACCAGCGGAGACAGATCACCATCCCCTCCCATAAGAGCATCTGGTCAGGCGGTCTGGGACCAACACTCCGAGCCCACATCCTTCAGCCATACATGTTTCATTTCAAATCCCTTCTTTCTCCTGAAACTCAAATAATAGGCTACGTGTGTTCAAACGCTGATTTCAAGTTAACATCATATACATTTCTGAAAGAGGGTCACTACCTGATATGACTTCATAGGTATCCAAGAGATAGAAAATACGAACTGTAAAAGATTCAACTTAAAATAACTAAAGAAAAATCCACTGGGGAAAAAATCAACATAAACGATCCTTTCAGAATAGATGGGACTGGATTCGTCAAAATATCAGGTGTGGTTGAAACCAGGTGCGCAGGCGTTCCCAAATACACGCTCGCGCTCAATGGAAATTGAGTCACGTCTCACAGAGAACAAAGTGGAAAAACCCGCAAAATGTCTTTGCGTACGAGGGAAATTTGCGAGGGTAACGCTGTTCGGAGCATTATAAAGCGAAAAGTATAGATTCCTCTGTTCTAGGGTTTGTACGTTGGATGTCCTCTCTCTTTCTCCAGTGCTGATCAGCTGTAAGATATGATAGAGCTTGAATTCCTGTTTCTTACCCGAACATCTGCCTTTTCACTCTGAGCTATACCCCCTCTCTCTCTCTCTCTCTCTCTCTCTCTCTCTCTCTCTCTCTCTCTCTCTCTCTTGCGCACACACATTAACTTTCTCTCTTTTTCTTCTGCACTTTCACCTCACCTTTTTGTTGGAAAACGTGCCCAGAAAAATTGTAGTGTGGCCATAATTTACACAGCCATTGGATAATGTGTTAAACCAGCTGGTGTGTATGGCTACATAAATATTTCAACTGTGCTGGAGACTATGAACATCTCTACGAGCATTGATTAGGCTACATATGAAACCTTGAAAACTATATTTGGGAAGAGAGGAGAAAGTATAAGAGAGGAGATGTTTTATATTCACAAAGAGACTTCATCAATCAAGCATGGAATGCATGTAAGTAGTGGAATACCGCTAGTCTATTTTAGTGCAACTTTTTACTTTTTCAAACCTGATACATTTTACATGCAGCATTACCCTACTGCCCATTCTATTAAAATTTTTTGTTTAGTTTTTCTTTTCTCAAAAGTAGGGTCCAAAAGTCTGACATGACTAGTGACAATATTTCTATTGTGCATTCTTTTTTTATTTAATACCAAAAGTTTCATTAAAAGATGTACATGAATTTCAGAATTGTTTTAGTATCTGGAATGTCCCCCTTGTGCTTTGACGACAACATGCACTGGACAAGTTTGTGCAAAACCTGATGATCCTTGTTATACCAGCATGATCTGAGAATATTACAAAGAGCATCTTGTAATACTGCAAAAGCAGCATACCCCAGAAATAGAGCAGATTCTTAAATATTTGTTTTTCATCTTATGACATAACTGTTTTTCATTGTATGTGAAAACTATTTGTATTTATTTATTTCATGTTTCACAATTCTTAAACATTGTTTATTTCCAGGTTTAAATAAAAACAAACCATGATTTTAAAAATGGTCAGACTTTTGGACCCCACTGTATGTCACACCTACATTACACACACACACACACACACACACACACACACACACACACAGGTAGACATGTTGGTCTACCTATCATTGTGAGGACTTTCCATAGACATAATTACTTTTATACTGTATGAACTATAGATTCTATCCCCTAACCCTAATCCTAACCCTACCCCTAAACCTAACCCTCACAAAAAACTTTTTGCATTTTTACATTTTCAAAAAAAATGAAGCAATTTAATAAGCGATTTAAACTATGGGGACACTAGAAATGTCCTCATAAACCACATTTATAGCATAATACCCTTGTAATTACCAGTTTGTAACCTAAAAAATTGTCCTCGGAAACCACACACATGCACACACACAAAATAACTTTCACTAATGTTAGGTTTACTTTAATCTTCCCTTGTTCATACTACTCCAAAAGTGCATGTAACCAAGTTAACTCAATGTAACTTTTAATGAGGAAAAAAAAAAAAAAGAAAAAAAAATCAGTTTACTTTAATCCAATTGTGTTGGGACAACATGAATACATTTTGTTTGGGTAACTGTAACTGGTCAGGCAATTTTTAGTTTGTAACATGCTATGCATAAGACTCGATAGGGAGAGTAAATGTTAAAATTAAGTTTTATGTTGTGTGTTTTTGTGCAAAATGAATATAAAAGAGGAGACTTGTTTGTGTTTAATGTTTTGTTAAGTTGAGATTTAGAAGAGTTTCTGTTATGTTGGAGTTTTGGAGTTACCATTATGGTGAAGAGTGGAGCTTGAGTTTAGGATGAAGACCGGAATGTAGAGTGCATGATACTTATTGCTCTCTTTATTGAGCAGTTGCTATGATAACCATAGTGTAGTCACCAAGCTGTACTATATAGTGCTTCGCACCAGCATGTATTTAGCATACTAACATTAACTATCTCTAGCTAGTATATAAAGAAATCAGTGATTCTTTGACTTAAATTAAATTAGGTTCTCTCGTTACAAAGTATTTGAGTTGAGATTACGTAGTCATTTTAAGCTAAGAAAACTTAAACATGTGGAACCACAGTCCATAATTGAATCAAGTTCAGCCAAAGAGTTATTTTTTTGAGTGGCATTTATACAGGATATATACTGTATATGGCAAAACTGAGGGATATTAATGAACACTTGTTTAGTTATTCTCTCGCCATAGCAAAAGTTCAGAACTCTCTCTCTCTCTCTCTCTCTCTCTCTCTGCCTAATGAAAATACAGCTGCTCTGTCCAGATCATGGCACTCCATGTGAAGCTCCAACCAATTACATAAGCTATTACCACATTTATTAAAGTGAAATAAAACATACTCCGAACACTTATAATATTCTCCACGTACTCTTAAAAAGTTATCTCCGCTCTTGGTAAGTTGCTCACATTTAATCTTTACAGGCAATTCATTACCCTCAAGTATTTGAAGATAATTTCAGATGTAATGAAAGTCTGTCAGTAGAAGCAGAACATCAAATGTTTGCTCTGCCTGTCTCTGACATTATTTCAGTGCGGAGCAGAGTTGAGGGAGGGGAAATGAGTTTCCCTTGAGGCTAAAGACTGCTATAGTCTCCAGTGTTTGGGGTCTTTGTTGTCTGTTTACACAATAATTGAAATGTTCCAAAACCTCTGCCCTCTCTTACTCTTCCCCTCTTCCCTGTTTCCCATTCCCTATGTTCATTTCACTCTCTGTTCCTCACTTTACCCCCTGTTCGCTGTTCCTACTCTTTGTTGCTCCCTTCCTTTCTTATCTTCCTCACATAGCCTGCAGAGCTGAGGGATTCAGGCACACAGCTTATTTGTGTGGTAATCATCTCCTGCACCTCAGTAGAACACACTGAATCTTCCATTCTGGAGAGAAGCTTGATTGTTTTTCAATGCTTCCTTTTTAACCAAACCAAAACAATATGTAGATATATGTATTTCCTGGAGAAGTTTGGGTTATTATAGGACAAAGGTCTGTGTGTGCATGTGTGTGTGTGTGTGTGTGTGTACATGTTTATGCTACATTGTGGGGACCAAATGTCCCCTCTAGGATAGTAAAACCTGAGATCACCTACCTTGTGGGGCCCAGCCAGTGGTCCCCAAGAGGGAAATGGCTTATTAAACATACTAAACAATGTTTTTTTGAATATGTAAAAATGCATAAAGGTTTCTGTGAGAGTTAGGTTCAGGGGTAGGGTTAGGAGATAGAAATTATCATTAGATCTGTATAAAATGCATGGAAGTCTATATAGAGTCCACACAATGATATAAAAACAAGTTTGTGTGTGTGTGTGTGTGTGAGACATTAAATCGAGTTTATAAAGAGTCATAGCAAGTTAAGAACATAATGCAGCAGATTTCATGTATAAAATATTAATATACTGCACTTTGCAAAAAAAAAAAAAAAAAAAAAGAATTGCCATAAAAGTGAGTAGTAAGAAATTAACTTATACCTTCTAACATTCTGAGTAAAAATGAGCTGTGGCGATTCAAGGGTCAGGGTTTGGCCAGTTATGGTCGGCAGTCCCTGCTGGTAAATACACCACCATGTTGGCCAAAAGTGTCTGGGTTACTGGTGTAACCTCTGTTCCCTGATGGAGGGAACGAGACGTTGTGTCAATATGGGGTTCGATCTTGAGAGCCCCAGTCACCTTTGCTTAAAACAGAAAAGGCCAATTAGAATTGGTGAGTGGAATTTGCATGCCGGACATATGGGTATAAAAGAAGATGGCATGCACCACTCATTCAGATATATGCTGAGGAGCCAATAGAAAGTCCCGGCCATTTCAGCGGCCAGTTCAGCGCCACGGCAGGAGGGACACAATGTCTTGTTCCCTCCATCAGGGAACAGGGCTTACACCAGTAACCCAGATGTTCCCTGTCTGTCACTCACTCGAAGTTGTGTCGGTGTAGTGACACTAGGAGTTCCTATAGGAAACACCGCAGGCGCTGAACCGTGTCACGAGGTACAGAAGAGTGGACACGGGCAAGCTGCTGCGTGCCTCGCAGCGAATGCTCGACCACATCGTGACCTTCCAGTGAGTTAGGTAAGGTGTCTCCCTAGTCCCATTAAGGGTGGAGGAGGCACTTACCCAAGGAGGCTACAGGCGGTGGCCTTTCCTGATTTTTGCTGTTAAGCAATTTCCCACCGAGCACCTTCTAGAATAGCACTGGGAAGTGCTCTTCCTTCTCCAGGAGGGAGGGCACTACGGAGACCACATCCTACCAGAGGGAGGTTAATATGTGGAGAATACCTTACATGGACTTACCAATGGGGAAGTACGCATATGGAATGATACCACCGGGAGGACCCTATCTACGGAGAGGGTACACAGGAACAGTGGCCGAAGCAGAGCGAAGCTCTGATGAGGGGAAACACAGGGTTCACCTGAGGGGAAACCGAACAATGGAATGCATCACATGGGATTACCGAGGGGGGAATCACCACATATGGAGCACTGAGCCCGAGTACACGGGCTCACCTGAAAAGGGGCATACCACGAGTACTGGGCCTGGTGGTGTCACTCCTCTGCCGAGTTCGTCACTGAACAGTGCTTAAGACTTTAAGAGGCATCCAGGTTTCACCAGTTACGGGGAACTGTTGTGGACAAAATAGCGCACATTATCACCTTGAAAAAGGGGAAAGGCGTAAACGCAAGCGGTACACCCAACCAGCTGCCTGGCCTACCTGCTGTTACCTCATAACACAGACGAAACTGGTTCCATGCGTAGGTTGTAAAACCTCTCAAAGGTATTGGGTGTAGCCCAACCTGCAGCTCTGCATACTGTATGTCTGCTAGAGAGGGCCCCCTCGCCAGTGCCCATGAGGACGCAACACCTCTAGTGGAGTGTGCCCGGACTCCCAAGGGGCACGGCAGTTCTTGCCAATGGTAGGCCATGGAAATGGCATCCACAATCCAATGGGCCAACCTCTGTTTGGAGACAGCTTTCTCCTTCTGCTGCCCTCCAAAACAGACAAAGAGCTGCTCTGAGCATCTGAAACTCTGCTTGCAGTCCAGATAAGTGCGCAGAGCACGAACTGGACATAGCAACGACAAGGCCGGGTCTTCCTCCTCTGAAGAGAGCGCTTGCAGGTTCACCACCTGATCCCAGAAGGGAGTGGTGGGAACTTTGGGCATGTAATCAGGCCAGGGTCTCAGGACCACATGAGAGTGTGCCGGCCCAAACTCCAGGCAATCGCTGGTGACAGAGCGCGCCTGAAGGTCCCCCCCTCTTGATGGAAGTGAGCACCACCAGGAGGGCCATCTTCAGTGACAAAGTGCTGAGATCTGCTTGCTCCAGGGGCTCAAAGGGGCTCTCTGTAGGGCAGGTAGGACCACAGAGAGATCCCAAGAGGGAATCAGGCGCGGTCTAGGAGGATTCAACCTCCTTGCGTGCTGTCGTGAGGGTCTCCCATCCAGTGTATCATAATACGCTGCCATAGCAGCCACGTACACCTTCAGTGTAGGGGGAGACAGCCATCTCTCCAGCCCTTCCTGTAGGAAAGACAGCACAAACCTGACCACGCACCTCTGTGGGTTTTCCCCATGGGGAGAACACCAGTTCGCGAAGAGACGCCACTTCAAGGCATACAGCCGCCTCGTGGAGGGGCTCTGGCCTGAGTGATCGTATTTCCCACCGCTGGCAGAAGATCTGCTAGGTCTTCCGCGACCCGTCCAGGAGCCAGACGTGGAGGTACAAGAGGTCTGGCTGCGGGTGCTGGAGCGTGCACTGCCCCTGAGTAAGAAGGTCCTGCCTCAGGGGAATGCTCCAAGGAGGGACTACTGCCAGGAACATCAGATCTGAGAGCCAAGTCCGGTTGGACCAGTACGGTGCAAGGAACAGGACAGGCTGCCCATCCTCCCTGACTTTGCACAGAGTCTGTGCAATGAGGCTCACTAGAGGAAATGCATACTTGTGTAGCCCCCGAGGCCAGCTGTTCGCCAAGGCATCCGTGCCGAGGGAAGCCTCGAACAGAGAGTACCAAAAGGGGGCAGTGAGAGGACTCTCGGGAGGTGAACAGGTCTACCTGCGCCTCCCCGAATCTCTCCCAAATCAGCTGGACTATGTGGGGGTGGAGTCTCCACTCCCCACGGAGTGTTACCTGCCATGAGAGTGCGTCCACTGCATGGTTGAGGATGCCCGGAAGGTGAGTGGCTCGCAGAGACTTTAACATCTGCTGACTCCAAAGGAGGAGGCGGTGGTCGAGTTGCAACATGCGACGTGAGTGTACGCCACCTTGGCGGTTTATGTATGTCACAGTCGCCATGTTGTCGGTCCAGACCAACACATGATTGTCCTGAATCAACAGCCGAAGCTTCCACAGGGTGAGCAATACTGCCAATAACTGTAAGCAGTTGATGCCATTGGAGTTGGGCCCTGTCCAGAGCCCCGATACTGCTTGCCCGTTGCATATGGCACCCCAGCCCAAGTTCAAGGTGTCTGTCATGACTACGACCTGCCTTGAGACCTGCTCTAAGGGAACACCCACCCGTAGAAATGCCAGGTCCAACCAAGGGCTGAAAGTCTGATGGCAATGTGGCGTGATAGTCACACGCTGGGTGCTGTGGCACCATGCCCATCTTGGGACTCGAGTCTGTAACCAGTGCTGAAGCAGTCTCAGATGCATCAACTCGAGGGGGAGAACCACCGCCGAGGATGTCATATGCCCCAGCAGCCTCTGAAATTGTTTCACTGACACTGCTACCTTCTTCCTGAAGGTTTTCAGGCAGGACAGCACTGACTGAGCACGCTTGGTCGTAAGACATGCCATGAGAGTGACCGAGTCCAACTCCACACCGAGGGTGTCACTGAACCTGGACGGGCTTCTGGCGAACTGGATCGCATAGCCGAGACAAATCGTCCTGATGAGCCACTGCAAGGGGCTGGAGAATGCAAACCAGGCCTCCAAGGGGACGACTGGATTTACCACGCCCGGGGAGGGTGGTTCATGGCAAGGCAGAGCAGGCGCCCCGTTGGAAAGACAACTCAGGGGGGACCTACTGCTCTGCAAGCCTGCAGCGGCGGCCGGTGGCAGGCAAGCAGCCCCAGAGACCAGCATACTTACCTGTTCGCTGGCCGTCTTTCAATATAGAACAAGGTCATGCGAGGTATTTGCGTCAGACCGGTGGACCGGAAAGTCTTCCAGGGCCTGGCAGTCACGAGCGCGCTGACCCAGGGAATGAGAGAACTGCTCTTTTATTGACCATGCGGGTGCCGAGGCCCAGAGGGCACCCGCCGATTTCATACTTACCACGCGCTGGCCCAAGAGTGATTGTGGGGCTGGTAAGTTCACCCGGCCAGACCTGTCAGAGTCATACATCTCATCCCTGGGTCGCCCGTGTCAGGGTCACCTCGAAGCCCGTCCGGGGTTATTGGGGGCCGACTGACAGGCAGGTGGAGCCGCCTTCCCGCAGGAGGGCGGGCTCCGATGGTTCGGGAGCCAGGGCCGGCACCGCAGGAGGACGGCCCTGGCGAGAAGCAGACGGGTGCGGGACTTCGGAGGCCTGAAGGCAGCCAAGACCCACCGCGGCAGGATGTGTTTGATCACCTCGGTCTGCTTCCTCACCGTCGAGAACTGATGGGCGAAGTCCTCGACCGTGTCGCCAAAAAGCCTCCCTTGGGAGATGGCTGCATCGAGAAAGCAAACCTTCTCAGTGTAGGGCTTTACTGGTTGTTTAGACCAGTGTTACTATCAGAAATAATTGATAATTATTTATTTAGTTATTAATTAATATTTAATTAATTAATTGAATCTAACTCATTAAAACCTCATATGGGGCTCCAGTAAATGTAGTGTGCTACGTTTAGGAGCGGGTTTGGTTATTAGCAATAATTAATAATTATCAAAGATAATTATTAATTATTAAAATCAATAGAACATTGATGAGAATCAATGTTAGCTTTTTTAATCCATTAAATCAACAATTATCAAAGATAATCACTAATCCTTAACATCGATGAAACATTAATTAAAATTAACACTAGCTTATTGATCATTCAAATTCAACAATCATCAAAGATAATTATCAATTATCAAAAATCAACAGAATATTAATAAGGATTAACATTGACGGGGCACCACCCTGGAATCAGGGACTAATAACCAGATAGTATAACAGTCTCAATATTAGATTGTTTTCTTCGACATCCGAAGAATATCGATTTTCGGGAAAAAAAATGAAGGCTTGAATCCGAGCACTGACATCCCGTAAGCATGACACAGGTGTATGCAAAAACAAACCAAAACACTTCTTTTGTATTGTAACAAAATTAATTTATGCAGCAATATCAATTAATAATTAATACAATGCAGTCAATAAACTTCCGACTTACAACTACAAACTAAACAGTGATATGATTAAATATGGAAATCAAAATAATCCTATAACACATAAGGTGTGTGTGTGTGAGAGTGTGTGTGTGTGTGTAAGGAGGGACGCGCACAAAATGGCGGACGTGACTCTCGTGGTGAGTATGTCACGTGAGACTTCCGGCCAGAGAATATGGCCGTGAATGTGGGCGGAGAGAAACCAGTCAATGGTAGAGAGAGAGAGAGAGAATTAAGTGACGGCCCCAAAGACGGTTTCGCGATCGTGGGAGAGAAAGCAGCTGTTAGTTTATCACTCAGAGACGCAGTGGATGGCTCGTAAACCGTCCCGTGGTCTTTGATTCTTTAATAGATAAACTCAGTTTGCCGGTCTCACCCGCGATGGCAGAAATGCACAACAGTCCAATGTGGTTGGACTACAATACAGCAAATCAAATTCATGATAATTAATACCCTGAGTATTAGCAATGAGCGGACATGGCGGTCTGTAAGCTGTACAAGCAATAACCTTGATACACAAGAATAACGCACTATAATGTTCTATCTCTGCCCAGACGTAAACCTTTTACTTGAATCGAACGAGGACGTAGAATGTGTGTTCATCCGTCCTTTAACTCCGACCCGGTTCCTTGAGGCTCGGGTGATGACGGGAGGCTGTTTCCTCGCTCTGTCAGCGGGCGGTACGGCTGCTGATTCTTGGCGGGCTGGCGGAGAAATCAGCGACTTCGACTTGATTGAAGATGGAAGAGAAATCTTTTATCTCTTCACTTCTGCAGGCAAATGGATGAAGATGCGGATTGCTCAGCGGTCTCCTTTGGATCCGTTAGAGTGTTCGGTGGAACACAGTAATCTCAACTTGTCCAGCAAGATGGAGACTGTATGTCAACAGTTTCAAGTCGGACGTTACTTCCTTGTGCCACGAGGCTGCACCTGAGAGCAGCGATGAGCTGCGTCTACACATGGCGAGCAAAGCTGCTGGAAGCAAATCCCGGAAGCATTTCAGAGGTATTTCTACTCCTGATGATGTCATGGTTGAGGTGCGTTCTGTCGTGTGCCTCATCCAATAGGAGTTGTGAGTTCGATCCTTTAGTGAGCAAGGCTTCATGGGATTTGTAGTCTGTTTTAGACACCCATTGTTTGATTTTGGCGTAGTTTTTATCATTAAGATTTATGACTTATTATGTGGGGGCCTGAGTTAGGTTTTATAACTGTGTTAGACCTGCCTTTGTCTTCTATCTGAATACATGTGGCCCAACATCAGTGTCACGCATCTCCGCAAGGCTGAGCCACAGGTGCCGCTCTTGGACCACCAGAGTGGACATTGTTCGGCCCAGGGCACACGCCATGACCTTCGTCGCCCGTAGGGCGAGGTTGGTCGTGGTATGCAGTTTCTGCACAAGCCCTGGGTCGGTTCTACCCTCATGCAGACCTTCCAATGCCTTGGCCTGGTGGACCTGCAGGATGGCCATGGCATGCAGGGCAGAGGCGGAGGCGGCCTGACCTGCGGCCTCGTAAACCTTCGTCACCAATGAGGAAGAGAACTTACAGGCCTTGGAAGGGAGCCTTCATCGGTCCCTCCAGGTGGCTGCGCCCTGCGGGCATAAATGCACCGCTATGGCGCGCTTTACCTGGGGAAGCTCAACATATCCCTTAGCCGCACCGCCGTCGAGGGTAGTTAGGATGGATGAGCCCGCGAACCTTCCATGACTTCGTAAGCTCCTCATACACTTCCGGGAAGAAAGGCGCTCCGAAACCAGAAACCAATCATCCAGCCGCGAATGCTTGGCAAGGCGGAGGGTTCCACTTTAGCCTGATGTTTGCAGCCGCCCAGGCAAGCACGGCTGCTATTTCAGCGTCCGCCTCATCCTGAGCTCTACCGCCTGTGAGCGGTAGCTCAGATGATTCGTCCACTTCCGACAGCAGAAGCCCACCATCCGATGCTGCGACCGATAACTCATCCTCATCACGAGCCGCGAGTGAGACATTAAATCTGCCATGTGGCGGACCACCTGCATCGCTCGACAGCTCTTCTGGTTAGAACGAGCATGCTGGGAGGTCCGTGGGGGCTGAGCTGGCGGAAACGCTCCCACGTCTACATCCAGGTCGCCCACGGCACTCGCCGACCTGGCTGCCTGAGTTTCAACCCAGGATGGAGCGGGTTGGGAAGCAGCCATGGATGCTTCTTGCTTCACGAAGAAGGAAGTGAGCCACGACCGCAACGTTCTCATGGGCATGTTCTCACAATGAGAACATAACTGCTCCACGAAAGCTGCCTCGGCGTGCTGGTGTCCCAAGCACTCGAGACAGATTTCATGGCTATCCGGAGGGGAGAGATAATGGCCACATCCATTAGCACAAAGGCGAAAGGCCATTTTTAAAAAGACGGCAATCGTTTGTGCGAGATATTTTATTAGAAAATATACTCTTTTAGATACAGTATATATACTCTTTTAGCACCTTTAGACTTGGCCGTCGAAGTGCCAGGGGAAGCACAACACTCGACCGTGCGAGGGTGATGGCTGATATGTGCCATAAATCCAACAGCGTAAGCGTAGGTGATAGGATGAACACAATACATGCATTCTGCTCCAAAGAAAAAATCTGAATGAGTGGTACATGCCATCTCCTTTTATACCCGTATGTCCGGGGCAGAGAGCGGCATGCAAATTCCACTCACCAATTCTCATTGGCCTTTTCTATTTTAAGCAAAGGTGATTGGGGCTTTCAAGATCGAACCCCTAGTGTCACTATATCGACACAACGTGGAGTGAGTGACAGACAGGGAACATCTTTCTCCATTGACGGCCAAAGTCAATGCCATGCATTGTGACAAAATATTTTTCAAGCAACATTGAAAATATTTAATTATATTAGTAGGTGCTGTACCTGTGCTGATTTCTGAATCAAATCAAATCAAATCACTTTTATTTTCACACAACCATATACACAAGTGCAATAGTGTGTGAAATTCTTGGGTGCAGTTCCGAGCAACATAGCATTCATGACAGTGATGAGACATATACCAATCTACAATAAACATCAAATTTACACAACACAATTTAAAATCTAATATACACATAATTACACACAACACAATATACAAATAATAACATACAATGTACATTATACAATACACACAATATAGAATACACATTATAAAATAAAAAAATAGTATATATAGTATATATAAAATGTACAGTAGGTTGTATTGTACTGTATTGACATTCAGGCTGTTGGTTGATAGTCAGTTGTCAGTGTGTTGTTAAGAGAATATAATTTATGACAGTCCAGTGTGAGATAATAAGATTAATAATGTGCAGTGCTGATGTATATTGATCATGAGAGATAAAGAGTTAAAAAGTCTGATTGCTTGGGGGAAGAAGCCGACTGGTGCGGGTCCCGATGCTGCGATACTGCCTGATGGTAGCAGTGAGAGCAGCCCATGACTTCGGTAGCTGGAGTCTCTGATGATCCTCCGAGCTTTTTTCACACACCGCCTGGTGTATATGTCCTGGAGGGAGGGAAGCTCACCTCCGATGATATGTTTGGCAGTTCGCACCACCCTTTGCAGGGCTTTGCAGTTGTGGGCAGTGCTATTGCCGTACCAGGTGGAGATGCAGCCAGTCAGGATGCTCTCTACAATGCTGGCTAGAACCGTGTGAGGATGTGGCGGTTCATTCCAAACTTCCTCAGCCATCTCAGGAAGAAGAGGCGCTGATGAGCCTTCTTCACAACGGCCTCAGTGTGGATGGACCATGTGAGTTCCTCAGTGACGTAGACACCCAGGAACTTGAAGCTGCTGACTCTCTCCACTGGTGCTCCATTGATGGTGATGGGGCTGTGTTCCCTTTCTCTTCTCCTGAAGTCCACCACAAGCTCCTTTGTCAAGCTCCTTTGTCTTACTGACGTTGAGGGAGAGGTTGTGCTCCTGACACCAGCATGTCAGAGTGTGCACCTCCTCTCTGTAGGCTGTTTCATCATTGTCAGTGATCAGACCTACCACCGTCGTATCATAAGCAAACTTAATGATTGTATTGGAGCTATGTGTTGCCACACAGTCATGTGTGTACAGGGAATACAGGAGTGGGCTAATAACACAGCCCTGTGGGGCTCCAGTGTTGAGGGTCAGTGATGAGGAGATGTTACTGCCCATTCTAACCACCTGGCATCTGCTTGACAGGAAGTCCAGGATCCAGCTGCAGATTGAGCTGTTTAAGCCCAGAGCCCGGAGTTTCTCATCAAGCTTGGAGGGCACTATGGTGTTGAATGCTGAGCTGTAGTCTACAAACAGTATTCTCACATAAGTGTTCCTTTTTTCCAGGTGGGAGAGAGCAGTGTGTATTGTAGATGCAATGGCATCATCAGTGGAGCGGTTGTTGCAGTAAGCAAACTGCAATGGGTCCAGTGATGGAGGCAGCACAGAGCAGATGTAATCTCTGATTAGTCTCTCAAAGCATTTGCTGATGATGGGGGTCAGAGCAACAGGGTGCCAGTCATTTAAGCAAGTGATTTTGGATTGCTTTGGTACAGGCAAAATGGTTTTAAAGCATGTGGGGACAACAGACAAAGAGAGGGAAAGGTTGAAAATGTCCATAAAACACCAGCCAGTTGGTTCGCGCATGCTCTGATGATGCGGCCCGGAATGCCGTCTGGACCCACAGCTTTACAGATATTCTCCCGTCGGAAGGATCGGGTTACATCCGCTACAGAGATGGAGAGTGAACTAACCTCTGTAGGTTCAGCAGCGAGAACTCTCTCTGCGATGGCTGTTATTTCCCTTGAACCGTGCATAAAAAGTATTTATCTCATCTGGGAGAGAGGCAGCAGTGTTTTTATTCCCTTTAAAGTCCGTGATGCTATTAATTCCCTGCCACATGTTTCTAGAGTTGGTGGTGTTAAACTGTCCTTCAATCTTGTTCCTGTACTGGCGTTTTGCTGCTCTGTTAGTTTTTCAGAGGACATAACTGGCTTGTTTATGCTCCTCCGCATTCCCGGAATTAAAAGTGGAGGTCCGCGCATTAAGTGCCATGCGAACATCGCTATTAATCCAAGGTTTCTGGTTTGGGTAGATCCATATTGTTTTGGACGGAACAACATCCTCTACGCACTTTCTGATGAAACACGTTACGCTATCATCGTACACCTCGATGTCGTCATCAGAGGTGGACCGGAACATCTCCCAGTCCGTGTGATCAAAACAGTCTTGTAGCATAGAGTCTGATTGGTCCGACCAACACTGGATCGTTCTGAGGGTGGGTGCTTCCTGTTTCAGTTACTGCCTGTAAGCAGGCAGAAGCAGAATGGAAGAGTGGTCCGATTTGCCAAATGGTGGGCGGGGGAGGGATTTGTAGCCATCCCGGAAGGGAGAGTAGCAATGGTCCAAAACCCGGTCCCCTCGTGTGTTGAAACTGATATGTTGGTGGTATTTTGGTGCGATTGATTTAAAATTGGCTTTGTTAAAGTCCCTGGTCACAATGAAGGTGGCCTCAGGGTGCGCGTTTCCTGCTCACTTATACTCCCATACAGTTCCTTGAGTGCCCGGTCTTTGTCGGCTTGTGGGGGGATGTATACAGCAGTGATAATGACCGCTGTGAATTCCCTTGGTAGCCAGAATGGTCGACACAGAAGCATGAGAAATTCCAGATCAGGAGAGCAGAAAGACTTGATAGAATGTACGTTCCTCTGATCAAACCAGGATTTGTTGATCATAAAACATACACCACCACCTCTGCTTTTACCTGAGAGGTCTTTCGCTCTGTCCGCTCGGTGCAATGAGAACCCCGCAGGTTCGATGGCTGAGTCTGGAATCTCCGCAGTCATCCAAGTTTCTGTAAGGCAGATAATGCAGCAGTCCATCGTCTCTTGTTGGAAAGAGATCCACGCTTTCAGCTTGCAGAGCTTGTTGTCCAGAGACTGAACATTTGCCAGTAGAATACTGGGTAGCGGGGGTCGATTTGCTCGACGTCTTACTGTGATGAGAACGCCGGCTCTGTTTCCCCTTTTCCTTCTGCATTTTCGTGGCCGGGCAGCCCAGACAAAAAGGCTTCGCTGGCGTGTTTGAAAACAGCGGGTCGGCATTGAGGAATTTGAAGTCCGGTTTACGGTGTGTAATTGCAGAACCAATGTCCAAAAGTGTTTGTCTGTCATAGACAATAAGGCAGACAACATCCAAGACAAAAAAACATAAGAATTGTAACCAAAACAAACAAAAAATCACAATGATGTTTCGGAGCTCGCAACGCAGCAGCCATACTCGGCACCATCTTGAGTCCAAAGGGCTCTTACAAGCGTGAAATGGATTTCGTTTACTTTTGTCTACTGTCTTTGACATCAGATCATTCACCGATAAGATAGTTGTTCTTGTGGTGCCATCAGCCAGTCTACATTGTCAAGATGTAATTTTTCTGAGGCTCCAAAGTAATTAATCACATGGCATTTACGGCTTAGGTGATTGGCTCCAGAGCTGATTTTGTTTCCTCCCATGAGCAAATATTACAGCATGTAGGCTGCATACTTATGGGGAGTTAACCCAGCCATCTCATGAAAATTACATGACTGTGACAACATTTTTGCTAAATTAAATTCTGTGGTTCATTACACCTATCATGCGAACATGCAGTTCAGAAGTGAAATGTCCACTGTCATGTTAAACTTTCTCCCAAACAGATAATGTTTTTAAGATTAATGCTCTAATGTTTGATTTTTTATTTTGATTTTTTTAATCAGGGTCCTCTGCATTGCAAGTACAATGCACTATCAGTTAAGCTTCCATGCAACTTGATTATGCTTGTATAACCTTGAATACAAAACAAATACAAATACAAAAAC
This sequence comes from Myxocyprinus asiaticus, assembly GCF_019703515.2. NCBI lineage: Eukaryota > Metazoa > Chordata > Actinopteri > Cypriniformes > Catostomidae > Myxocyprinus > Myxocyprinus asiaticus. The sequence goes on along the minus strand of NC_059348.1, from coordinate 16,746,387 downwards.
AAAACATGCGCTGCAGTACAAATGTTTTGATGTCAAAATATAGCATTTTGTGAGGAAAAGAGCAAAAAGTGTTTATGAGTTGATAATTTGCTGTTTTACTCATGATTTGTGTGAGAGGAAATAAAAGTAATTGTTGTTTTAGCGCCTCTACAAGGAAACTGCCACAGTACGAAAAACGAGTCGTACATTTTAGCAAAAAATGGGGTTGGTTAACCATATGACATACATGATTACTTAAGAGATCTTTTGATATATTTGTACCATACACATTACCCAAAACTCTGAATTCACAGTGTTTTAGATACAGAATAAAAGCTTGCTGTGTGTTCTCTCTCTTGTTTCTGTTCATTTGATAATTAGGTCTTTCTTCTTTAAAATTATATTAAAAGAATAGTTTGCCCAGAAATGAAAATTCTCTCATCATTTACTCATCCTCATGCCATCCCAGATGTGTATGACTTTCTTTCTTCTGCAAAACACAAATGAAGATTTTTAGAAGAATATCACAGCTCTGTTGGTCCATACAATGCAAGTGAATGGTGACCAAAACTCAGTTAAAAGTTACATTCAAATTTAAGTCCTTTTTTACTATCAAACTCCACATTTGAGCAGCCCCAAACAGTAGGTGGCTGAAAGTGAAAGTGTCGATTTTCGGTAAATAATGATTAAATATTGATTTGTTTCATATTGCTTCAGAAGATATGGATTTAACCACTGGAGTTGTATAGATTACTTTTGTACGGCCTTTATTCTTTTGGACCTTCAAAGTTCTAGTCACCATTCCAGAACTGGCACTAGGACCAACGGAGATTAAATATTCTTTTAAAAATCTTTTTTTTGTGTGTGTTTTACAGATGAAAGAAAGTCATAAACATCTGGGATGGCCTGGGGGTGAGTAATGAGAGAATTTTAATATTTGGGTGAACTGTCCCTTTAAAAGCCTGACTTGTTTGAAAAGATGTAAGCATTATGGATAATAATGCCAGAGCAGCATCTAAAGAAACACACGCACTGACAAAACAATAGGAACATTTTTGAAGTTTTGCAATTCAATTTATACATTATTTTATAAATCAATTCCAATGTATTAATATTAAAAATGTAGCTTACCCTTTGTAGTGGAATGTACTGTGGTTTTTCTGATCTTGTGCAATACTAGTAGATCTGATGCAATATTTTCAGGTAGATATATGCAGTATTCATACAGTACAGTACAATACAGTAGAGTATTTCTGGTATTTTAAGTGTGAATGGATCTGTTTGTTTACCTTCATTAGTCATCTGCACAGCAAATTAAACCCCAGACAACATGCTGGGCTACAATATTGATTTGCTTACTCAGCCTCTGTTCTGGGGGTGAAATGAACACAGCAAAGCCTGAGGAAAAATTAAGTTTTAAAAAGTAATACCTTGAAATAGATTTATCTATGTGCAATACAAGAGTTTTAGATTCAATTAGGCAGTTAAAATAATGATGCTTGAACGTACAGTAGATCTTATTCTCAAACTCTCAAGGAACAGGTCACCCAAAAATGAAAATTATGTCATTGATTTTTTATCCTCATGGTTTGAGAAATAGATGACTTTCTTTCATGAAACACACACACACACACACACACACACACACACACACACACAGATATATATATATATATATATATATATATATATATATATATATATATATATATATATATATAATTATTTATTTATTTTCAGAATGTCATGGGTGTTCTTTTCAATATAATGACAGTAAATGGTGACCATGGCCATTATTTTCAGTGAATAACAATTTAAAATTCAGCCTGTTCATCACACAAAGTTGTTGTATTGCTTCAGGAGACTTGGAATATAGTGCATGGACTACTTTAATTATAATTTTACATGCTTTGTTTTTTGTTTTTTTGTCCATCCACTTTCATTGTATGGAAGACTGCTGAACTTCTCCTTTGGTGTTCCATTGGACAAAGAATGACATGAGGGTGAGTAACTGATGAATGATGAGGAGCTCCATTGTGCCTCTAATTCTTCAAAACTCTGTAACTGAAAAATAATTTATCACAACAAATAACACCCAAAGAACAACGCCTCCAGCAAAACTGTGCAACAGGGCCATGCAGAAGGTCAGCTCTTGTCAAGGCATGTTAGGTTAAATATGGACAAGTGCTGGTGCTACATGGCATTAATGGGAAGACATTTTGAATGTATTACTAAAGCGGTCTCCAAAAGCAGCTTGAGGTCAGTGTTTAATCATGCCTGATGGCTATATGATTTAGTCACACATACTGGTGCTAATGTATGGCTTATTATAGTGCAGTAGAATGCTATCCCTGAAAAAAGTACAGAAAAAAAAAAAAAAAAAACTGTATTGAAGAGATCGGGGATAGTTGTCACACTTTTTACTCCAGTGAATATTTTTAAAGAAAGTCACATTCATTAATGTGACCTTAACATACCTTAAAGTACTGGCCGCAAAAAGCTAATAAACCTATAGCTTTATTGAAGCTTTTGAAAAGCTATTTCCACCATAATTGCCCAGCAAAGAAAATACAGTTCATTGAGCACATGCTGACCTTTTGAACGCTGTCCCATAGCAGGGCATGTTGTCACAGATTAGATGGGGTAAGCTGTCACAATGGCAGTCTGTCATTAAACAGCCTCTTAAAGTTTATTATTATTATTATTATTAAAATGTAATAGGTTTTACAATTTAAACACAAAAACAACTATGAAAATAATAATAATAATAATAATAATAATAATAATAATAACGAAACATATATATATGAAACACATGTGACAACTTGCCCTGACCTGACATTTAGACAGATAATAGTTAAAATATATTTTATTATAGCTAAAGCTTGATTTGAATGTGTTCACATGTTTACCCAAGTGCTATTACAAAAATATACATTTATTCTAATTTAAGACTAGATTTGAAGTAGCTGTTTGAAACCAAAATACAACCGCATTTTTATTCAAATAGCTCTCATGCCAAATACCCTGTGTGACAGCTTACGCAAAGTCTCGTTCCCCTCATCTCAGGGAACCGAGGTTACATACGTAACCGAGACGTTCCCTTACGATTACAGTTCACTTGACATTGCATCAAGCTGACACATATGGGGAACAGAGTCCCATCACGCCACACTACATGACATAACCCTCCCAGAGAGGGATATTGAAGCATAATATTCAAAAGATCATGACGGCGACCGACATGAGTATGCCGCAAGTGAATAACCCTCATAGTGAGCCAGTAGGGAAGCACTTAGAATGGATATATGAACTATAGTCATATAGTATGAATTAACCCCTTCACAAACCCAGTCGGGAAGGACATTTTATTTACAATAAAAGTGCTTGTGACTTTATGGGAAATTACTACGGTCTGAGCGCAGATGGTTGTGTAAAATGATGGAGGAGCCCTACTTAAAAAGGGGGCATAAGTTTATGTTTGGCCAATGAAATAGCAAGCACTCTAGAGAGAGAGGACTTGCAAAGAGAGAGACGTTACGTCTAGGTTGTAAAACCTTGCGAATGTGTTTTGAGAAGACCAACCTGCAGCAAAACATATGTCTTGTAAGGACACACCATTCGTCCATGCACATGAAGAGGCCATGCCTCTAGTTGAGTGTGTTTTAACACCAATTGGGCAATTCGCAACCTGCGACTCGTAAGCCAGGGTGATCGCATCAATGATCCAGTGGAAAAATCTTTGCTTGGAGACAGACATTCCTTTTGTACATCCTCCATGGCACACAAAGAGTTGGTCAGACAGTCTGAACTGGCGGGTGCGCTCAACGTATGTGTGTAGCTCTCGCACAGGGCATAACAAATGCAAGGACTGTTCTTCATATGAATTAAATGGAGGAGGGAAAATGCATAAAGGTGAACCACCTGAGCTCTGAAAGGTGTGGATAAAACCTTAGGCACATAGCCTTTTTCTGGGTTTGACGGTGAGTTTTTAAAGTCCCGGACCAAACTCCAGGCATGAATTGTCGACTGGCAGTGCTTGCAAATCACTGACCCATTTTACTAAGGCCAGAACCAGCAGTAATGTGGTCTTAAGAGAAAGCATATGCAATTCAACAGAGTCCAGAGGCTCAAAAAGGGCTTTTAGGACCAAAGTTAGGTCCCAAGTCGGGACTGTAGCCGGGTGAGGGGGATTTAGCCACCTTGCTCCCCTAAGGAACTTTATGATTAAATCGTGTTTGCCTATAGAGGTGCCGGCTTCAGGAGTGTGATACACAGCGATAGTCGCTACATAAACTTTGAGCGTTGACAGAGTGAGCCCTGCGTCCAGTCGCTCTTGATGTAAGAATTTCAGGTTCGGGGCAGTTCACTTGGTCTTTGCCATGTGAAAAGCACCAATTAGTGAACACATTCCATTTCAGTCACAGACGACGCTCTAGCCTGTAAAATGGTGTCAGAACCGACTGAGTCAGTTCTGGCACGTTTAGCGTGGTCTATTCAGGTTCCACACATGCAGGTTCCACAGCTTGGGTTGGGGATGCCAGATTGTGCCCTGCACTTGTGAGAGGAGATCCCTCCTCATCTGTATTTTCCATAGAGGGCCATCCAGAATCTCTATCATTTCTGGAAACCAGGACTGATTGGGCCACTTCAGGTAAACTAATAGAATCGTTTCCTTGTCCTCTCGGACTTTGCATATGACGAGTAAAGGGGAAATGTGCCTTGGCGGTTTATGCATGCCACAATTGTCATGTTGTCTGAGCGAATCAGAATGATAATTCACAATTTCGGATTGAAAAGCCTTCAAGGCTAGGAAAACAGCCGACAGCTCCAGGCGGTTGATGTGCCACGCCCTCCTCTCACCTGTCCAGGTGCCAAATGCCGGGCGTCCGTCTTACAATGCACCCCAACCTATATTGGAATCATCCATGGTCACCAACCACTTTCTGTCTGAAAACCTGCCTCAGCATGACACCTTGCTGGTAGAAAGCAGGAGCTGTCCAAGGTGCTATAGCAGCTAGACAGCATTGAGATATAGCAATGCGCATGCGTCCTTGGCACCAGGCACACCATGTTGCACGGTGCTTGAGCCAGTACTGAAGAGGTCTCATGTGTAAAAGACCTAACGGAATGATGGCAGATGCCGCCGCCATAAGCCCCAATGCTTTTTGGAACAGCTTCAGTGGAAGTGTTCTCCCCAGTTTGAACTGAGACAGACACTGGAGAATGGCCTGAACGTGCTTGCTTGTGAGATGCGCACACTTGCTCATGGAGTCGAGATGGACTTCCAAAAAGGAGATTTGGTGGCTGGGGGAGAGCGTGCTCTTCACACAGTTGACACATCAGAATACTGTTTCTGATTGGGCCAGTAATAGCAAATTGTCGAGGTAGTTCAAAATGCACATGGTACTCAGTTTCAGAGGGGCAAGTACCACATCGATGCACTTTGTGAACATGTGAGGAGCCAGGGACAATCCAAAGGGCAAGACTTTGAATTGATACGTGGTTCCCTCAATTGCAAATCTCAAAAACATCCTGTGATGTGGTACAATTTGTACATGAAAGTATGCATCTTTCAGATCTATCAACACAAACCAATCGTGTGGGCGGACATGCAATAAGATCTGTTTTTGATCCGTCATTTTAAAATCAGCCTAAAATGTCTCATAGCCTGTGAGTATTGCTGAGCCGTGACGTAGCACTCAGCAAACCCATTCACAGAGCTGCCGAATAGGCAGGCTGGAGACACCGGAGCATCAAAGAGGGTGGCTTTTTCTGCATCACGCATTTCTGTGAGGGTCAACCAGATGTGACAATCCAGGACTGGTTGCCCATTGAGGTTGCCCATTGATTTGCCAATGGCCTGTGCAGTGACTTTAGTGGCCTGCAGCGTTAAGTTTTTTTTAAACACTTTAAACATCTCTGGATCATAGCCTTGCTCGTCCATTTGCTTGAGGAAAACACGTGGAGTGCTGAACCAGCCTGGCCCGCTGCTGAGTATGATTTTCCAGCCAGTGCGGACGTTAGTCGACACAGCTTAGATTTGTGAGCAAAGTGCCTTGAGACTCATGCCCTCGCAGTGAAAGCAGTCTGTCTCCATAAGAGCTGCCTCTGCGTGGGCATGGCCCAGACAGTGAACTCAGCTCTCATGTTGATCTGATGACAGGATGCGCCCCTCACATAATAAAGAACACTTACGGAACGACATCTTTAAAAAGACACAAACACATAAATGGCTCTTTTATATATATTAAAAATAGCAGATTGCAATAAAGGATACTCAGGCCAAAGCGCTGCGTGGAGTAGGTGTGTTGCTGAAATGAGGACCCGTTCACCAACGAAGCATCTAATGGCGAGGTGTAGAATGTCCACCGGAACACTGCAGGGGAGCGGAGAGTCTTCTAATCTTGCGAAGATTCTGTCCACTCATGTATTTCGACGTTGATTAATGTAGAGGGCTTTTATACTTCCATGGCCAGTCTTAGAATTGCTGTTATTGTAGAAGTGTTTCAACTAGGTCGCCAGAAAAGGAATTTCCCATATGCGTCAGCTTGATGCAATGTTGAGTGAACTGTAATCGTAAGGGAACTACGTATTTTTAATTTTTAGGTACATTTTGATATAAAATCCAACATAGTGTAATTTTCAAACCCATGCATCTCTTTTCTCATGATGAAACTTTAATTTCACAATCGATGGTTTGCATTAATTCACAGTCCATATGCTGCATTGCTTAGTATTTAACAACCATATTCTTCTTCATATCAGCGCTGACCACATTGTAGAACGACCATTGACTTTCCCAAGGGACATGCCTATCTGTTATGTGACGATAACAACTTCACGTAAATGCAGTTATGTCAAAATAGAGGTCAATATGTAACACGAGAATGATTTACAACTCAATGTCACCAGAAGGAATTTTCATTTCAAATTCTCAGGGCAATAGTTCTTGGACAGTTGGACTCATAGCTTGTTATAGCTGCTGCATTATGTGGGATAAAAAGGTTTATTTTTCTAGCTATACAGCTTATGCCTGTGCAGGGAGCTGAGGACAAACTGTTTGACAACCATCATTATTTTGTTTTTGCCTCAGGGAGTTTATAAAATAATTTGGCTTCTGCATGCTGGATAATTATGGGTAATAGTGGTTTTCTCTTTAGGTACATAATGTTATGAGCTGAAATACTGCCAAGTCCCAGTTTTTTTAATTATAACCTATGTAGTTCCATAGGTTGTTATTAACCTTTGCTAGGTCAAGCATTACCGCCTGAGTACTCACATTGACAGAAAATGAATGCTTTACAGCAAACATCATGCACTGTTCAAACCCATAGTACACTTTCACATACAGATACATTTAAGTATTTACTGTAAATCTTGAGTCTAGACTCCTTTGACCTCATGTATTCTAATGCAAAAGTTTTTATAATGTACTTTGGCTTCAGGAATCCACAACAGGTCAAGACATCTGGGATCTGATGTGACCGTATGTAGCCACACACCCACTGAGAATATGGGCATTCATTTCAGTGGTGAATGGTCTTTGGAGGTGGCTACAATAGAAATCAAGGGCATGCTGACTCTGATATCCAAACACATATGTTACTCTATTACTTTAGATTCAGATGATGCAGTCCAACTTTATGGAAGCCCTGAACTGCAAGGTGAAAAAAATAAATAAAGTAGTTGAATTTTTTTTTAGGTGTCTTAATGTAGGGCTTTACTGGTTGTTTAGATCAGTGTTACTATCAGAAATAATTAATAATTATTTATTTAGTTATTAATTAATATCTAAATTAAATAATAGAATCTAACTCATTAAAACCTCATATGGGGCTCCAGTAAATGTAGTGCGCTACGTTTAGGAGTGGGTTTGGTTATTAGCAATAATTAATAATTATCAAAGATAATTATTAATTATTAAAATCAATAGAACTTTGATTTGAAATGCTAGCTTTTTTTAATCCTTTAAATCAACAATTATCAAAGATAATCATTAATTGTTAACCGATGAAACATTGATTAAAATTAACACTAGCTTATTAATCCTTCAAATTCAACAATCATCAAAGATAATTATCGATTATCAAAAATCAATAGAATATTAATAAGGATTAATATCTCCGGGGCACCAGGGACTAATAACCAGATAGTATAACAGTCTCAATATTAGATTGTTCTCTTAGGAAAATCGACATCTGAAGAATATCGATTTTCAAAAAAAAAAAACAATGAAGGCTTGAATCCGAGCACTGACATCCCGTCAGCATTTGACACAGGTGTATGCAAACAAACCAAAACACTTCTCTTTGAAATATTATGAAGTTTATTTATGCAGTAATATCAATTAATAATCAGTACAATGCAGTCAATAAACTTCTGTTTACAACTACAAACTAAACAGTAATATGATTAGATATGGTAACCAAAATAATCCTATAACACATAAGGAAGGTGTGTGTGTGTGTGTGTGTGTGTGTGTGAGAGAGAGAATGTGTGTGTGTGTGTGTGTGTGTGTGTGTGTGTGTGTGTGTGTGTGTGTGTGTGTAAGGAGGGACACGCAGAAAATGGCTGACGTGACTCTCGTGGAGAGTATGTCATGCGAGATTTCCAGCCAGAGAATATGGCCGCGAATGTGGGCGGAGAGAAGCCGGTCAATGGCTTCTGCCCGTTTACCGCATGTCTCCGCTTGTACGATAACTTAGGGACAAAGCCGAGCTTTATCACGAAGTTATCTACTAGCCAAAGTGTGTGAGAATGTTTGTGAGGGGTCGCGTGTGTGTGTGTGTGGTTAGTACGAGAGAGAGAGGATAAAGTGGCGGCACCAAAGCCGGTTTTGCGATCGTGGGAGAGAAAGCAGCTATTAGTTTATCACTCAGAGACACGGTGGACGGCTCGTAAACCGTCCAGCAGTCTTTGATTCTTTAATGGATAAACTCAGTGTGCCGGTCTCACCCGCGATGGTGGAAATACACAACAGTTCAATGTGGTTGGACTACAACACAGCATATCTCATTTGTGATAATGGTACATTACAGTAATACCTTGAGTATTATTAGCAGCAATGTAAACTGTACAAGCAATAACCTTGATACACAAGAATAACACACTATAATATTCTATCTCTGCCCAGACGTAAACCTTTTACTTGAATCGCATGAGGATGCAGCTAGAATGTGTGTTCATCCGTCGTTTGACTCCGACTCGGTTCCTCGAGGCTCGGGTGATGATGGGATGCCGTTTCCTCACATTGTCGGCGGGCGGTACGGCTGCTGATTCTCGGCAGGCTAGCGGAGAGATCAGCGACGTCGACTTGATTGAAGATGGAAGAGAAATCTTTTCTCTCTTCACTTCTGCAGGCAAATGGATGAAGATGCGGATTGCTCAGTGGTCTCCTTCGGATCCGTTAGGGTGTTCGGTGGAACACAGAGTAATCTCAACTCGTCCAGTGAGATGGAGATTGTATGGCAACAGTTTCAAGTCGGACGTTACTTCCTTGTGCCACGAGGCTACACCTGAGAGCAGCAATGAGCTGCATCTACGCACGGCGAGCAAAGTTGCTGGAAGCAAATCCCAGAAGCATCTCAGAGATATTTCTACTCCTGATGACGTCATGGTTGAGGGGCGTTGTGTTGTGTGCCTCATCCAATAGGAGTTGAGAGTTCGATCCTTTAGTGAGCAAGGCTTCATGGGATTTGTAGTCTGTTTTGGACTCCCTTTGTTTGATTTTGGCATGGTTTTTATCAGTAAGATTTATGACGAAGGCCTCAGTCAGGCTTTTACGACTGTTAGGCCTGCCTTTGTCTTCTATCTGAATACATGAGGCCCAACATTAGTGTCTTGATCCTACGTCCTTAAAAAAAAAAAAAAAAAAAAAAAAGAAAATCTCTAAAAATGTCTTTTTTTCCAAAAAAAAAAAAAAACATTTCTCTGAAAAAATGTAAACTAAATTTAACTTTGGGATTTCATGAATTAAAAAACTGTCTAACATTATTAATGTTTTTTTATTGATTATGATTTGTGAAACATTTTTGTTATTGTATTATACTTTGTCAATTAATCTATATGTCTCTGGTGGGTTGTAAATAATCACTCAAGGTACAAAAGTATTTTTGGGGATTTTATCTGACAGCTGTTTTAAAAAAAAGAAGAAGAAAAAAACAGTTGATGGGGCCATATATATATATATATATATATATATATATATATATATATATATATATATATATATATATATATATTAAAAAATAAATTATACATTTCAGCATAATGAAACAATAGAATGAAAAATGGTAAAATGAAAAACGGAAATGAAATACAAAAATGAAATACGGAAATGAAATAAGGCAGAGGCTAATGTTAAATGAAAATACAAACAGGACATTAGCCTACCCATCACCTCAATACATGCTTGTGTCACTCAAAGCATTATATGCATTTAACACATGCTTATATCACTCAAAGCATTTTATGCCTTTTTAACCAGGCTTTAAGGATATGTATTGCAGTTTCAACAATACCACTCATATTTTCACATATAACACATATTACACTTATTCACTAAACTGGAAAACACTGGGCTATGAATCATTTAAGTGAAGTATAATTAATACTAAATTTACATACCCAGTCCTCGCATGTGCACAAATGTGGTCAAACTCCACACATGCAATACATATGCATCCTTCAAAAATGTTACATAACAAACACTCAATTTTAACATACGACTCTTGCAATTTATAAGTATTTTGTGTACAATTTTATATTTACCCAAAGAATTCTCAACTGATGAACAAAATTGGGAGCTCACTTGTGCAATACATGTTCTCACAGCTCTAAGCAGCACACATGTGCAACAAGAGAGAGTGCCAGAAAACAGGTCCCTGATGACTTAATACATATTTTTCACTTCTTTTACAGCTTCTCTAAAGAATACACTACCCAGGCTTGTTAACACCTGAGAGAAGACTTTAGGACTGAGTAAACAGCATTGCATGCTGATTTTTGCTTACTAAATGGGTTTGAGTGGATGCCAGCATTGGCTCTTTTAGTTCTTCTTGGTGCTGGTACAGTTTTTTCAATGTTCAGTGTTCCCTGAAATCAGTACAGGTTCACCTATAAGGGCTTCAGCGGCTGACACAGGGTTTAAGTTTCACATTCTCTGTCTCTTGCAGACTAGGATATGTGACCTCTTCTAACACAACAAAATCAGGATCAGAATGCACAACCTTAAGCTGCTCAGAAGCTTGATTGTGGCATTGTGGGAGAATGGGTTTCAGTCACCTCTGGCTCAGGAACAGAGTTAACACAAGGGCACAAGTCAACACTTTTAATAGGATCACCCTCAAGGGGCTCAACAATATGTATGGTACCCTGCACATCTATGTGTCATGATCCTGCTACTTTGGTGTCGTTTTATTTTTGTCTAGCTTTTTGTTCTGTTCTCCCTCGTGAGAGTTTCCTCTTTGTATTTTGTTTTTCTTTGTTTAATAAAACATCAATTCACCTCCTGCTTTTGGGTCCTTCAAATGATGATTGGCACTCTGATGACCACAAAGCACTAACATATTTGATATTGCATTTGATGACTGCTTCAGGATAGAAATCAGAATTTGAGACAAAGCATGAGAGTAAGCACAAATGTCCTCGCCTTCCATTTGTTTATGGCTATAGAATGTTTGTAATAACTGAGACACACTGCACTTTTCTCAAAAAGCTTCTCTCAGGTACACAAAGAGGTCACATGGTCAATTTGATTCATTCCCCATCTGTAATCTGGCCTCTTCTAAGGCTGCACCATTTAGGAGGGAGAGTATGAGGTCTAACTGGTCCTCTGTGGTCTGATTTCTAGCATGTATTACCCTGTCTACTTCATCAGTGAATTCATCCACATGTCTCCCATCTTTGCTGAAATCACCACTAAATGGTTGGATGTGACACTCTCATGGCACATATACATAAGAAGAGGTGTTATATGACCGATGTATAAAAAAAACGAAGGAGAAAAAAAACAGCAGCCGATGCTGTTATATATATATATATATATATATATATATATATATATATAAGGAATGATACATTTCAGCACAATGAAACACAGTAGAATGAAAAATGGAAATGAAATACAGAAATTAAATACAGTAGAGGCAAATGTTAAATGAAAATACGAACAGACCATTAGCCTACCCATATGCTTCAGCATACATCACCTGTCACGGAATGGGGTGTTTGAAGGAAGGACCCAAGTGCAGACAGACAACGAGCTTTAATTAAATAAAACAGAAAACATACAAAACTCTCTCAATGGAGAAAACAAAACAAATGAACCAAACTAGAATAAACTAACAGGGAAGGCAGACAGCAAACACAGACACACAATGACAGAAGCGAATGAATAAGTCAAACAATCCAGCACAGGACACATACACGAGGAGCTAATAAAGGGAGAAAAATAAAACAGGTTAACAAGGGACAGGTGAAACCAATGAACTAATAATGAGGAGACAAGGAGGTGGGGTGACACGCAAGACTGAGAGACATGTGGCAATACAGAAACTAAAGAAAGCCACGTGCTCTCACAGACACAAATACCCAAATGACACAAGCGCATATCGCCAGAGACAAAGGCAACACATGCTCATACCAAACGACACACAAGATTGGGACATTTGTGTGAGGGTTCGGCCACGGATAAACAGGCAACAAGACCAAAGCGTCTGAACCCCAGCACAACATGACAACAGATTGCGACCCGGGTGCGCAGCATGCCTGAGGTCGCGAGAGTCAAACACAAAACAATTGATATGAGTGCATACCTCAAGGATGACATAAGAGCAGTGCAACCATGCCAATAACCAACAAGACAAGAGAATGCATGACAACGGCAAAAGGGTGAGCCATGCATTCTAAACACTAAACAGGGGTGTCAGAGCTCAGCCACAAAGATAACAAAAACACAACCAACATAAGTGGCTGTACTCTGACATTAACCCCTAAAGGGATGCCTCCAGGCGTCCCAAAGGAAATGTCAAACATGACACAAGACCAAACAGAACAGGCACAAACACACAACAAAACAGACAGAAAATAGGGATGGGAGGGCAGGGAACCAGGGAGGAGCCGGCAGGAACATCCAGGGTGGAGCTGACAGGACCAACCAAGGGAGGGGGAAAACAGGACAGGGGATTCAGACCAAGGCCAGAGTCCGGTGGTCAAGGAGGGAGTTCTAAAGCCCAGTCTGGACGAAGCGCCAAGGGAAGACACTTCCGGAGTGGGTTAGGGTCAGGTGGCCAAGGGGGAAGTTTTAAGAGAGTGTCTGAGTCCGGCGGCCAGGGAGGAGGCTTTATGGAGGACAGACTTGATGACCATAGGGAACTTGACAGGCTCGTCAACCGCTTCAGGGAGCAAGATGGGCTCGTTGACAGCCTCAGGAAACTGTATGGACTTGTCGGCGACAACGGGAAACTGGACAGACTTGTTGATAGACACAGGGAACTGGACAGGCTCGTCGATGGCCACAGGGAACTGTACTGACTCGATGACAACGGGGAACAGGACAGGCTGTGTGCTGACTGCCGTGGTCGGGAGTGCTGGCAGTGACTGGGAAACACAAAGTCCCAATAGCCCAAATGCCCCAGCTTTTCCATCTTCCCCGACTGAGAGACTGATCGAGGCAGATGTTAAATACCTCCTTAAGATCAGTCTCATCATAATCCAGCTTGCCCACTGCAATCAAAAAATCGCAGGTAAAATCCCTCACGTTAGTTCCCTTCTAACGGATGTTGCAGAGGTGGACAACCTGGATCATGTGCTGATGGATGGAAAATACAATGGGGGAGATGGAAAAAGGAAGATGCCCATTGTGCCTCTGCTTGTTCCAGTAGTGGCTGAATTGTTCTGTCATGGAATGAGATGTTTGAAGTAAGGACCCAAGCGCAGATAGGCAACAATGAGCTTTTATTAAACAGAAAACATACAAAACCAAAACTCTCTAGATGGAGAAAACAAAACAAAACAACCAACATAGAATAAACTAACAGGGAAGGCAGACAGAAAACACAGACACATGATGACCGGAGAAAACGAAAGAAGTGAAAGAATCCAGCACAGGACAGCATACTCGAGGAGCTAATAAATGGAGAGAAGTAAAACAGGTAAACAAAGACAAGGAGGCGGGGTGACACGCAAGACTGAGAGACATGTGGCAATACAGAAACTAAACAAAGCCATGCGCTCTCACAGACAAAAACATATTGAATGAACGCATATCGCCAGAGACAAAGGCAACATGCTCTCATGCCAAACAACAGACAAGATGGGGACATTTGTGCGAGGGTTCGGCCACAGATAAACAGGCACCAAGACCGTAGCAGCTGAATCCCAGCACAACATGACAATGGATCAATACCCGGATGCACAGCGCAAAGTGAGCTCAACGCGATGTGCTCCCGAGATCGCGAGAGACAAACACAAAACAGTTTACATGAGTGCATGCCGCAAGGATGACATAAGAGCAGTGCACCCGTGCCAATAACCAACAAGACAAGAGAATGCATGAGAATGGCAAAAGGGTGAGCCATGCATTCTCACATAGACTAGACAAAACACTAAACAGGGGTGTCCGAGCTCAGCCACAAAGGCAACAAAAACACAACCAACATAAGTGGCTGACCTCTGACATCACCTTAATACATGCTTACAGTTGAAGTCAGAAGTTTACATACACCCTAGCCAAATACATTTAAACTCAGTTTTTCACAATTCTTGACATTTAATTGTAGAAAACATTCCCTGTCTTAGGTCAGTTAGGATCACTACTTTATTTTAAGAATGTGAAATGTCAGAAAATTATTTCAGAATTAATTTACATACACTATGTTAGTATTTTGTAGCATTGCCTTTAAATTGTTTAACTTGGGTCAAACATTTTGGGTAGCCTTCCACAAGCTTCTCACAATAAGTTGCTGGAATTTTGGCCCATTCCTCCAGACAGAACTGGTTTAAATGTGTCAGGTTTGTAGACCTCCTTGCTCACATACGCTTTTTCAGTTCTGCCTACAAATTTTCTATCAGATTGAGGTCAGGGTTTTGTGATGGCCACTCCAATACCTTGACTTTGTTGTCCTTAAGCCATTTTGCCACAACTTTGAAGGTATGCTTGGGGTCATTGTCCATTTGGAAGACCCATTTGCGACTGAGCTTCATGGCTGATGTCTTGAGATGTTGCTTCAATATATCCACATAATTTTCCTTCCTCATGATGCCATCTATTTTGTGAAGTGCACCAGTCCCTCCTCCAGCAAAGCACCCCCACAACATGATGCTGTCACCACTTATTTACTAAACTGGAAAACACTGGGCTGTGAATTATTTAAGTGAAGTATGATTATTACAAAATGTATATAGTCCTCATATGTGCACAAAACGTGATCAAACTCCACACATGCAATCAATATGCATCCTTCAAAAATGATCCATAACATACACTCAATTTTAACATACGACTCTTCTGAACATATTTAATGCAATTTATAAGAATTTTGTGTAAAATGTTATTTTACCCAAATAATTCTCAACCGAAGAACAAAACCGGGAGCTCTCTTGCGCAATACATGTTCTCACGTCTTTAACCAGCACACATGCTCAACACGAGAGAGTGCCAGAAAACAGGCATAGCAAAACTCTGGTTCTTAAAGGGGCCACGTCCAATTTATGATAAGAGTTACATTTCATGAAATTTCTCCACTTGGCTACATATACTGTAAATCAACAGATAAGTACCACAGACATTCTGTCACCTTGTAAGCACAAGATTTCATGCTAATAAGGTCGGTACAACATTCTAATTGTTAGCTAGCAAGAAAAAAAAAATCTCATGTGTTACCTCTTGAGGAAAAAACATTCCAGTGGAAAATAAAATATATATAGATATATGTCATGGCTCCGGCGTTTACCGGATCATTCTGTTGTTTGTTTTTCTCTCTCCCTCATGTCACAGGTGGAGTCGGTGTGCGTAATCAGCGTTTCCATGGGAATGCTGATCGCTCCCAGGGAGATGCTGATTAAGGTAATGGTTTTCTCACAAACTCCACCGCGTGTTGGGGAACTTGTGTGCCTGGGTGTTGCTTCGCATCACACCAAATGGCTGCGGATCTTTCTGGACTTCCACGACATAACACGAAGTGACGAATGCACTCTCCTCGCCCTCTGTGGCTTCATTATTTAAGCTTGACCGAGCTGGAGCTGGAGCGCCTTTTCTGTTCCCAGAGTCCAACTGGAGGAACCCATCACAGCCCACACACTCAGTGTAACGCCCTTGTCAGTCATCACACATTCCACTAAACCTGTCACCATGGTCTCCGGGAATCATTCTGAGCAGCTGTCCTTCCTTCTCGTCCGGTCTCCAGCTACCTCAGTTGTGCTGGGGCACCCGTGGTTGGTAAAACATAACTCTCACATAGATTGGGCAACCAACTCTGTTTTGTCTTGGAGCTCTTTCTGTTCTTTTCATTGTCATAACTCTGCTATCTCCCCTGTCCAGTCTTGATTTTCATTGCAGGATGAGCCGGCATATGTGTCAGGGGTCCCGCTGGAATATCACGACTTGAGGGTGGTGTTCAGCCGATCCCACGCCTCGACCCTCCCTCCTCATCGCCCGTACGACTGCGCTATTGAATTTCTTCCTGGCACTTCTCTGTCTCGAGAATGGTTGTATTCACTCTCGTCAACGCCTCCGCCTTCTTCCAGGGGCTCGTGAATCATGTGCTTTGAAACATGGTCGATCACTTTGTTTTCATTTACCTCAAAGATATTCTGATCTTCTCCCAGAATATACAAGACCATGTGCAGCACGTCAGGCAGGTTCTTCAGCAACTGCTAGAGAATCGGATGTTTGTCAAGGCAGAGAAGTGTGCATTTCATACGCAGTCAGTTCTGTTCTTGGGGTGTATCATTTCATCCAAGGGAGTGCATATGGACCTGGCTAAGGTAAAGGCTGTCACTGAGTGTCAAACCCCTGATTATCGCAAGGCTTTGCAGAGGTTTCTGGGGCTCGTTAACTTTTACAGTAGATTTATAAGAAATTATAGTCAACTCGCCACACCCCTGACGGGTCTCACTTCCACACGCACTGAATTTTGTTGGTCTCCACAGACTGAATCTGCATTTGCAAAACTCAAAGAGCGGTTTTCCACTGCACCCATTTTAATTTCCCCCAACCCTGCTTTACAGTTCTTTGTGGAGATGGATGTATCGGAGGTGGGGATTGGTGCTGCTCTTTCTTAGTGCTCTTCCTCGGATGGAAAGGTGCATCCTTGTGCGTTCTTTTTGCACCGCTTAACTCACACTGAAGTGAATTATGATGTCGGTAACCAGGAATTACTGGCTGTCCGGTTGGCCTTGGGCGAGTGGCGTCATTGGTTAGAGGGTTCGGAATACCTTTTGTGGTTAGGACTGATCACAAGAACCTTGAGTACATCCGTAGCGCCAAATGTCTTAACTCTAGGCAGGCTTGCTGCCCGTTAATTTTCACGTGTTTAAAATTTCACACTCGTATTGTCCGGCTTAAAGAACGTCAAGCCTTATTCTCTTTCTCGATGTTTTGAAATTGAGACCTCCACTGCCCCAGCAGATACCATCCTCCCTCTCCTCAAGTGGTGGGCATGGTGTCCTGGGAGGTGGAGGCTAAAGTCCGCACCGTGCTAAGTAACACCGCGTCTCCTGCCACATGCCCAGCAGGTTTGTTCCGCGTTCAGTTCGAATGCACGTCCTTCAGTGGGGTCACTCGTCCAATGTCGCCTGTCACCCAGGGGTAGCTCGTACTCAAATGCTCATTAGACAGCGTTTTTGGTGGCTATTGCTTGCGCGGGATGTTCACCAGTTCATTACTGCTTGCCCAGTTTGTGTGACTAATAAGACCTCCTGTAACCCCCGGCAAGGCTCCTACAAATGCTGTCAGTCCCTTTGAGACCCTGGTCGCACATAGCCATGGATTTTGTTTCTGGTCTCCCCCCCTTCCATGGTAACACAGTCGTTTTGACTGTAGTGGACAGGTTCTCGAAGGTGGCTCATTTCATTACCCTCAAAGAGACAGCGGTAGCGGTCATTAATCATGTCTTCTGTATTCATGGCCTCCTGATGGACATGGTTTCAGACAGAGGCCCCCAGTTTGTGTCACATTTTTGGGCAGAGTTCTGCCAAAAGCTGGGGGCTACAGTGATTTTGTCCTCTGGGTTTCATCCCCAGACTAATGGGCAAGTGGAACAAGCCAATCAACAACTGGAAAAGACCCTGCGATGTAAGGCCTCCCAAAACCCTTCTTCTCGGAGCGAGAATTTAGTTTGGATAGAGTATGCTCACAACTTGTTGCCATTGTTGTCAACGGGGTTGTCACACTTCCAGTGTAGCCTCAATTACCAGCCCCCCCATTTCCCACCCAAGAGCCCGATACTCAGGCCCCATCTACTCATGCCTTTTTACAGAGGTGAAGCCCTGTTACGGACTGGCACTCGTGTTAAGAGGTCAGCAGACCGACACCGGTCTAAACCCCCGACTTACGTGTGCGGCCTGAAGGTTTGGCTGTCCTCCCAGGACATTCCACTCCATCTCCCCTCACGTAAGCTGGGCCCCAAATTTATCGTGCCATTTCCCATCACCAAGGTTATTAGTCTGGTGGCAGTCCATCTCAAATTACCTCCTCACCTTTGTTGCATCCATCCCATCTTTCACGTTTTCAAAATCAAACCTGTTTTTCGTTCTAATTTGCACCCCATCTAGTGTGGAGTTGGTTGCGCAGTTCTTGAGATGGTTGTTTCCCCCACAGATCACCATTGCCTTGTTGGTTGCCCTCGAGGAGGATTCCTCAAATGATCTGCCCGCATGTCGGGGAACTTGTGCCTTGGCATTGCTTCGCATCACACCAACCTGCTGCGGATCTTTCTGGACTTCTACGACACAACACGAACTGATGAACACACTCTCCTCTCCCTCAGTGGCTTCATTATTTGAGCTTGACCGAGCTGGCGCTGGAGCGCCTTTTCTGTTCGATTAATAAGGACTTTGTCATTTATTTCCTCTGCTCTTGGGTCTTTTGTCCCCACGCACCTGACAGATATATTTAGAGAAAAACAAATCTGATGGGGAAAAAAAAAAAAATATATATATATATATATATATATATATATATATATATATATATATATATATATATATATATTGTAGAGAGAAAAAAAGAATTGGTAAAAAAAAAATTCTGTATTTTTTTTTTTAGGGAGAGAAAAAAATTGGGAGAAGAAACATTTTAAAGGTGCAATATGTAACAATTTTCATGTAATATTCGGCTTTCTTTTGCCAATGTGTGAACGGCTTGTAACGCAACTTAAAAAATGACCCTTCCCGGACTTCCTAGGTTGCCTATTAAAGCCTGTAGACTGATTATCATGCGAAGGGAGCGGGTCGCTTTTGCCGGGAAAATCACAAAGGATGTGACATTTATTTGTGCTCCCAAGAGCCTTGCCTCAGTAATAGCTTCTCTTCCACAGCAACAGACAAACTGCAACACTAGGTAACGTTATCTTAGAGATGGAATCCAGCAAACATCCGGCTTCCAGCACAACACCGACTCCTACACAAACTCCAAGTGAGCCAAAAAAATAATAATTTATCTACTGATTCCAGTCTGGCTAAGCGGAAATGTGATCATGGTCAAGCGAAAACTAGAGTGAGCATCGGCAGGGCATTTAATTCCTGGAGGAACCTTCGTTCGGTTTTGGGGATCAAAACCGACCCTGAATTGGCGTTCTTCTTATTGGACAGGTAAGCTTACATAACTGCAAAGCATGTGAAATATATAGTGCCATAAAGATTGATCTGTGTAATTTTATGGTGCTTTCACACTGGCAGTTTAGTTTGAAACAGAGCATGGTTCGCATGAAAAATTGGTATGGTGAAAGCTGACCGGAGAGCGCACCGCGGTACCGAACCCGAGATTACCTGTAGGAGGTGGTCTGAGTTCGGTTGCAATGGAACTGTAGTGCGATTCACGTGAATGTGAAAGCAACTCGGACTTGGGTGCGCACTTGTTCAGGAAGTAAAGTAATCTGCACATGCGTTTTAGCCGATGACGACATCATTAGTTTCGACAACACACAAGGATCCACACATTCCTGAAAGTCCCAAAAAAGTAATGACACCACAATGACATACAAGTACAATCAACCCTATAAATACTGTCTGTCTATCTGTCTGTCTATACACCTTATAAATACTATATATAAATACTATTATAGGTTATAAATATAGGGTATAATAGGAGATGACAGTGGCGATAACTTCACCTTGGACACGAGTGCGAGTAAGCGTGTAGGGTAAACAAAGATGCAAATGAATTCCTTGCAATCAGCTGTCTCCTCAAAAAATGCAGTCTGCGAGCAGCAGCAAGCCGCCTTCCCCTGGACATCTGATGAGTTACGCCATGAAGTGCACATATACGCAGTTGTCGTTCACTCTGCTGTGCTTAATGGCACCAAAATAACAAAAAAACAAAAAGTATGATGAGTCGCGTTGTGTTCACCATGTGTGTTTGTGATGACGTAAGATGAACACAAATGGACCGGGGTTCGATAGAATCAAGTGAGTGTGACCAGACCAACGCTGCGGGGGGCACCGGGAACAATCGCACTCGGAATTGGACTGCAGCAAACGTGCCCAGTGTGAAAGCCCCCTAAGCTAACTTGATCTTGCCTGCACAGTAACTGTCATAAACAATGTTAATCTGTAATTATTCAGCAAGGTAAACTACAATAACACATGAAATGAATGCTAGGCAATGTTCAAGATAATGCAAAAAGACCTATTCATTATTGTAACGTAACTTGGTTATACAGAAAATATATACAATCTATTATTATAAAACAATAGCGCATCGATATATCAGAATGACAGTTGTGATGGAATCACATCAATACTGAATTGTGTAAACATATTTATAATGTACAGTTTATTTTATAAACAGCTACTGTCATCATCCACCAAATTTAACTAACAGCTATTGATAAATCTGGCTAGCTAGCTAACGCCGACATAGGCATTAGCTGATTACTTCAAACTATATTGGTCTAGTCTCGCATAGCCAGACCTATATCCACACTTTGTTTTAGTCCTGTTCCAGCACTGGAGAGTCAGATATAATATTCAGATATAATATTCATCTAGCGAATCTCCACTCTTTTCCTAACAAAACGGACGAACTACATCTCCTCACCCACAGAGACAAGGACTTTTCAAACTCTGCTGCCTTGTGCTTCACAGAAACCTGGCTGAGTGAAGCCATTCCGGACAGTGTTACATCTGCTGGGCTTTCAGCTGTTCAGAGCAGATAGAATCGCGGAGTTAACGGGGAAAATGAGAGGCGGTGGAACATGCTTTTACATCAATGAAAGTTGGTGTACATATGTTACAACGGTAAAGAGGATGTGCTGTCCTAATTTGGAAGCACTCTTTATTAACTGTAAGTCATTCTACTCGCCGCGGGAGTTTCCCTCGTTTATTCTGGTGAGTGTGTATATCGCGCCAAACGCGTGTGTGAACACAGCACTGCAGCAGCTGACTGATCAAATCACAGACACAGAATAACAATACCCGGACTCAGTTATTATTATTCTTGGGGATATTAACAAAGCAAATCTCACACATGAACTGCCCAAATACAAACAGCACATTACATGCCCCACCAGGGACAGGATCACTGCTACACAACAATAAAGGATGCATATCACTCTGTCCCTAGAGCAGCTTTGGGACTCTCTGATCACTGTCTGGCTCATCTTCTTCCAACCTAAAAGCAGAAATTAAAATCAACCAAGCCAGTAGTGAGGACAGTAAAGAGATGGACCAGTGAAGCAGAGCTGGAACTACAAGCCTGCTTCGATTACACAGATTGGAGTGTTTTTGAGGCTGCAGACACCAATCTGGATGAGCTCACAGATACTGCTACATCATATTCAGTTTCTGTGAGGATATGTGCATTCCACCATCCCATTTTGGCAGGTTTGGCGCTCCAGCAGCGAACCCCCTGCCCCGGTGCGCCCAGCTGTGGCACAAACATGCCCACACCGAGTTGGTTCCGACGGACTGCTGGGACGATATTCCTCCTCCCCCCTCCTCGATCAACCTTATGGTGGGCGTCAGGAGCCAGGTAAGTGCTTCGATGTCTCTGGACTCAGCACAGCCATGGGGTTCGAGCCCCTTCGACGTGGCGCCTCAGGCTCCACCCTGCCGCGAGGCCCCACCCGCCAGTACGTCCGACGTGATTGTCCCCTTGGTCCCCCTCGCCAGGAGTTTGGATGCGTGGCTCGCGCTTTCCAACCCGTCGCGATGGCTGACCCTGTCTGACTCGGCTACACGATTCAGTTCGCCAGGTGCCCGCCCAGTTTCAGCGGTGTCCACTTTACCTCGGTGAAGGGCGAGAACGCCACTACCTTGCATGCGGAGATCGGGTCTGTCCCTCTGGCCGAGATGAAGAAGGGGTTTTACAGCCCCTACCTCATCGTACCGAAGAAAGGCGGTGGGTTGCGGCCAATCCTGGACCTGCGAGTACTGAACCGGGCCTTGCACAGACTCTCATTCAAGATGCTGATGCAAAAACGCATTTTAGCGAGTGTCCGGAATCAAGATTGGTTCGCGGCGGTAGACCTGAAGGACGCGTACTTCCTCGTCTCGGTCTTACCTTGACACAGACCCTTCCTGCGGTTTGCTTTCGAGGGCCGGGCGTACCAGTACAAGGTCCTCCCCCTTGGCCTGTTCTTGTCCCCTCACGTTTTCATGAAGGTCACAGAGGCAGCCCTTGCCCCACTAAGGGAAGTGGGCGTCTGCATCCTCAACGATCTCGACGACTGGCTAATCCTAGCTCATTCTCAGGATGTGCTGTGTGCACACAGGGACCTGGAGCTCACACACCTCAGCCGACTGGGGCTTCAGGTCAACTGGGAAAAGAGCAAGCTCTCCCCGGTTCAGAGCATCTCTTTTCTCGGCTTGGAGTTGGACTCAGTCTCGATGACGGCGTGCCTCACGAATGAGTGCGCACAGTCGGTGCTGAACTGTCTGAAGGTGTTCGGACAGAAGACAGCGGTTCCACTGAAACTTTTATAGAGGCTCCTGGGGCATATGGCATCCTCAGCGGTGGCCACACCGCTCGGGTTGATGCATATGAGACTGCTTCAGCACTGGCTTCAGACTCGAGTCCTGAGATGAGCATTGTGACACATCGCATGGTCATCACGCTGATCTGTCGCCGCCTCTTCAGCCCTTGGACCGACCTTGCATTTCTACGGGCAGGGGTTCCCCTAGAGAAGGTCTCCAGGCGCATCATGGTTATAACGGATGCCTCCAAAATGGGCTGGGGCACCATATGCAATGGGTACACAGCCGCCGGCTCCTGGACTGGCCCACGGCTGCGTTGGCACATCAACTGCCTCGAGTTGTTGTCAGTACTGCTCGGCCTGCGGAGGTTTCGGCCGTTGATCCAGGGCAAGCACGTGTTAGTCCGGATGGACAACACAGCGACGGTAGCGTACATCAACCGTCCTTGTTCCTGAAGGACCATTCGACGCTCATAAGAGCGTTGGGGGAGGTTATGTGACGGCCTGGTGTGCTGGCTATGAGGCACACAGCAGTCTGCCTATCTCGCACCGCCAGTCCACGTAACACAGTTCAGCTAGTTGTGGCATTTTGTATAGGGACCCCTAGTGTCACTACATCGACAGAACGTCGAGTGTATGAGTGGTTGCATACCAGCTCCTTTTATACCCGTATGTCCGGGGGAGTGGCATGCATATTCCACTCGCCAATTCCCATCGGCCTTTTTTAAAAAAGCAGAGGTGTTTGGGGCTCCCAAGAGTGACCCCTAGTGTCACTACATCGACACAACGTCTCGTTCCCTACATCAGGGAACGGAGGTTACAAAAGTAACCAGGACGTTTCCCAAACATGAAACAGCACCATTTAGGCACATATATTTGGCTGTGTCTTATCCAGTCAGACATATTTATGCAAATTTACTTAGCTATGGAGATTATTTTTTAGACATAAAACAAGACTAATCAAAGTAGTTGATGCAGCAGAGTTATAGGTCAGCTCATGTTATAACACTATACTATTCTCAAAAAAATAAATGAAAATCAATGATAAAAAAACAAACCTTCAAAGAATGGACCGAACATTTTTTTCCTTCCTGTTTCAAAGGTAAAACCAATGTGTCTCCTTTGTTCCATAGTGCTGATAAAAAGAGGATTATTAAATCATTATAAATGCAAGAACAATCAGTGCGTTTGTCAAACTTGTGCCAGCTTGCTGTATACTATATAGCAGACAGTACATTAAAATTAGGTTTGGTGCTCTAAAACATTTGAACTTAGAACATTTCTCAAGGCTTTTGGTTTTTAATTCAACAGGATCAAGGCTTTCATGGCCACTTTTCAATGGAACTTCTTTAGTGCCTGTAGTTAGGCACTCACCTAATCAATTAATGCAGTTTTATTAAATGACTGAGCCACCCACAGAGCTGGAAGAAAGACCATACAAAGGCAGGAAAAACAGCCTAGTGTCACTGAAAATCCAGCTAGGCTAATTCAGAAACTCACAGATCATTTCTCAGCAGGTAGGTTTCTTTGAGGGGTAGATACGAAGGGACTGGTCTTAATACCATGCTGTGCTGGGAGCATTTTCCTCGCTGCTGGATTTATATTACAGAATGTTTGACTGTAGTCTACACTAGCAAGACTACTGCCTAGCTGAGGAAACACACTTACAGTACTTATAAGACAATGACTATTGTGCTAAAAAATAACTACCAGAAGAGTCATACTTATACTGTAATGAGTCAAGCTAAAAGTTTCTAATCACATCCACCTTTGGGTCATAAAAGCTGTCAGTTCATTTAATTACAGACATGTTCTCACTTGAAAATGTCTGCAGATTTAAAGAACAAGTCACAGCAGTGAGCGATTTGTTCCCTAAGGTATTTACAATATTAGGGAGATCAGAAAATTTTGTGCAACTATTAATAGAATCAGCAAATCAGTGTGTTTATTTTCTGATCACTCTAATAAACTTAAAGCTGAAGTGTGTAATTTGTGTCAATGCTAAAATAAAACATTCTCCTATCCACGCATAATATGCAGAGACAACTGTAAGTAAGCCATTCAATGTGTAGATTATTGAGGAGAGGTATGAATGAATTTTTTAAACATTCGTACTTACAATGTTTGCCTGACAGGCAAAAAACGTATGACAATCGCATAGATTTAACATTGAAAAGGGATCAGAGGGATTATATCTCTGGATCAGAATATCATAGAGACCTGATGCTGGGCTCTTATCATAGACACCTAAGGGTGGGCCAAAAAGCAGCCATTAGGTAGCACAATAGCAAGCCAAAATCTAGCAACCAGCCACAACACCCTCGAAACTGTATAACAACATTCCCCATCCATATACTGGCACCAGAATATCATAAAGACATACGAATGGGCTCTGTCCAACTCTTGGGGTGGCAATCACCACTAAGATTTTCAGAAAATAACCTTTCTAGTTACTGTATACTGGTCACACCACATCTCTTCATACATTTTGACAGTAATGAAACAAAATTATTTTAAATATTGAAGTTTAAGATCATTAGAATCCACTACCCAATTGCTCTGTACTCATAAAACAAAAAAAACAAAAAAAGAGGAAGCAAATCATTTAAACCTCGCACAGCTAATTACTCTGTGAGAGAGTGATTGAATGGGAAACACAGAAAAACAAATCACCTTTGGTTCTTTATCATGCAGTCCCATCGCGCAGGTGAAGTGATAAAAGCCTCACTCTCATTCTATATGCAACTCCCTTCAATGGTGTGGCTCAGAGCCTGCTGTTAAATCAAGCAAACTGAACCATGCTCTAACAGTGAAAACTCCGGAACAGTGTGCCATGCTCTGAGAATGAGAATAAACAAGATTATTTTTATTTGTGTTTGCTAATATTTTAAAAGAACATGGTCTAAAATTACTAAAAAAAAAAAACACATTGAGTGACCTGTTCTTAGCAGTTAAATAAATTAAACACTTTTCTCAACTGTTTTAATTGATTTTGGGGCTTTCCTTAGCAAATATTGATAAATGTGATTATGTGTGATTAATTTAATTAATTAATCAATCAGGGGGAGTCGCGTGGCACCATGTGAGGTTCAGACGTGTGAACGGCGAGCTCTGCGCACTTTGCTAGTTTTAATAATTTTTGTGTCATAAACCGGTGAGATTTGATACACCCTGTTCCATAACTGTTGAAATGAAGACAATATGTCAAAGAATTAAAAATCCTCGGGCTCTGGAGACATTAAAAGACACTTACGTGCCCATGCTGAAGCCCCTTAGCAACAGGCTGGAAGCCCAGGGCTCAATTTGGCCAGTGAGGTGAAAGAGATTCAGCTTCAACTGTTGAACATGACGGCAATGCCTGTATTAAGCAGGGCTGAGCCTGGTCAGTACCTGGATGGGAGACCTCCTGGGAAAATTAAGGTTGCTGCTGGAATAGGTATTAGGGAGTCCAGCATGGGGTGCTCACCCTGCAGACTGTGTAGGTCCTAATGCCCCAGTATAGTGATGGGAACACTATACTGTAAAAAGGCACCGTCCTTCGGATGAGATGTTAAACAGAAGGTCACTTTTGCACTGATGTTCCCGGCCAAATTGAGAATAGATGCTAAGGATGGCCGCAAAGTATTTACTTGTCCCCAAAAAGCATTGTCCTTCATAAAGTCAATGGAATGAGTAAGTCATTGTGTGGTTCTCATGTTACAGCCAAGTGGGCCTGACTCACTGAACATTCACTTGACCGTCTGAGGAAACTGGGTGCCTTTTTTGTTTCTTTCCGTGCTGGTTTCGCCTAGCAGCTGGAGTTTGTTTTGTGTAGTAACGTAACAGCCGGCTCAGTGAACATTCGTTTGACTGCCTGAGGAAACTGAACGGCTTTTGAATTTTTTTTTTGTGCTTGTTCCTTTAGCGGCTGAAGCTTGTTTTGTGGAGGAGCACACCTTCGGGACAGTTATGTGGATAAATCTACATGTTCTTTGTGTTTGTTCTGCCTATTGGCTGGAGTTTGTTTTACAGATTTTCTTCTGTTATGTAATTCTGTCTTACAAAATTTTTATAGAAACACCGGACTTGAGCAATGCGACAGCAAAGTTGTTGCGGAGGCTCTCGTAGGCGAACATGGACTGTTTGAGTTTAGAGGGATGGACGCCGGTTGGCGCTGTCGTGCACAGGGTTAATGCACACATTTTTCTTTTTTCTGTTTGTTTGGTTCTGGGGGAAGTTCGGGGTTTGATTGTTGCACTAATGTTGGAATGTGTTCTTTATAAATCTGTTTTTGACACACAATCTATTTTGTTAATATGTCAAAATGTCAGATGTTAATATGAGTGGATTGTCTCTCTCCACGTGGAATGTGAATGGGTTGGGGCACCCTATAAAAAGAAGGAAGGTTATTTCTTTTCTTAAACGAAAGAAATATGGTATAGTGTTTCTTCAAGAAACGCATCTTTCTCCGCAGGAAGCTGAAAAATTTGGGAAGATATGGGGTGGGCATGTTTTCTTTAGTGCTGGCTCAAGTAAGATCAGGGGAATCATTACACTGATAAGTAAACATCTACAATTCAATGTCTCAAACAGAGTAAAGATAAATTAGGAAGAGTCATTATTGCTTTAACAGAAATTCAGGGGCAAACGTTGATTTTGGCAAATATTTACGCACCTAACGCTGACGATCAGGGCTTTTTTATAGATCTTGAAGGGATGTTGCAAGCCACTGGCACCCCTCATGATATAATACTGGGAAGAGACTTTAATCTATTGATGGACTCAGTCCTTGATCATAGTGAAGCAAAAGTGTGTAAGCCCCATAAAGCAACACTGACGCTTAAAAGTATGTGTAAAAATCTTGGTCTTACAGATATTTGGAGTCTTTTGAACCCATCTGGTAGGGAATATACATTATTTTCATCAGTCCATAAGATTTAAGTCCCTCATTTCATCTGTTGTTCACTGCTCAATTGTCTCATCTTAGTCTCACATCATGCCCTGGTGAGTTTAGAGGTGTTGCCACATATGGAGAAAAAGAAATCATATAGTTGGTGCTTTAATGTATCCCTTTTGCAAAATCCTGATTTCCAACAAATGTTAAAGGCTGAAAACAATGTATATATGGAGACCAACTGGTCCTCAGTATCCTCTGTTGGCCTCAGAGAATTGACCCGAATGAAATACAGATATAATACTATTTTGTCACGGAAGGTGGAGTTTTGGCTATTCAGGGCAAGACGGTCATACTTTGATTCGGGGGACAAAGCAGGGAAGCTTTTGGCTAGATATCTAACACAGAGAGTGTCTTTTTCTACCATTCCCTCCGTGAAATCTGCTGGTGGTGAAATTTTTACCTCGGATATTGATATATATGCTTTTAAAAATTGTATCTTGATCTCTACAGTTCCACGTCTTTGTCTACTGATGAAGATATTAGAAACTTTGTGGAACAATTAGAACTCCCTAAACTGACGACTGAGCAAAAAATTCTCTTGATTCTGAGATTGGAGGAGCTTGGCGAGGTAATTAAGGCCTTGCCTACAGGCAAGGATCTGGGGCCAGATGGCTTTGCTGCTGAGTTTTTTAGATCTCATGCTACAGAATTGTCTCCACGTTTGCTAGAAGTTTATACAGAATCATTAAAGAATTGAAAGCTTCCGCCAACCACGACACAAGCCCAGATCAGTCTGATTCTTAAAAAGGACAAAGATCCAAGCGAGTGTAAGAGTAAAAATCCAATATCCCTGATCAAGCTAGATGTTAAAATATTGTAAAAAATGTTGGCTAATCGATTAAGTAAAGTTATGACATCTGTTATACATATAGATTAGGTGGGGTTTATTTGGGGCCACAGCTCTTCTGATAACATTAAGCGTTTCATCAATATCATGTGGTCAGTGGCAAATGATCAGTCTCTGGTCACTGCCATCTCACTTAACACTGAAAAGGCATTTTATATGGTAGAATGGAATTATCTTTTTAAGATTTTGGAAATGTATGGGTTTGGGAGTATGTTTATTGGATGGATTAAGTTACTTTATAGACACCCGGTAGCGGCAGTACAAACAAATGGATTAATTTCAGATTATTTTACTCTGGATAGGGGCACCCGGAAGGGTTGCCCTCTTTCCCCATTATTGTTCTGTCTTGCCCTGGAACCATTTGCAGCCACGATAAGAAAGGAGGATGAATTTCCAGGGGTGATGACGGGAGGTGTGGCGCATAAGCTACTGCTTTACACAGATGATATTTTATTATTCGTTTCCGACCCTTCTAGATCTATGCCTTGCCTGCACAGAATTATTCATTCCTTTTCTAAGTTCTCGGGATACAAGTTAATTGGTCTAAATCCGAAGCTTTGTTTCTGACAGCATACTGCCCGATAACGGCTCTTCAGCTGGGCGCCTTTCAGTGGCCCAAAGAGGGTTTTATGTACGTGGGTATTTTATTCCCAACAAATTTAATTAGAGTTAATTTTGACCCTTTAATAAAAAGGTTTTCAAGTGATGTGGGCAGGTGGGCTTCATTACATTTATCGATGATTGGGAAGGTTAATGTTATCAAAATGAATTGTATTCCAAAATTAATCTACCTGCAACAGTCTCTCCCTATAGATGTCCCCCTCTCTTATTTCAAACAATTTGATAGCATAGCGAAGTCCTTCATTTGGAATGGGAAACACCCCAGATTACATTTCAGTAAGCTGCATAGCCCGATTGACAAAGGTGGGCTAGGCCTACCCAAGATTTTGTTTTATTATTATCAGGGGTGTAAAGTAACGAATTACAAATACTCATGTTACTGTAATTAAGTAGTTTTTCACAGGTATTGTACTTTTTTAAGTAGTTTAAAAATTTTAACTTTTACTTTTACTTGAGTACATTTTAAGTGCTGTAATTGCCCTTTTAATGCACTATTTTCCCACCCTCTGTGTTCCCTACTTCCCTGTCTTGATTCTATTTTTATCTATCAACATGATTGGCTAGGGAGAGTCTCGTGACTCCCGTCAAATCAAATCACACGTAAAAAAAACTTGAAGGGTAGCTGTAGATTTGGTGCCAACTGTTATGGATGTGGAGGATGCCTCAAACAAATTTTCAACACCTGAACATCATGGCCACACCTGAAAGGGCTTTTCGCAGTGAAAAAGGCCAATTGCCTGACTGTGTTATGTGAGTTTAACTTGCTCAAGTCAGATATCAGCATTAATCCTGCCTCTAACTTGAAGAAACATATCGAGGTAAATTTCATATTACTGCTTATTAGATTCTGTCTATAATGTAGCCTGTAAATTAGCTATCTATCACTGAGATTAGAGGGTTGATGTGAGAGATTAAGGCAATGTTATCAATAGGGCTGGGCAATAAAACCATCTTGATATTTATCTGAAAAAAAAAAAAAAGAAAGAGAGATGTCCACGATATCGATGATACACTTTTGAGTAATTTTCTATACTTGGCCTATGTTCTACATCTAGAACAGGTGTGTTCGTTACATCGATTGCGATAGCAAGAAAGCCACTGGTTGGTTGATCTAGATGAAATATAAAGATTTACTTTTTATTTCCAGGCGTCTGTAGCTGCATGCTGTTTGATTGACAGGCGGCTAATGTTTGTACGCTAAAGCGGGTACGTGCCTAAATGATCAAATACACTTCATAATTCCACCAGTGCCCGACTTGGTGAGGCATTAATGTACACACAGTCGGTTTGGTCTAAAGTGAATGTAAACAGTGGGACAAAAAGCGTATTTGCATCAAAATGTCAGACTTGAAGTGTACAAGTAACCGAATAGAGCACTGTCTAGTAGGTAGGGTTGGGAGGGTTACTTTTGAAATGTATTCCACTACAGATTACAGAATACATGCTGTAAAATGTAATTTGTAACGTATTCTGTTAGATTACTCAAGGTCTTCAGCACTGGTAGATTTTTTCACTTGTTTTAACTATAAAAACTCTGCCAGTACAGTAAGACAAAATACACATGTTAAAAATACATTCTCTGAAAAACCTAAATATCTTATGCAATGTTGTTTCTAAAACATTCTAATTAATAAATAAATAAATCTAATTGATCTTGTTTTAAGGATTTTTAGATATTTTTACAGGAAAACAACACAAAAATTATCAAGAATACAATTTTTGCACTAATATCAAAGGTCTTACTAGAAAAAAAGAAATTATGATCCAACGTGAATTTTCTTGATAAAAAAATATGATCATGCCTGGTAACATGTGCATGTAAAATGGCCAGAAATAGCGTTTTAACTTAGCATAAGGCTGACAATTTACACAAGGTTTATTTCTATTTCTTCTGCTCCAAACTTACTTCAAACTTACTTCTCTGTCTGCTCGTATGAATGTAACACATCATAAGAAAGTGTTTCACTGCTGTTCAAATGCACCTTGGTTCGCATCATTTATATGTATAAATGTTTTCCATCTGAAAGGACTAAATATTAAATGAAACAAATGACAATAAAATGCAAAGTAATCTCTTTAGTAATCAAAATACTTTTTGAATGTAACTGTATTCTAATGACCAGTTATTTAAATTGCAAATGTAGTGGAATACAGTTACTTATATTTTGTATTTTAAATATGTAATCCCGTTACATGTATTCTGTTACTCCAACACTGCTAGTAGGCTATGTCATATAAAGGCTATTAATCAAACAACAATAACAGCACGCTCCAAAAAGCACATAAAGGCAGGACAAAAGTAATCCATATGACATCCATGACTTCAGAAGTGATATGCCGTATGGGTGAGAAACAGATCAATATTTAAGTCCATTTTTACTAGAAATTCTTCTCCCTGCCCAGTAGATGGCGATATGCATGAAGAATGTGAATCACCAAAAACAAAAGAAGAAGAAAGTGAAAGTTAAAGTGGAGATTGACTGAGCAGGGAGGAGAATTTATAGTAAAAATGTACTTAAATATTGATGTTTCTCACCCAACCTATCATATCTATTCTGAAGACATGGATTTAACCACTTGGAGTCACATGGATTAGGCTACTTTTATGCTGACTTATGTGATTATGTAGCTCAAGACTGGTTGCCTACTGAAGCTAAGCAGGGCTGAACCTAGTCAGAATCTGGATGGGAGACCTCCTGGGAAAACTAAGGTTGCTGCTGGAAGAGGTATTATGGAGCCCAGCAGGGGGTGCTCACCCTGTGGACTGTGTAGGTCCTAATGCCCCAGTATAGTGATGGGGACACTATACTGTAAAAAAGGCACCGTCCGTCAGATGAGATGTTAAACTGAGGTCCTGACTCTCTGTGGTCATTCAAAATCCCAGGACACATCTTGAAAAGAGTAGGAGTGTAACCCCGGTGTCCTGGCCAAATTCCCCCCATTGACCCTTCTCAATCATGGCCTCCTAATAATCCCCATCCATAAATTGGCTCTATAACTCTACTCTACTCTCTCCTCTCCACCAATAGCTGGTGTGTGGTGAGTGTACTGGTGCACTATGGCTGCCGTCGCATCATCCAGGTGGATGCTGCACACTGGTGGTGGTTGAGGAGAGTCCCCTTGTTCACTGTGTAAAGCGCTTTGAGTGCAGTGTCAGAAAAGCACTATATAAATGTAATGTTTTAAAAATCTTAATTTGTTTTCTGCTGAAGCAAGAAAGTCATACACATCTGAGATGGCATAAGGGTGACTAAATGATGAGAGAATTTTCATTTTTATGTGAATTATTCCTTTAAAGCCCCATGTGGCCCCTGTACCAAACAATTGCTCTACCGCCTCTATTGTGCGGGACATGACGCGCCATGTGACCCTGCTTTTTTAGTGTTTTTTTTTTTATTTTATTTTTTTTGCATTCCTTGCATTTTTTTGAACATGTTTTATGCGCAACAATAACTCTCTCAGTCTGCATTAAGGGAAATTTAGACCCTACACATAAACTGATTTTAATGTAATTGTTTCATACATTATGATATTGAAAATAACTTTTTCATCTTTTCATTTCTGTAATCATGTTGCCCTTTTATTTATTCTTTTAAATCAGATACATGTAGTGTTTACAGTATCATAGATAAGGGATGTATTTTAAAAGTTGTCAATCACAAACACCTATAAAATACCTATATTTTTTATACTTTCTGGCAAACAGCCATAAAAGGGAATGTAAATTACAGTATGTGTGCCTCATTTTTAAATTGCAGCATAGAGTTTTTATAATAAAGGGGCATAGCTTTCGCAACTCAGTACTCAATACTCACTACTCATGAGTACTTTTAAATGAGCTACTCTTTTACTTTTACTTGAGTAGTTATTAGGACAGGTACTTTTACTCAAACTACATTTTTAAGAAGTAACAGTACTTTTACTTGAGTATTATTTTTCAGTACTCTTTCCATCCCTGATTATTGTGCATTCAGTCTCAGACATTTGGCTCATTGGTCGCTTGCACCTGAGAGAGTCCCTCCCTGGTTTTGTATTGAACAGGAAGTTCTTGCCCCTATTTCGCCATTGCAAAGCCTTTCTATCAAGTTAACCAGAGAAGTTAAATTACACCCCGTTATCTCGCATTTGCACTCGGTATGGACAAAAGTGTCCAGAATGTTTAATTCTGATATTTATTTAAATGTTGCCTCGAGCTTATGGCTGAACCCTAAATTATGTATTAATAAGTCCCCTTTCTGCTGGTCAGAGTGGATTGTGAGGGGGGTTACTACACTCGTTGACATATATGAGAGATCCTTTGAAAATTTGGTTCAACATTTTGGGATTCCCAGATCTCAGTTCTTTAGATATTTACAGCTGCGTCACCTGCTCTGTACTATATTTGGGAGTAGTATACATCCCACTAAAGAGGCAGATACTCTGGGAGTGGTGATTACTGCTTTTTGAAAAGGTCTTGAGGCATCAGTGTATTACTCCCTGCTAATTCAGAGTCTGGGGGATGGAGCTTCAACTTCTCTCAAGAGATTATGGAAGAAAGATTTAAACTTGGCATTGGAGGAGGGAGTGTGGGCTAGGATTCTAAAAAACATCAAGTTTGCATCTAGAGATGCAAGGGTGCACCTTATGCAATTCAAGATTCTATTGGACCCCCTCTAGATTGTATAGGCTTGGTCTTAAAGACACACCCACCTGCTGGCGATGCCAGTCAGAGGATGGAGACATAACCCATGTCTTTTGGGGGTGTGTTAAGATCCAGGAGTTTTTGTTTAAGGTTCAGAGTTTTGTGTGTGATGGATTGGGCACTTGGGTTTCATTTTGCCCCAGACTCTGTATTTTGGGCGATATTGAGAATAGACACATAAAGAGTTGGGTTCTAACCAGTGTCATGATCGCCAGACAGATACTTTTAAGGGGATGGAGGTCGGCTGGAGTGTCCTCATTTCAGGAGTGGTGCTCGGAGATGGGGAGGGTGGTGGCCTTTGAAGAAGGGTCATTTAGAAGACTGGGGAAATTGAACTTGTTTGTGGAGAAATGGGGTGGATATCTGACGTTGCTGGATGTGTGATTATTATTATTATTATTATTATTATTATTATTATGTGTGTGTGTGTGTGTGTGTGTGTGTGTGTGTGTGTGTGTGTCTATAATCATGTATGACCACTGGGATGTTGTTGAGGGCCAGGGTGCGGTTGGGGATTGGGAGGGGTGATAGTGGGGGTTAATTGCTGATTCTGTGTATATATGTTTTGTTTTTCTGTTTTCAATATGAGAATCAATAAAAAATTGTTAATCAGAAAAATTAATGAATCAATCAGTGCATGATGTAACTAATTTGATTACATTTTTAAATATATTGATTACCCTTAAATAATAATAGACAAATGAATATCTGTGAATGTCGTAATTTATAAGTAAAAACAAAAAAATATAAGGTGCTGGTTGATTCAAAAGATTGCCTTTCATTACTGAAAGTCCAGATTCAACATAATTACGGCAATAGAAAACTAACAAACATGCAATCATTGTCTATTGTCATAGCTTACAATGATAAATGATTACTAATGAAACCCATTTGGATATTATCTTTTATTCAAGGCCTTCTTTCCTGTTGATTAATTATTACAATAGCAGAAATGAACAATTCTTAAAGGAATATACAAGTTAAGCTCAATCGACAGCATTTGTGGCATAATGTTGATTACAACTAAAAATAATTATCCATTCGTCCCTCTTTTACTTTAAAAAAAGGAAAGCTGAGGTTACAGTGAGGCACTTACAATGGAAGTAAATGGGCCCAATTTATGGAGGGTTTAAAGGCAGAAATGTGAATATTATAATTTTATAAAAGCACTTGTATTATTTCTTCAGTTAAAACTTGTGTATTATTTCAGTTGTATTGTTGTTTAAATTGGTTTTAGGGATTATGCGTTACATCATCATGGTAACAAAGTTCTAAAATTGAATATAACTTTATACAGAAAAGGTTAGTAAGCAATTTTATCACACTAAAATCATGTTAACACACATATTGTTTACATCTTGTGGCTATACTTTTGAAACCGTGAATATTTTAATGTATATGGACTGGCCCCATTCACTTCCATTTCACTGTCATTTTAGACTGTGAAATGGAGGGATCAGAGAAACTAAACTTTTTTTTTCCTCCCCACCCCCACCCCCAAAGAATCAAGACAGATCTTTCACTTAAAAGGAAGAGAAAAGCAAGTGGTGTGTTGTCCAATGAATTAAAAAAATATGACAACAAGAACAAAGGTAAAAGCATTCCACCAGCCCCAGGGGCCAACACACATCAACTACTCATCGCACTCTGTGGTGATCCATTACACAGGTGCTGCAGTGACAGGCTGCCAGCGGTAATTTCAGTCGACTGAAGCATTCATTTAAGCTGCATTTAAAGATAGAGTTAACACTTGGACTCATTTGGATGATTTGGACAGATCTGTTCAAAAAGAATACATATAAAGTTGGTAAATTTGTTTTCACTATGCACACTGTAAAATTCCAAACCATAATTGTTTGTTTGTGCTTAAAAACATTTTAGAGTTAATTCCACACAATATCATGTATTAAAGTACTTTTACTTTTTCCTGGAATACCTGGAGAGGGCTATTCGTTAGCATTCCCATTAATCTTAATGACAGTTGTTCGACTGGTGCTGGACCAGGTTCGGATTGGCCATAAGGAGAGAGCCCACCGTACAATGTCAATTACACTTACCCAGCACTTTATTAGGAACACCACTTCACCTACTTATTCATGTGATTATATGCATAAAATCATGCAGATATGGGTCAGGAGCTTCAGTTAATGTTCACATCAACCATCAGAATGGGGAAAAAATGTGTTCCCTATCTGTCACTCACTCGATGTTGGTGTCGATGTAGTGACACTAGGGGTCACTCTTGGGAGCCCGAGACACCTCTGGTCTTTGATAAAAGGCCAGTGAAAATTGGCGAGTGGTATTTGCATGCCACTCCCCCGGACATACGGGTATAAAAGGAGCTGGTATGCAACCACTCATTCAGATTTTCTCTTCGGAGCCGAACGGTCATGCTCATTGAGCTGAATAGCACTGTTCATTCACCTCTGCTGGATCTGACGGCGCATTTCAGTGGCTTCTCCCTCCTCTGAACTGGTGCACTACAGAGAACACTCCTGGGCGCTTCGGCAGAAAAACTAGAGAGTATATTTTCTGAAAGAGCATTTTTCTCCTCTAAAAGAGTATATTTCTCTAAAAGAGCGCACACACGGAACGTCTTTTTAAAGAAGCGTCTTTCTAAAGATGCCTTTCCGATCGTGTGTTATTCCTGGTTGCGGTCGTTTTCTCTCAACTTCGGATGGTCATGATCACTGTCTTTTGTGTCTGGGCGCGACCCACACGGAGGCAGCGTTTGTGAATGGTTCATGTTCTCACTGTGAGAACATAACCATGGCAACATTGTGGTTGTGCCACATGTTCGGACGCAGAAGTCTCAGCTGGGCTTCCCCCTTCGGGGACGATCGTCCAGTCACAGGCCGGACTGGACTTTCTTACGAAAGCAAGCCACCCCAAAGCAAGCCACCCCAGTGGCTCCCCGCCTCGGTCCTTCTACCAACAGGTTTGAGGTAAGCGCGGCTAGCACTTGGGGCGATTTGGGGACCTCAATGGGATCGTCTCTGCCGGGTATACCCCCACGGACCTCCCATTCCCCAGCACGCTCGTCTGCCCCAGTTGGGCTTCCGGATGAGTTCGCCGGTTCGTCGCACGGTGAGTCTGGCTTCTTGTTCGGAGCCCGCAAAGATGATGAGCTCTCAAGCGCAGAATCGGAGAGCGGTCTTGTCCAGTCGGACGCAGAAGTCTCAGCTGGGCTTCCCCCTTCGGGGACGATCGTCCAGTCACAGGCCGATGCCGAAATGACGGACATGCTTTCCCGGGCGGCCGCGAGTGTCGGGCTAGAGTGGAACCCTCCGCTCTCCCCTGAAGCCTCGCGGCTTGATGATTGGTTTCTGGGCTCGCAGCGCCACTCGAAACAGCCGCGCCCCGCTCCAGTGCCATTCTTCCCGGAAGTGCATGAGGAGCTGACGAAGTTGTGGGAGCCACCTTTCACTGCCCGGCCCCGACTCCGCAGTTCCCCCGCTCTCACTACCCTCGATGGCGGGGCGGCCAGGGGCTATACGGCGATTTCCCCCAGTGGATAAGGCGCTCGCGGTGCACTTATGCCCGCAGAGTGCCGCCACCTGGCGTGGACGCCCTAAGCTCCCGTCCAAGCCCTGTAGGCTCACGTTGTCCCTGATGGCTAAAGCCTACAGTGCTGCTGGACAAGCCGCCTCTGCCCTGCATGCCATGGATCTCCTGCAGGTCCACCAAGCCAAGGCACTGAAAGAACTGCACGAGGGTAGTTCCGCCCCAGATTTGATGCAGGAACTGCGCTCGGCGACCGACCTCGCCCTCCGGGTGACGAAGGTCACGGCGTGATCTCTCGGCGGACGATGGCCACACTAGTGGTCCAGGAGTGCCAGCTGTGGCTCAACCTGGTCGAGATGGGCGAGGCCGACAAGACACGGTTCCTTGCTGCCCCATTTCCCAGGCGGGCCTATTCAGCGACACCGTTGAGGACTTTGCCCAGCAGTTCTCGACGGTGAAGCAGCAGACGGAAGCAATCCGGCACATCCTGCCCCGGCGTGGCTCAAGATCCCGCACCCCGTCTGCTCGTCGCCAAGGGCGTCCCCCTGCGGTGACTGCACCGGCTCCGCCGCAGCCCGCCCCTTCAGCCCGGCCCCAGCGTGGAGCCCACCACAGGAAGCCGACGCCACCCGTCTCACAGCCGGTGCCGAAGCCCACGGAGGTCCTCGAAGCGCCCCTGAGACGGGCAACCCAGGGATGAGGGAACCCACTCACGTGGAGCTGGTAGGAAGACCACTCCATCCCCTGGTGGAGGGCCGGGTGGAAAATCTTTTGTTGCCTTTTTGTTTGATTTCGCCACACGCCCAAGTGGCTGCGGTACCCAACAGTTCAGCAAAAGAGCAGCTTCCTTCCTCCCTGGGTCACATACCCGGTGTGTACGGTCGTCACCACGACTACCGTCCACGGGCTTTTTCTTGCAGGATTGGCGCTCCAGCAGTGCCCTTTCCACCCCTGAGCACCCAGTTGTGGCAAACAGCCGCCCCCGATGTGACAGCCTCCACAGGTTACGAGGACAGGCCTCTTCCTCCCCCATCTCAGGTTGTTCTGGGGGTGGTCACAAGGAGCCAGGTAAGTGCTTCAATGTCCCTAGACTCAGCACGGCCACAACATGCTGTGGCACCTCGCGCTCCGCCCCGCCGCGAGGCCCCACCTGCCGGTACGTCTGACGACGTTGTCCCCTTGGTCGCCCTCGTGCAGAATTTGGACGCATGGCTTGCACATTCCAATACATCGCGGTGGCTGGTCCGGACCGTCCGACTCGGCTATGCGATTCAGTTCGCCAGGTGCCCGCCCAGTTTCAGCAGTATTCACTTCACCTTGGTCAAGGGCAAAAACGCTGTCACCCTGCGCACGGAGATCGCTACCCTCCTATGGAAGGATGCGATAGAACCTGTCCCTCCAGCCGAGATGAAGAAAGGATTTTACAGCCCCTACCGAAAAAAGGAGGTGGGCTGCGGCCAATCTTGGACCTGCGAGTACTGAACCGGGCTTTACACAGACTCCCGTTCAAGATGCTGATGCAAAGACGCATTCTGGCGAGCGTCCGGCATCAAGATTGGCTCACGGCGGTGGACCTGAAGGATGCGTATTTTCAAGTCTCGATCCTTCCTCGACACAGACCCTTCCTGCAGTTCACGTTTGAGGGTCAGGCGTATCAGTACAAAGTCCTCCCTTTCGGCCTGTCCCTGTCTCCTTGCATCTTAATGAAGATCGCAGAGGATGCCCTTGCCCCGTTAAGGGAGGTGGGCATTCGCATTCTCAACTATCTTGACGACTGGCTAATCCTAGCTCACTCTTGAGATGTGTTATGCACACACAGGGACCTGGTGCTCTCACACCTCAGCTGACTAGGGCTTCGGGTCAACTAGGAAAACAGCAAGCTCCTCCCGGTTCAGAGCATCTCTTTTCTCGGTTTGGAGTTGGACTCGGTCTCCTTGACGGCGCGCCTTACGAACGAGTGCACCCAGTCGGTGCTGAAGGCGTTCAAGCAGGGAACAGCGGCTCCACTGAAACTTTTTCAGAGGCTCCTGGGGCATATGGCATCCTCGGCGGTGGCCACCCTGCTCAGGTTGATGCATATGAGGCAGCTTCAGCACTGGCTCCAGACTCGAGGCCCGAGACGGGCATGGTGCCATGGGACACACCGCGTGGCCATTACATCGGTCTGTCACCATCTTTTCAGCCCTTGGACCAACCTCTCGTTTCTACGAGCAGGTGTTCCCCTAGAACTGGTCTCCAGGTGCGTCGTGGTCACGACAGACACCCCCAAAACAGGCTGGGGTGCTGTTTGCAATGGTCTGTGACTGCATTGGCACATCAACTGCCTTGAGTTACTGGCAATTCTGCTCGCCCTGCTGAGGTTCCGGCCTTTGATCCAGGGCAAGTACGTGTTAGTTCGGACGGACAGCACAGCAGCGGTAGCATATGTCAACCACCAAGGTGGTCTGCGCTCTCGCTGTATGTCACAACTCGCCCGCATTCTCCTCCTCCAGAGTTGGCAGCACCTCAAGTCGCTGCGAGCCACTCACATCCTGGGCAACCTCAACACTACAGCGGATGCGCTGTCATGGCAGGTTTCCCTCAGGGGAGAGTGAAGACTCCACCCTCAGGTGGTCCAGCTGATTTGGAGTCGATTTAGATGGGCACAGGTGGACCTGTTCGCCTCCCAAGAATCCTCCCACTGCCCGCTCTGGTACACCCTCACCGAGGCTCCCCTCGGCATAGACGCGCTGGCACACAGCTGGCCCCCCAGACTACACAAATATGCATTTCCCCCAGTGAGCCTGCTTGCACAGACTTGCAAGGTCAGGGAGGACGAGGAGCAGGTCATCCTGGTAGCACCCTACTGGCCCGCCCAGACATGGTTCTCGGACCTCACTCTCCTCGTGACAGCTCCCCCCTGGTGAATTCCCCTGAGGAAGGACCTTCTTTCTCAGGGACAGGGCACCCTCTGGCACCCGCACCCAGACCTCTGGAATCTCCATGTCTGGTCCCTGGATGGGACGATACCACCCATGGTGGTAGACACGATCACTCAGGCTAGGGCCCCCTCTACGAGGCGCCTGTATGCCTTTAAGTGGCATCTATTTGCTAAGTGGTGTTCTTCCCGACACGAAGACCCCCAGAGATGTGCAGTCGGATCAGTGCTTTCCTTCCTGCAGGAGAGGCTGGAAGGGAGGCTGTCCCCTTCCACCTTGAAGGTGTACGTTGCTGCCACAGCAGCACACCACGACGCAGTTGACGGTAAGTCCTTAGGGAAGCACGACCTGATCATCAGGTTCCTAAGAGGTGCCAGGAGGCTGAATCCCTCCAGACCGTGCCTTGTTCCCTCATGGGATTACTCCGTAGTTCTTCAGGGTCTACAGAGAGCCCCCTTTGAGCCTTTGCAGTCAGCCGAGCTTAAGGCACTCTCCTTGAAAACTGCCCTCCTGACTGTGCTCACTTCCATCAAGAGGGTAGGTGACCTGCAAGCGTTCTCTGTCAGCAAAAGGTGCCTGGGGTCCGGGTTATTCTCACGTGATCCTGAGACCCCGACCGGGCTATGTGTCCAAGTTTCCCACCACCCCTTTTAGGGACCAGGTGGTGAACCTGCAAGCGCTGCCCCAGGAGGAGGCAGACCCAGCCCTGTCATTGCTGTGTCCAGTGCACACTTTACGCATCTATTTGGATCACACGCAGAGCTTTAGAGTCTCTGAGCAGCTCTTTGTCTGCTTTGGTGCACAGTGGAAAGGAAGCACTGTCTCCAAGCAGAGGATCGCCCTCTGGCTCGTTGACGCCATAACTATGGCATATCTCGCCCAAAACATGCAGCCCCCGGTAGGGCTACGAGCCCATTCTACCCGTGATGTAGCAGCTTCTTGGGACCTGGCCAGGGGTGCCTCTCTAACAGACATTTGCAGAGCAGCAGGCTGGGCAACACCCAACACCTTTGCAAGGTTCTACAACCTCCGGGTGGAACTGGTTTCATCCCAGGTAGTGGCACGCAACACAAGCAGATAAGCCCAGGATAGCCGGCCGGGTGTATCACTTGCACATAGCGCCTTCCACCTCCTTTTGAGCTGAAGACGTGCGCCGTTAATTCCCAGAAGTGTTCACAAAATTTGTTCCCTGGTTGACTTCCTCCGAGCCCTGTGGCAGTCGAGTTTTCGGTGAGACTCACTGCCGGCCCAGTACACGCGCTAACTAAGAGCCCTGTTCTGGGGTAGGTGCTCCGCATGTGGTGGTTCCCTGTAAGGCTAAACCCCATGCGATCTATATCCTCTGCTAGTTCATTTCCCTGCTGGCAAACTGCACCTTCCTTGGGCAGAGCCCCTCTGCCTCAGTCTCCATGTTTGTAGTACTCCTCCCCCATTGGGCAGGATTTACCTTGAAGGCTCCCCACATGGTTGGAAAGACCATGTGACGTATTCTTCCACTTAAATATCCCCCCCTCTCTTGGGGCGAGGTGTGGTCTCCGCTGTGTCTTCCCCTTGGGAGGGACACCCCCTGACTAGACCTGGCAGCCCAGTCGGATAATCCCCCTTCTTTTTTAGGGAGTGGAAAAAGAGAAGGGGAAAAGAGGCCACGACTGGGTTAAGCCTGTCTCTATCTTTGGGTAGTCGACTTGTCCCCAAAAAGGGCCGTTCAACACTCATAACTGTGTTGGGGGAGGTTGCATGTTGACCTGGTGTGCTGGCTATGAGGCACACAGCAAGTCCGCCTTGTTGTGTTTTGTATAGGGACCCCTAGTGTCACTTCATCAACACCAACGTCGAGTGAGTGACAGATAGGGAACGTCATGGTTACTGGTGTATCCTCCGTTCCCTGATGGAGGGAACGAGACATCAGTCCCTCCTGCCACAACGCTGAACTACCTGCTGAAATGGCCAGACCTTATATCGGCTCCTCAGCGTAAAACCTGAATGAGTGGTTGCATACCAGCTCCTTTTATACCCGTATGTCCGGGGGAGTGGCATGCAAATACCACTCGCCAATTTTCATTGCCGTTTTATCAAAGACCAGAGGTGTCTCGGGCTCCCAAGAGTGACCCCTATTGTCACTACATCGACACAACATC
Source organism: Myxocyprinus asiaticus (assembly GCF_019703515.2). Classification (NCBI taxonomy): domain Eukaryota; kingdom Metazoa; phylum Chordata; class Actinopteri; order Cypriniformes; family Catostomidae; genus Myxocyprinus; species Myxocyprinus asiaticus. Next base: position 16,703,625 of record NC_059348.1, on the reverse strand, counting down.
TCGTTCCCTCCATCAGGGAACGGAGGTTACACCAGTAACCATGACGATCTCAGTGATTTGGACCATGGCATGATTGTTGGTGCCAGACGGGCTGGTTTGAGTATTTCTGTAACTGCTGATATCCTGGGATTTTCACACACAACTCTCTAGAGTTTACTAAGAATGGTGCCAGAGGGGGCCTGGGTTGTGCAGTGGTAAAGATGCTGGCTACCACCCTTGGAGTTTGCTAGTTCGAATTCCAGGGTGTGCTGAGTGACTCCAACCAGGTCTCCTAAGCAAACAAATTGGCCCGGTTGCTAGGGAGGGTAGAGTCACATGGGGTAATCTCCTCGTGGTCGCTATAATGTGGTTAGTTCTCGGTGGGGCGCATGGTGAGTTGAGTGTGGATGCCGCAGTGGATGGCGTGAAGCCTCCACATGCGCTATGTCTCCGTGGCAAGACGCTCAACAAGCCACGTGATAAGATGCGTGGGTTGATGGTCCCAGACATGGAGGCAACTGAGATTCGTCCTCCGCCACCCAGATTGAGGCGAATCACTACACGACCACGAGGACTTAAAAGCACATTGGGAATTGGGCATTCCAAATTTGGAGAACTTTTTTTAATTTATTTTTTATTATTATTATTTAGTGTAAATGTATAACATTATACTTTGTATTATATTACCCTGGAATATACTAGTTACCACAGCTGCAATGGAGTTTTTAATACAGCTGCTGAGGGAGTGACAGTAAATGTGATTTTTTTTTTTTTTTTTTTCTGTTTTGGCCAGTCATGGAAATGTAGTAGTGGAGTTTTTCTTTTACAGTTGGAGCAAATGTGTAAGCAAAATTATATCTGCTACAGTCTCCCTTTTCATCGATAGAAAAGTTACACTGTTACCGATTAATTCTACATTTCAAACCTGGATGTTTGAAAAGGGTCCATTAGGGTATTGAGAAGCACCCTTGTGTAGTGGGATAGACAGCTTCTTCCTTTATTATTCCCTTGGATTTACAATTTGTTTATATTGTGTTATATTGGTTATTATTCCTTCATACACTAACTCAAATGAGACCTATGTTTATACGGGAACAGTGCCTCTGTCCATTTTTTTATACCACACCCCTTAGTATTATGTGGGTTTTGATAGCCTATCAGTGTGCACTTGGTGGGTATATTAGGGTGGCTACGTACCACCTAGAAACACGTCACTGTCTGATGACCGTCCCTTTCGATATTGCATGTGTCTGCTGTAAAGGTGTTTGTAGAATATTATGCTGACCGGCTAGCTCTGGTACCCAGGGGTAATGTTATTTTCTCTTTGTGTGATAGTGGTTGTTCGTGCGAGACTCGTATCGAGCTTCGCTGGCCGACTGCTGCGTTCCTCCAGTTGTCTTTTGCCATTGACATTTGTGTGTAATCACGGCCGTCGCTTCAACATTTCCAGTACGTGAAATCGTTTGTTATACACTGTGGCAATTTAAAATATGTGTAGGCTTTATATTTTAGCTTTGTGTAGTTGTTTGTCCTTTTTTTAGGTTAAATATTTTGCACACAAAAATGAGTCCGTCTGCACTAATGCTGCAGGGCTGAATTCCTGACACTTTTTTAAAAAAAAAATTGTGGTTTTGATTTTGAATTTTGATTTGATTTTATTGGTTGTTTTGTTTAGTTTTTTTTGTTTTATTTGTTTTGTTTCTTGCTGGATTCCCTCCAAAACCCTGTGTCTGGCTCTGAAAACGATGTTTTGGGACTCGTGGAGAGAATTGTGATCATTCTCTTTGGACGTGTATGACTAGAGCCATTGAGATCGTCTTGGGTTTGGAAACCACATTATTTTGTTCCTACTGGGACTATTTTCTTTTTTATTGTTTGTGTGAAGTTGATTTTAGCAGGATGATTTGTCATCAGCTTCTCCCTCCCCTGCTCTTCACACTTCAATATTTTGTTTAGTGTAGGTTAAAAGCTCTTTTTGAGTTCATGTTAGCTCTGTGTTCTCTAAATGGTGGCCAGCATTTTCTTTGTTTTGTTGGTTAATTATATGGTGTTCATTATTGTTTGTATTAATTTCCTTTTCTGTGTTTGCCTCAGGAGCTTATAGACAAGTGTAGGGGGCTAGCCGTTCCCCGCTTGTGGTGGTGGTGCCTCTGTCATGTGCTGAGTGCTGTGTATTCACAACTGATTCACCCGTGTGCTTGTTTGAGTGAAGGTGTACACCTGTGGGTGAAGTGTCTTTATAGGGGATCGCTCTGCTCGGCTAGCCTACCTGCTCCTAGTAAGCCTCAGCCCTCTTTGTTGCAAAAGCAAATACAGTATATGCTTGTTTTGTTCTTTGGAGTGTGTGAAGCCTATTGCAACCACGCAGTAAATTTTCTGTGCTAATTGTGATTGAATTCACTTTTAAATAATGGCATGAGTGTTCAGTCAGTGCCCTCCTTTTTTTCTTTTTTTTTTTTTTGTCTGCTTGTACAATAATTTTTGTACATTGGTATCCATGTCTCTTGACCCTTTTGGTTGGAACTTCGAACCTGTATGCCCTTTTTGTTGTTCCGATTTGGATTAGTATTTCCCTGAGTATAAAAACAGGGTGACATTGTTGGCTTTCCTACTGGTATACCTTGAAAGAGATTGGCATCAGCATTTTCACCTGTGGGTGCTCTCTTGCTATTTCCCCCTTTCTCCACACTCCACCACAATTGGATACATATTTAAAATATTTTTATTTTATTTTTTGAGCCAATCAATAGAGCCATAAATGTCATGTGGCACATTATTGGAGCTGCAGGAAAATGACAGCATTACAGTGCTGATTGGCTGATGGCACCACAAGAATGCACATGGTCCCAAGCCCTTCACCCACAACAATCCTGTGTTGTGATGTCAAAGGCAGCAGTATGCACGAAACAAGCCTTTGTATGATGATACAATTTGCGAGCAACTGATTACTTGCTTAGCGAGTTTAATGCTTGGCTTCCCAAATCTCATGATGAATACATGATGTTGCTTTAGGTACTTTTGTCAAATTATGAGAAAAGTCAAAAGATCATGAATCATGTTTGGTATAATAACTCTTCTTCTTTTTTCTTTTACAGTGCAGACATTGTGCTTATCATGGAGACATATGGTTTTATTCTCAAAACAACTATGAAATGTCCTACAATGAAAAAAAAAATGATGTGTTGTATTTTCTTAAAATATATACGCATTTTTCAACCACGCTTTTTAAGTAAATTTAACATGTAGTCATTTTATGTCAGCACAACTAGAATACCTTTGTTAGATATTCACATTGATCAGCTCATTCAACATTATTTACTTAAAAAATGTATGTCACACAAATAATATTTAGCAACTAAAAACAAGTTGTTTCAAATTAACATTTATATCATTGTTTCTTTCTACTTAATTTACTTAGCTCTAAAGAAAATAATAACAGAGGTCAGGCATTAAACTTGGTTCCTCAAAGAAGTGCACATACTGTAAAGCTGCAATTCAAGTTGACCACTTATGGAACACTAATCACCCTAATGGTGACATTACATGAAACAGCTACTTACAGTAAAACAACATAAATAATACTAAAAATAGCTAATCCCTATTAATTTTTCATAGTAACTAACTGAATGCCCACATAAATTCCTTTTGATGTTTTTGTGTTGAAAATTAAGTAAAGCAAAAATGTTGTAGATATTAATTTCTAAGAAGAAGCTATTTATTTTTGAGGACTTGAGTCTGGAGCCAGTGCTGAAGCGGCCTCATATGCATCAACCTGAGCGGGGTGGCCACTGCCGAGGATGCCATATGCCCCAGGAGCCTCTGAAAAAGTTTCAGTGGAAGCACTGTTTTCTGTTTGAACGCCTTCAAACAGGCCAGCACCGACTGGGCGCGCTCGTTCGTAAGGCGCGCCATCAGGGAGACTGAGTCCAACTCCAAACCGAGAAAAGAGATGCTCTGAACCAGGAGGAGCTTGCTCTTTTCCCAGTTGACCTGAAGCCCTAGTCGGCTGAGGTGCGAGAGCACCAGGTCCCTGTGTGCGCATAACACGTCTCGAGAGTGAGCTAAGATTAGCCAGTCGTCGAGATAGTTGAGAATGCGAATGCCCACCTCCCTTAACGGGGCAAGGGCAGCCTCTGCGATCTTCGTAAAGACGCGAGGAGACAGGGACAGGCCGAAAGGGAGGACTTTGTACTGATACGCCTGACCCTCGAATGCGAACCGCAGGAAGGGTCTGTGTCGAGGAAGGATCGAGACGTGAAAGTACGCGTCCTTCAGGTCTACCGCCGCGAACCAATCTTGATGCCGGACGCTCGCTAAAATGCGTCTTTGTGTCAGCATCTTGAACGGGAGTCCGTGTAAAGCCCGGTTCAGTACTCGCAGGTCCAAGATTGGCCGCAACCCACCGCCTTTCTTTGGTACGATGAAGTAGGGGCTGTAAAACCCTTTCTTCATCTCGGCTGGAGGGACAGGTTCTATCGCGCCCTTCCGTAGGAGAGTAGCGATCTCCGCGTGCAGAGTAACAGCGTTTTCGCCCCTTGACGAAGGTGAAGTGAATACCGCTGAACCTGGGCGGGTGCCTGGCGAACTGAATCGCGTAGCCGAGTCGGATGGTCCGGATCAACCACCGTGATGGATTGGGAAGTGCAAGCCATGCGTCCAAATTTCGTGCGAGGGGGACCAAGGGGACAACGTTGTCAGACGTACCGGCAGGTGGGGTCTCGCGGCGGGGCGGAGCGTGAGGTGCCACAGCACGTCCTGGCCGTGCTGAATCTAGGGACATCGAAGCACTTACCTGGCTCCTTGTGACCACCCCTGGAACAGCCTGGGACGGGGGAGGAAGAGGTCTGTCCTCGCGACCCGTGGAGGCTGTCACATCGGGGGTGGATTTGTGCCACAGCTGGGCGCTCAGGGGCGGTAAGGGCACTGCTGGTGCGCCAACCCTGCAAGATAAAGTCCGTGGACGGTAGTCGTGGTGACGACCGTACACACCGGGTATGTGACCCAGGGAGGAAGGAAGCCGCTCTTTTGCTGAACTGTTGGGTACCGCAGCCACTTGGGCGTGTGGCGAAATCAAACAAAAAGGCAACAAAAGATTTTCCACCCGGCCCTCCACCGGGGGATGGAGTGGTCTTTCTACCAGCTCCACATGAGTGGGTTCCCTCGTCCCTGGGTTGCCCGTCTCAGGGGCGCTTCGAAGACCTCCGTGGGTTCTTCGGTGCCGGCTGTGATACGGGTGGCGTCAGCTTCCAGCGGTGGGCTCCACGCCAGGGCCGGGCCGGAGGGGCGGGCTGCGGCGGAGCCGGTGCAGTCACCGCAGGGGGACGCCCTTGGTGACGAGAAGATGGGGTGCGGGGTCTTGAGCCGCGCCGGGGCAGGATGTGCCGGATTGCTTCCGTCTGCTGCTTTACCGTCGAGAACTGCTGGGCAAAGTCCCCAACAGTGTCGCCGAATAGGCCCGCCTGGGAAATGGGGGCAGCAAGGAACCGTGTCATGTCGGCCTCGCCCATCGACCAGGTTGAGCCACAGGTGGCGCTCCTGGACCACTAATGTGGCCATCATCCGCCCGAGAGACCGTGCCGTGACCTTCGTCGCCCAGAGGGCGAGGTTGGTCGCCGAGCGCAGTTCCTGCATCAAATCTGGGGCGGAACTACCCTCGTGCAGTTCTTTCAGTACCTTGGCTTGGTGGACCTGCAGGAGAGCCATGGCGTGCAGGGCAGAGGCGGCTTGTCCAGCAGCGCTGTAGGCCTTGGCCGTCAGGGACCACGTGAGCCTACAGGGCTTGGATGGGAGCTTAGGGTGTCCCTGCCAGGTGGTGGTGCTCTGCGGGCATAAGCGCCTTATCCACTGGGGGAATCGCCGTATAGCCCCTGGCCGCCCCGCCATCGAGGGTAGTGAGAGCGGGGGAACTGCGGAGTCGGGGTCGGGCAGTAAAAGGTGCCTCCCACGACTTCGTCAGCTCCTCATGCACCTCCGAGAAGAATGGCACTGGAGCGGGGTGCGGCTGGTTTGAGCGGCCCAGAAACCAATCATCAAGCCACAAGGGTTCAGGGGAGAGTGGAGGGTTCCACTCTAGCCCGACGCTCGCGGCCGCCTGGGAAAGCATGTCCGTCATTTCGGCTTCGGCCTGTAACTGGGCGACCGTCCCAGAAGGGGGAAGCCCAGCTGAGGCTTCTGCGTCCGACTGGACAAGCCCGCTCTCCGATGCTGCGCTCGAGAGCTCATCATCTTCATGGACCTCGAACAAGAAGCCAGACTCGCCGTGTGACGAGCCGGCGAACTCATCCGGAAGCCCGATTGGGGCAGATGAGCGTGCTGGGGAATGGGAGGTCCGCGGGGGGGATACCCGGCAGAGGCGATCCCATTGAGGTCCCCAAATCACCCCCGGTGCTAGCTGCGCTGACCTCATACCCGTAGGTAGGAGGACCAAGGCGGGGAGCCGCTGGGGTGGCTTGCTTCCTTACGAAAGCCGTGACCGCAACGTTGCCATGGTCATGTTCTCGCAGTGAGAACATGAATCATTCATAAACGCTGCCTCCGTGTGGGTCGCGCCCAGACACGAAAGACAGTGATCATGACCATCCGAAGTTGAGAGAAAACGACCGCAACCAGGAATAACACGAACGGAAAGGCATCTTTAGAAAGATGCGTCTCTTTTTAAAGACGCGTACGGATACTCTTTTAGAGGGGAAAAATGCTCTTTCAGAAAATATACTCTCTAGTTTTTCTGCCGAAGCACCCTGGTGCACTGCAGAGGAGGGAGAAGCCGCTGAAATGCGCCGTCAGATCCAGCAGAGGTGAATGAACAGTGCTATTCAGCTCAATGAGCATGACCGTTCGGCTCCGAAGAGAAAATCTGAATGAGTGGTTGCATACCAGCTCCTTTTATACCCGTATGTCTGGGGGAGTGGCATGCAAATACCACTTGCCAATTTTCATTGGCCTTTTATCAAAGACCAGAGGTGTCTCGGGCTCCCAAGAGTGACCCCTAGTGTCACTACATCGACACCAACGTCGAGTGAGTGACAGATAGGGAACTAATGTTAAACATTTCATGTAAGCAAGCTTTATATGGATCCAGTTTATCATTAATAGACAATTTAACAGAGTGAATAGAATCAGATATGTAGTTCTGTCAGAGTGAAAAGAGGCTGAATGGACTTCAAGGTTCATTCTTGCTATGTATATGTTGTTTGTATTAATACAAATAGAACTCTGATACAGATAAAACTAAAAAACCGTCAATGCATACTGCAATAATGTTTCTTAAGTTTACACTTTAACTCTTTAAGAAATAACAAATGAAATGGGGTGGAATGCCTTATTCTACTGCATAAATGGATTCTGAAATCTTACTAAAGAATTCCCTGCAGCAAAGAGAAAGGACTTAAACGCAGTAGGTCATATTGCATTTCATCCATTGTCTCTTTGTGTTATTGACGATTTGGTGAAGCCTTATCACTGTCCCCAGACTATTGTTAGGTGCAGAGACAATCTCTGTAATCTGGCAGGATAATCTCATAGCCTGGATAAACCTTTTTCCTCCATCTAAGCCTGAGAAACCCAAGATACTGTGTTCCGCTTCTGGAAATCCTCTTGGGCACTTGAGATATTCTCTGGTGCATATTTAGTGTCTGAGAAGGCGAAAACACTGCTACCTTGCGCGGAGATCGCTACCCTCCTACGGAAGGGCGCGATAGAACCTGTCCTCCCAGCCGAGATGAAGAAGGGGTTTTTCAGCCCCTAATTCATCGTACTGAAAAAAGGCGGTGGGTTGCGGTCAATCTTGGACCTGTGAGTACTGAACTAGGCTTTACACAGACTCCCGTTCAAGATGCTGATGCAAAAACGCATTCTGGCGAGCGTCTGGCATCAAGATTGGTTCATGGCGGTAGACCCGAAGGATGCGTACTTCCACGTCTCGATCCTTCCTCGACATAGACCCTTCCTGCGGTTCGCGTTCGAGGGTCAGGCGTATCAGTACAAAGTCCTCCCTTTCGGCCTGTCCCTGTCTCCTCGCATCTTTATGAAGATCACAGAGGCTGCCCTTGCCCCGTTAAGGGAGGTGGGCATTCGCATTCTCAACTATCTTGACGACTGGCTAATCCTAGCTCACTCTCGAGACATGTTGTGCACACACAGGGACCTGGTGCTCTCACACTTCAGCTGACTAGGGCTTTGGGTCAACTGGGAAAAGAGCAAGATCCTCCCAGTTCAGAGCATCTCTTTTCTCGGATTGGAGTTGGACACGGTCTCCTTGACGGCGCGCCTTACGAACGAGCGCGCCCAGTCGGTGCTGGCCTGTTTGAAGGCGTTCAAACAGAGAACAGCAGTTCCACTGAAACTTTTCAGAGGCTCCTGGGGCATATGGCATCCTCGGCGTTGGCCACCCCGCTCGGGTTGATGCATATGAGGCCGCTTCAGCACTGGCTCCAGACTCGAGTCCCGAGATGGGCATGGCGCCACGGTACACATCGCGTGACCATCACGTCGGTCTGTCACTGTCTTTTCAGCCCTTGGACCGACCTCTCATTTCTACGAGCAGGTGTTCCTTTAGAACTGGTCTCCAGGCTCGTCATGGTCACGACAGACACCTCCAAAATGGGCTGGGGCACTGTTCGCAACGGACACACAGCCGCTGGCCTCTGGACAGGTCCGCGACTGCATTGGCACAGCAACTGCCTCGAGTTATTGGCAATTCTGCTTGCCCTGCGGAGGTTTCGGCCGTTGATCCAGGGCGAGCACGTGTTAGTTCAGACAGCACGACAATGGTAGCATATGTCAACCGCCGAGGTGGTCTGCGCTCTCGTTGTATGTCACAACTCGCCCACCATCTCCTCCTCTGGAGTCAGCAGCACTTTAAGTTGCTGCAAGCCACTCACATCCCGGGCAACCTCAACACTACAGCGGACGCGCTGTCATGACAGATTACCCTCAGGGGAGAGTGGAGACTCCACCCTCAGGTGGTCCAGCTGACTTGGAGTCGATTCAACAGGCACAGGTGCACCTGTTCACCTCCCAAGAGTCCTCCCCACTGCCCGCTCTGGTACGCCCTGACCGAGACCACCTCGGCATAAACGCGCTGGCACACAGCTGGCCCCCTGGCATGCGCCAATATGCGTTTTCCCCCAGTGAGCCTACTTGCACAGACCTTGTGCAAGGTCAGGGAGGACGAGGAGCAGGTCGTCCTGGTAGCACCCAACTGGCCTGCCCAGACGTGGTTCTCGGACCTCACGCTCCTCGCGACAGCACACCCCCCCCCCCCCCGGCGAATTCCCCTGAGGAAGGATCTTCTTTCTCAGGGACGGGGCACCATCTGGCACCCGCGCCCAGACCTCTGGAATCTCCATGTCTGGCCCCTGGACGGGACGTGGAAGGTAGACATGATCACTCAGGCTAGTGCCCCCTCTACGAGGCGCCTGTATGCCTTTAAGTAGCGTCTGTTTGCAAAGTGGTGTTCTTCCCGTCGGGAAGACCCCCAGAGATGTGCAGTCGGATCAGTGCTTTCCTTCCTACAGGACAGGTTGGAAGGGAGGTTGTCCCCTGCCACCTTGAAGGTGTACGTTGCCACCATAGCAGCACACCATGACACAGTCGACGGTAAGTCCTTAGGGAAGCACGACCTGATCATCAGGTTCCTAAGAGGGCTGAATCCCTCCATACTGTCCCTTGTTCCCTCATGGGACCTCTCTGTAGTTCTTCAGGGTCTACAGAGAGCCCCCTTTCAGCCTTTGCAGTCAGCCGAGCTTAAAGCACTCTCCTTGAAGACTGCCCTCCTGACTGTGCTCACTTTCATCAAGAGGGTAGGTGACCTGCAAGCGTTCTCTGTCAGCGAAACGTGCCTTTAGTTTGGTCTGGGATACTCTCACGTGATACTGAGACCCTGACTGGGCTATGTGCCCAAGGTTCCCACCACCTCTTTTAGGGACCAGGTGGTGAACCTGCAAGCGCTGCCCCAGGAGGAGGCAGACCCAGCCCTGTCGTTGCTGTGTCCGGTGCGCACTTTACGCATCTATATGGATCGCACGCAGAGCTTTAGAATCTCTGAGCAGCTCTTTGTCTGCTTTGGTGCACAGCGGAAAGGAAGCGCTGTCTCCAAGCAGAGGATCACCCACTGGCTCATTGATGCCATAACTATGGCATATGTCGCCCAGGACATACAAGCCCACTCTACCAGGAGTGTAGCAGCTCCCTGGGCCCTGGCCCAGGGAACTTTGTTCCCTGGTTGACTTTCTCCGAGCCCTGTGGCAGTCGAGTTTTCGGAGAGACTCGCTGCTGGCCCAGTACACATGCGAACTAAGAGTCCTGTTCTGGGTTAGGTGCTCCGCATGTGGTAGTTCCCTGTAAGGCTAACCCAATGCGACATATATCTTCCGCTAATTTGTTTCCCTCTTGGCAAACTGCGTCTTCCTTGGGCAGAGCCCCTCTGCCCCAGTCACCATGTTTGTAGTAACTCCTTCCCCATTGTGCAGGATCTACCTTGAATACTCTCCACATGGTTGGAAAGACCATGTGACGTATTGTTCCACTTAAATATCCCCCCTCTCTTTTGGCGAGGTGTGGTCTCTGCGGTGTCTTCCCCTTGGGAGGGACACCCCCGGACTAGACCTGGCGGCCCAGTCGGATAATCCCCCTTCTTTTTTAGGGAGTGGAAAAAAAGATGGGGAAAAGAGGCCACGACTGGGTTAAGCCTGTCTCTATCTTTTGAGTAGTTGACTTGTCCCCAAAAAGGGCCGTTCGACACTCATAACTATGTTGGGGGAGGTTATGTGTCGACCTGATGTGCTGGCTATGAGGCACACAGTAGTCTGCCCACCACACACCGCCAGTTCATGTAACACAGTTCAGCCAGTTGTGGCGTTTCGTATAGGGACCCCTAGTGTTACTACATCGACACAACGTCGAGTGAGTGACAGATAGGGAATGTCATGGTTACTTGTGTAACCTCTGTTCCCTGATGGAGGGAACAAGACGATGTGTCTCTCCTGCCACAATGCTGAACTACCCGCTGAAATGGCCGGACCTTATATCGGCTCCTCAGCATAAAACCTGAATGAGTGGTTGCATACCAGCTCCTTTTATACCCGTATGTCCGGGAAAGTGGCATGCAAATACCACTCGCCAATTTTCATTGGCCTTTTATCAAAGACCAGAGGTGTCTTGGGCTCCCAAGTGTGACCCCTAGTGTCACTACATTGACACAACGTCTCGTTCCCTCCATCAGGGAACGGAGGTTACACAAGTAACCATGACGTTGTCATCTTTTGAATTTACTTTGGATGCTGTACAAAAGCACTGACATCTTTGAATTTGTTTTTAGATTACAAGAAATTAGATATCTTACTCAATTTTGGGGAAACTGCTTTGAAACTGGAGTTGCACAAACTACAAGCAGTAGCTGTTTTAACCGCCACTCAAACCTTGCAATTGCGTGGGACCCCAGACGTCGAGGGGGACCCTGCCCCGGTAGCAAAGCTCCACAAAAAATGCTTGAGGGGTGACATGTTGTTCTAGGTACACGCACAAATACGCTGTTGTCAGCACTCTTGGAGCAGTTCACGTTTAGAAGCCGCTGGGGTCAGGACAGCTGAGTTTTTTTAAGTAGGGTTCAGGTTTGTAATTTTTGAAAAAATATATAGGGCGTCCGAAATTGTTTCACACACACACTCTCACTCACAGATACACACAAACGGACGAGTTAGGGGCTGTTCACACTGAACATGTTTTTGCCTGCGTCTGCTCTGTTTTGCCATTGTTTTCCTGTGTAAACACACGCTGGACGAACGTCCATACCTGCTGCACGTGTCTCGCTGTTTCTTCAGTGTCTCATGTAGGACTGGCACATTTTTAGACATTGTGTCAAGTTAATAAGAGCTTCAGGTTTCAAAAATGCATGCCGAGACACCTGTGTTCTGTATCAGTCTTTGAACTGTGTCTAGATTTTTTTTTTTTTAGCACAGGTGTCACAAAGATTTAACATTCTGAACAAGTTCAGGTTGCAAAGAGGGGACTGTTACAATTATTTCAGACTGTTCTGCAACAAGCAAATTTCAGCGCTTGATAAACGGCAATGTTTTTCTTCCTTCTGCTCTAGTCTGCTGAGGGGCCACCGTGCTTTAAATGTTTATTGTTAGTTATGAATGTGCCTACAATGCTTACATAAAATACAGCCTCAGCATCAGAATATAAGCCCCAGGTGAAAGTAAAGTAAATAAGACAGGAATATATTACTATTGTATACAACAAATCCTCAAAGTAATAAAAAGACTGTATCATATTATAATGGCAAACTGGACAACAATAAATAATTGTTAGGTTATAAAATTAATAAATAACAACTGAATTCCAAAATGTTACTGGGTGAAATAGTAGGTTTTGCACACCCTGTTCAAAAAAATTTTTTTTGTATAAATTTATGTAGGTAAATATTGCTTTTTTTTATTACTGTATTTTGGAAAACCTGGAAAACATGCATTAATTATTTTTAACTAGATTTTTATTTCATTCAATGTTTTGAATGTACTTGACTACAGTGGTTGATAGGATGAATTTAAAATTATGATTTAAAATAAATTTTATGTAATTTTTTAAGCAAAGCTTTTCAAAATGGGGCCCCAGCTTGGTCGGTTGCTTGGGCCCTCAGAAATCATAAACCCGCCCCTGACTACAAGTCATTCATAATTTATGTTAAGGAGTTAGGCTATTGTCAAGCTGTTAGCTACATACATGCTTCTAAGGAAAGTAGATAACTACATTGAAGCTACTGTACATTAGAAGAAATATCGTTTAACATATACAGTATAGCTATAAGATAATATAATGTATTTTTGCAATCAAAGTAATATTTATCTGGCACATAACAATAGGGATCTCAGGATGACAGCATTAAACTTGAACTTATAAATCTAGAAAATGTGCTAAATTCAATAGCTGACTAGAAAACAGTTGTGATCAACACAATTAAACAAATTACACTGGGCCCCAAATGAATCATTGATTCATTTTACTGAATAAGTTAATTTGAACGAAAATGAATCAAACTTACCAATGCTACTTTAGGAGAGCACATATTATTATTCAGCTCGTTCGGTTGCAAGTTGTGTGCGTTAACAGTTTGATATTAAAACAGCAATGTAGCATTTTAACACTCTAACAGTGACAAATCCATTGTACTCTAACAAAGCAGCTTGCGCTTTAGGCCTAGATAACTTGACATTATTGGGACATTTAATATGATCAATGCAATATACACTGTGTTCTTTCTTACCTGCTTTGTCGCTACTTGCTGAGGTAATAATTTTCTTATATAGCCTTACTTTACTTCAATTGGGCAATTTGGTTAACGCTATGAGCACATTTGAATGGTTTGCATTGTATCATGCAAAGGTACTTTAAAGACCTCTTTGCTCTTTCATTACCCATTTGATCCACCTTATGGATTACTCGGTTAACTTCTGGGTTAATTTTCATGCAACACTGTGAAATATCAGCAAGAACAGAATGTTTTAGGAGGTCATCAATTCATTAAAGCTAGAAGTTGCCCTTTAACAGTCATTTGAAATGTGCTGGCCCTGCCTATATCCTCGTTTTAACTGCTATGGCATAAACTGCAGGAGTGTTAAAAAAAATCACTGCTAAAGGGCAAATTGCACTAATGCCTAGTACTTCTTGATGCATGGCACAGTGGGAAACTTTACATTATCAACCATTTATGTGAAAACACCAGCTGATAGACACGAATGTCAACAATTCTTTAAAGTCAGACAGTGTGTGAATGGGTTGTTTTCACACATATTATTTAGCCCTATATGTATTTAAATCCTTCTTAAAGAAGCCTAAACATTGCTTTCTTTTCCATGTTTTAACTGTGGAAAACGTCTCGGTTACGGTTTTAACCTCCGTTCCCTGATGGAGGGAACGAGACGTTGTGTCGATGTAGTGACACTAGGGGTCGCTCTTGGGAGCCCCAATCACCTCTAATCTTTGAGAAAATGCCAATGAGAATTGGCGAGTGGAATTTACATGCCACTCCCCAGGACATACGGGTATAAAAGGAGCTGGCTCGCAACCACTCATTCAGCTTTGTGCTGAGGAGCCGAGACAAGGTCCCGGCCATTTCAGCGAATAGTACAGCATTGTGGCAAGAGGGACGCAACATCTCGTTCCCTCCATTAGGGAACGGAGGTTACAACAGTAACTGAGACATTCCCCTTCTGTCACTCACTCGACGTTGTGCCGATAGTGACACTAGGGGTCCCTATAAAAAAACGCCACAACAGCTGGACCATGTTACGTGAACTGCCGATGCAGGTGCAAACAAGCTGCTGCGTGTGTAATAGCAGGTAAATCAGTCCGCACGTAACCTCCCCCAACACCCCACAAGACGTCATGTAGTTCCCCACATCCCAGAGGTGGGGAAGCGAAGTAACTAGCATGGGAGCAGGCCGCGCCAGTCGTGGCCTTTTCTCTCTATGTTTTCTCTCCACAGAGTATTAGATTCAGCTGGGGCCATCTAACGCTATTACACGCGCCGGGGAAGGTGTTCTTTTCCTTTCCTATTCTTTCAGGGGAAAAGGGGAGGAGCCTGGAAGGGGAGGAGCTCTTCAAACACAGCGACCGGGGGCAGAGAGGGCTCTGCCTAAGGGAGACGCGGGTACCGTGGAAAATACATCACAGGGGATTACCGGAGTAACTGATACCTGTGTAGCACCTATCCCAGAACAGGGCATATTAGTACCCGTAGTGGGTCTGGCTGCAAATTCCTCCACTGAATTCGTGAGCCACAGGGCTAGGAAGGAAGGACATCCTGGGTTCATGGTTCGTGAACTTGCTTGGGAGAAGAAGCGCACATCTTTGCCTCACAGAGGGGAAAGGCGCTATATGCAAGCGATACACCCGGCCAGCTGTTCCGTATTACCAAACTTACCTGTTCGTACCTGAAAAAACACGGGACGAAACCGGCTCAACCCGGAGATTGTAAAATCTCACAAAGGTATTGGGTGTTGCCCAGCCCGCTGCTCTGCAGATGTCTACTAGAGAGTTGCCATTGGCCAGTGCCCATGAGGATGACAGACTCCTTGTAGAGTGTGCTTGTATTCCCAAAGGGGCGGGCATGGCCTGGGCCTGGTATGCCAGAGCGATGGCATCCACGATCCAGTGGGCAAGCCTCTGTTTGGGGACAGTGCTCCCTTTCCACTGTCCGCCAAAGCAGACAAAGTGCTATCCAAGTAGATGCGCAAAGCATGCACTGGACACAGCAACGACAGGGCTGGGTCTGCCTCCTCCCGGGGCAGCGTTTGCAGGCTCACCATCTGATCCCTGAAGGGGGTTGTGGGAACCTTGGGCACATAGCCTGGTCGGGGTCTCAGGACCATGTGAGAGTCTACCGGACCGAACTCCAGGCAGGTATCGCTGACAGAGAACGCCTGCAGGTCCCCAGCCCTCTTGATGGAGGTGAGAGCAATCAGGATGGCCGTCTTCAAAGAGAGGGCTTTCAGCTTGACTGACTCTAGTGACTGAAACAGGGCTCTCCGAAGGCCCAGGAGGACCACGGAGAGATCCCATGAGGGAAAGAGGCGTGGCCTAGGAGGATTCAGCCTCCAGCACCTCTCAGGAACTTGATGATCAGGTCGTGCTTCCCTAAGGACTTACCATCCACTGCATCATGGTGTGCCGCTATGGGGGCCACATACACCTTCAGGGTGGAGGGGGACAGCTGCCCCTCCAGCCTCTCCTGCAGGAAGAAAAGCACTGACCTGACTGCGCATCTCTGGGGTTCTTCACCTTGGGAATAACACCAACTCACGAACAAACGCCACTTCAGGATATAAATCTGCCTCGTAAAGGGAGCCCTGGCCTGAGTGATCGTGTCTACCACTGCTGGTGGCAGGCCACTTAGGTCTTCCACATCCCTTTGCTCCTCAGTGCTGATACTGATTCCACTGCGCTACTTTTGAAGTGCATTTTGCTGAGAAGAGCCTATTGTAACTGTAAAAATTACTACCGCCAAAAGAGAGTGAGTGTCCGGCGATAATTGACAGGGTGTAATTCAGCTCGTGGCGTCTGTGTGGAAACATTGTTTTCTCAATGTCGGTGTAGCGTCCGAATGCGATGCAGAATTCAGCGAGAGAGAGCGTGCAAGAAGAGCTGGGCGAGGGTTTTTTGAAAGTAACGGACAACTTGCTGCAGTCTATGGATCGGACCGCATTACTGTGAGGGACTGCTGAAAGGAGAGAAGAGAGATCTATGTCTGCACCTGCTAGGATTTGAGTGCGAAGGTGATTGGAGACTGGCGGAGGCTCTGTAGCGGAAACATTTGAGGGAATGGCGAGAGGTATGAGTGTTTGAAGTGTAAATGTGTTAGGGGAGAAAGTATTTGGAAGCACGGTCGCTTGCAGAGGCAGCCTCACGCTACGATCGTTTCCGAAGAGAGGAAAGTTGGCTTGGCAGTTAGAAGGGGGGTATAGTGTAGAAGGAAATGGGTCAGGAGTGGTAGTCTCTGGCGGAGGCAGCCTCACGCAGGATTCTGCTTCAGTAGCCCATGGATAGGAAGGGACAGAAGAAAGAACATTGGTAGAAAGAGCAGAGATATTTAGAGGAGCTGTCATAGAAAAAAGGAAAGGATGGCCGTTATGTGCAGTGGAAAGTCCTGAAAACAGATGATAAGCTGATTGCGTATTTGGAGGTAAGTTTGCTGAAAGCTCTGCAGTTGAGCTAGGATTTGCGCTGGGAGGTTGGAGAGGGAGAGAGGAGGGAGCTTGGCGGGGGCGGAGATAGTGACGAGTGCTCTGCAACTGGAGAGACTTCGCAGGCGCTACACTTCTGTGTTTACTTTGGGAGAAATATTATTACTGCCGGTGCTAGATGATTGGGACGGAAGGATTGTGAGTGTTTCTGATGTTTTTTGGCTAGGAGCAGCCGATTTGGAGCGCTTGGAGCATTTAGGCGGGTTAGCAGATGGAGTAGGTGTTGATGGGGTGAGTGAATCACGGCACTTGCTGAGACGTACAGATCATAGAGCTGCGTTTTGTTTGAACAGAGAGAGAACGGGATATCTGCGGCTGCTAACGCGTGTCGCATGCCATTAATGGTCCACTTGGAAATGTTGGGAATGACTGGGTAATTGGACACTTTGGAGGTGGTGTTTGTGGAGGTTTAGAAGATCTTGAGGGAGGAGGAGAAGATGTGTTCCTGCGGCAGTGTCTGGGGTGGATAATTCCAGTCGAATAGCTTGGCGACCCTGATTCGCGGTTGGAGGTTGAGAAACAGCGTTGGGAGAAGGAGAAATGATCCGGGCCTCATTGAGCTGTTGTGGACTCTCCACAGGGACAGTTGAGAATTCCTCATCAGAGGTGAAAAGTTAGAGTTCAAGGGACATCTTCAGGTTAGGGCGGGGCCGAATGCCTAAAGAATCGAACTTTGTTATGAAACTCCATTATGCAGACTCACCGACAAGCGGCATCTCCTGTCAAACATTTTTGCATTGACTCCAGCATCTCTACCATCCCCTTTGGTTTGACCGGAAGCACGTTGCATTGACAGCTTGAGCAACCTGCATTCAGATCCTGTGTTGAAACCAGAACATAATCGCGTTCCCATAATCAATGATGAGTGAGATTCGGTGGTTGTGTTTTGCCCCTTTAACATTACATTTAACTTTACTGTATTACAGCCTGTACAACTGAAAACAGCTTGCTTTGATGCCACTCCATGGAAATTTCACCTGGAAAATGAAGTTCACACATGCCTATGCCCAAAAACACTTACTGCTTTGGCCACTGGGGGCAGTGTTTCGCACCTGCAAGTTCTTTGGAAATTTATTTTTATCTTACAAAAAATTTTTTTTTAAAATGCCAATGTAGCAGTTTTTGATAATATCTGAATTGCCAAACAAAATTTTAACTTGTATCTCTTTTGAATTTGCAAGAATTTGCCACATTTTTATAGCATTGATTTTCTAAAAAAAAAAAAAAAACACCTAACACCTACAGAGAAGTCCTCAGGCTGACAGATAGCTACAGGATCCTCTAAGGAGAGCTCTTAAGCTTATATGTCTAAAACATGACATATCCTTCCTCAGAGGCACAGTGTCATACTGTATGTCACCTTCAAGTCAAGTCAAGTCAAATTTATTTGTATAGCACTTTTCACAACAGGCGTTGGGTCAGAGCAGCTGTACATGATATTTTGCTATAACAGAAAATTAATGAATATAATGCCAATTTTAGTTATTTATGTTTAGAACTGTTAGTTGTTAAAATCAGTCAACTAAGTGTTGTGGTTCAGTGATTAAACAAAAGGATTTGAATTGAGGTCCTTGAATTCATCCCGAATTAACTGAGGAAATACACGAAGATGCATTGTCCGTTGGTTTTGGCCGATGAAGGCTTTTGTTAGTGGTTAATTTATTTTCTATGTATTTTCTGTCCCTCCTTTGACCAAGCTGATATAGGTATCATTCAGTGAGGAGCATTGCAGTCTGGCTGGAAGCTTATGGCAGGTAATTTTGGTGAACTCCATCCTAAGTCCATGCTTCAGACAGTGGCTCATGTAGAATCCCATGTCTTTGAGTTTGCATCAATTTATCCTCTGTGAAGTTTGTCTTAGTAGACTGAAGTGAAGTCTGGCTGGCACATGCTGCAGTTGGTCATCATCACTCAGCAACACAGTGGGAATCAGACATCTGGCAGGACTGGAGATGGATCTGGAAGGCTCTGGTAACCTCAGGATTATGTCCTTCCCTCAACTGCAGCTGGTGCCGGGATCTTCAGTCTTAGCCAGCACAGTTAAAGTCATCATTTATTGTGTTTGGGAAAGTATTATATTCAGCATACTGGAGAATCTCCTACATAGACATCCATTTAAAAAAAAAAAAAAGCCTTGTAGGCTCCAGGGCTCTGTCCGCACCTCTAGTGTGAAAGTACCCTTAATCCTAAGGGACTAAGTTGGCACAGTAAATGTTTGATAAATTAGAGAGAGAGAGAGAGAGAGAGAGAGAGAGAGAGAAAACTGATATATATACGGTACTTTTACATTGTGGGTGAGACAGGCAAACTGAGTTTATCCATTAAAGAATCAAAGAATGCGGGACTGTTTACGAGCCATCCACCGCGTCTCTGAGTGATAAACTAACAGCTGCTTTCTCTCCCACAATCGCGAAATCGGCTTTGGGGCCATCACTTAATTCTCTCTCTCTCTCTCGTACTAACCACACACACACACACACACACACACACACACACACACATACACACACGACCCCTCACATACATTCTGGCACACATTTTTGGCTCATAGATAGCTTCGTGATAAAGCTCAGCTTTGTCCCTAAGCTATCGTACAAGCGGATACACGCGGTAACTGGTAGACGCCATTGACTGGTTTCTCTCCGCCCATATTCGCGGCCATATTCCCTGGCCGGAAGTCTTGTGTGACATACTCTCCACGAGAGTCACGTCCGCCATTTTGTGTGTGTCCCTCCTTACACACACACACACACACACACACACTCACATACACACACACACACACACACTCGCTCTCACACACACACACACCCTCATGTGTTATAGGATTATTTTGATTTCCATATCTAATCATATCACTGTTTAGTTTGTAGTTGTAAGTCGGAAGTTTATTGACTGCATTGTATTAATTATTAATTGATATTACTGCATAAATAAACTTTGTTTATATTACAAAGAGAAGTGTTTTGGTTTGTTTTGCATACACCTGTGTCGCGCTGACGGGATGTCAGTGCTCAGATTCAGATTCTTCATTCATTGTTTTTTTTTCCTAAAAATCGATATTCTTCAGATGTCGATTTTCCTAAGAAAACAATCTAATTTTGAGACTGTTATACTATCTGGTTATTAGTCCCTGATTCCAGGGTGGTGCCCCGTCAATGTTAATCCTTATTAATATTCTGTTGATTTTTGATAATTGATAATTATCTTTGATGATTGTTGAATTTGAATGATCAATAAGCTAGTGTTAATTTTAATTAATGTTTCATCGATGTTAACAATTAACGATTATCTTTGATAATTGTTGATTTAAAGGATTAAAAAAGCTAAAATTAATTCTCATCAATGTTCTATTTGTTTTAATAATTAATAATTATCTTTGATAATTATTAATTATTGCTAATAACCAAACCCGCTCCTAAACGTAGCGCACTACATTTACTGGAGCCCCATATGAGGTTTTAATGAGTTAGATTCAATTAATTCATCTAAATATTAATTAATAACTAAAGAAATAATTATTAATTATTTCTGATAGTAACACTGATCTAAACAACCAGTAAAGCCCTACAACACCGAGCTGAGGCAATGTCGAGGGACCGACAGGTCCAGGGCTCGGAGGGTCCAGGCGGGGTCGGAGGGCCGAAAGTTCCCCTTGCCTGCTCAGGAGAACTAAGGGTGGGTATAAGGGTGGGAACCATCTCCAGGTCCAACTGCTCAGGCGTTGCTGTGACATGGCATGGAGCATCCTGAGGCATTGCTGTGACGTGGCATGGAGCAGGCTGAGGCATTGCTGTGACGTGGCATGGAGCAGGCTGAGGCGTTGCTGTGACGTGGCATGGAGCAAGCTGAGGCGTTGCTGTGACGTGGCATGGTGCAGGCTGAGGCGTTGCTGTGACGTGGCATGGAGCAAAAGATGGTGCTAGCTCAGCGACCAAGATGAGGAACTCCGGCTCGGTGGCGGCCATGTCGTGGAACTCCGGCTTGGTGGCGGCCATGTCGTGGAACTCTGGCTCGGCGACGGCCATGTCGTGGAACTCTGGCTTGGCGTCCGCCTCCCCCACAGTGAACGTCGAATCAATGATCTGTAGGGCAAGGTCGATATATTGAGCCAGGCTGAGGGAACTGCGACCAACAGGCATCAAAGAGGAGATCGGCTCACTTAACCCCACCCTAAAAATGTCCTTGAGGGCGACCACATTAAAATCCACCTGGCTGGCCAGAGCGCAAAAGTCCTCTATGTAATCCTCCAGGGGACACTTCCCCTGATGTAGGCATATGAGCCGAACTGCTGGGTTCATTGTTTGTCAATTATTCTGTAATGAAGGCTGTTGGCAATGGCAATGACGATGACGTAAAGAGAACCCAAGTGCAGTTTATTTACAAACGTGGAATCCAGAAATCCTAACTATAAAACATGAACAAAACATAAAACATAAACATGAACTTGACTATGGCTTGACATAAACGTGGCTTGACTTAAACATCTACAATCGCATTCACATAAAAGACATGAATCAACAAAATACACATAACAACTACGATAAAATTGCTGTTTTATAGGACAATTTTGCAACAGGTAGGTGTCAGTTTATGGCCTTTACCCATTCATTTGTATAGTATTTGTATAGGAACCATCTCCAGGTCCAACTGCTCAGGCATTGCTGTGACGTGGCATGGAGCGGGCTGAGGCGTTGCTGTGACATGGCATGGAGCAGGCTGAGGCGTTGCTGTGATGTGGCATGGAGCAGGCTGAGGCATTGCTGTGACATGGCCTGGAGCAAGCTGAGGCGTTGCTGTGACGTGGCATGGAGCAAAAGATGGCGATAGCTCAGCGACCATGATGAGGAACTCTGGCTTGGTGGCCATGACATGGAACTCCGGCTCGGTGGCGGCCATGACGTGGAACTCCGGCTTGGCGGCGGCCATGTTGTGGAACTCCGGCTCGGTGGCGGCCATGTCGTGGAACTCCGGCTCGACGTCCGCCTCCCCCACAGTGAACGTGGAATCAATAATCTGTAGGGAAAGGTCGATATATTGAGCCAGGCTGAGGGAACTGAGACCGCCAGGCATCAAAGAGGAGATCGGCTCACTTAACCCCACCCTAAAAATGTCCTTGAGGGCGACCACATTAAAATCCACCTGGCTGGCCAGAGCGCAAAAGTCCTTTATGTAATCCTCCAGGGGACGATTCCCCTGACATACGCATATGAGCCGAACTGCTTGATTCATGGTTTGTCAAGTATTCTGTAACGAAGGCTGCTGGCAATGGCAATAACGATGACATAAAGAGAACCCAAGTGCAGTTTATTTACAAACGTGGAATCCAGAAACCCTAACTATAAAACGTTAACAAAACATAAAACATAAACATAAACTTGACTATGGCATGACATAAACGTGGCTTGACTTAAACATCTACAATCGCATTCACATAAAAGACATGAATCAACAAAATACACATGACAACTACGATAAAATTGCTGTTTTATAAGACCATTTTGCAACAGGTAGGTGTCAGTTTATGGCCTTTACCCATTCATTTGTATAGTATCTGCAAACGGTGACTGTCGTAACATGCTAGTTGACCGTTACGCTCTCTGCTGTGGTAATAATGCAGAGGTTGTTATTTCAGTATATGAGATCTCTGGTGTGGTCCCAAGTCTGTTTGAAGCCAGACCTGTTTTACTGGTGTGAAATGTGTTTTCCAATATGGTTCGAAATTTGTATGAAATCAATTTGGACTTTTATACTGGGGGATCTCTTTTATACTGTAGTAAAACATTTCTCATTGCTACTAGTCTCTGCAGAAACTGCCTTCAGCGTGCAGCTTGCATTCTTCATATCTCCTGCACCATAATCCGTGACAGAAGACACATGTTGTTCTCTGTGTGTTAAGTTTTTGTAGAAAATAACTCCTCATGAGTCGCACCTACTTACAGTACTATAAACCTTCCACAAGAATTCAGTGATTCTCACATTGATGATGCAAATGTTCAGGTTGAAACCAAGCAATCGAAAGAAATGTGAAACAGCCAAGAGAGACCTAGCAAAAATGGCAGCATAAAACAGTACAACAATAAACACAACAAAAATAAAACAGAGGACAGAATGAAAAGAACAATTGTGACTACACATTAATGTAACAATGGTGCTAGCCAAAAGTTCTGTTTAAAGTTCTGTTTATTGAGTCCTAAAAACCATTTAAATGCACAGTAGTTTGTAATTTTGGCAATTACATTGAATATTAACATGTATTCTGAGATATGAAAGCAAAAATAAACAAATTCCGTATGACGATTTAAAAAGGTATACCAATGGAGGCCAATGTTTGCACACATACAGTATGATGCTACAGTGTTGTTTGGAAAACTCCTCAAAAATGTTGTTAGTTTCTAGTTACACTATAAGCTATATTGCTAGCTTGCTAGTGTACATTTTACCCTCCTACGGTCTTCGGTTATTTTTGACCAGAATCACTTTTGCTAATTTAATAAAAATGCTTTCCTTTTTCTGAGCAGTACAAGACTTGGTAAATTTTTATCCACTTGCCACCTGAACATACAAAAGAAATTTGGGCATTATTCGATAAGTCTAAGTAGTCATATAAAAAAAAGCAGCACCTTTGGTCTTCATGGACAAAATTGACCGACCATTGAAAATGAGTGGGAAAGACCATAACGCAGAGCATTTTTTTTTAAATCTGTCAAATACAATCAATAAATCAACCACAATGCAGAAAAAAACACACACAGAAATTAAAAAGTGATACTATAAAACATCCTTTGTGCACAAAGGATGTTTTATAGTATCACTTTTTAATTTCTGTGTGTGTGTTTTCAACTGATGAGACTATAACAAAGAGCATTTTTTTTATTTGTCAAATAAAACCAATAAATCAGATACAATGCTGAACACACACACTCAGAAATGAGGGGATGAGACAACACACCTACAGCGCAGAACACGCACACACACACACACACACACACACACACACACACACACATACATACACACAAACACACACACACACACACACACACATGCAGTATACACACAGATGAATAAATGAGTGACTCAAACAGACAGGAGGCAGAACACACATCATAACACACACACACTCACACACACAGAAATAAAGGTGTGCGGACTATCTCCCAAGATACATTAAAACCAGCATGGTGTGCAAAAAAATGCAAAAAATCTATCTGCAAGGTACATGCCATCATAACTACACACTGCCACGGATGCTGCCACATGATTTACTGTTCTTACTGTTTGTTCTTTTTTATGCATTTATTGTCGTTCATTATTGCTGTTCACCTCACTGACTTGAAAATGTTTGCAATTTATATATATATATATATATATATATATATATATATATATATATATATATATATATATATATTTTCTTTTTTTTTTTTTCCAGAAAGTTTGAAACTGCAAAAAGTTTACTCTGATTCTTCTGTTCTATACTCTAACTGAATTTTCACAATTTTGCAGTTCATTTCTGTTAACTGCAAAAACATTTCAAATCAATTTCAAAATGCCAAACTTTGACAAATAATAGTTTGATAATATCTATATTAAAATATCCAAATGTATAACTTGTGATAAAATCTAAAATTAAGTTACAACAAGCAATCAGACTACACAATAGGCGGCTGCATAGAACACTGCAGCCATTCAGTGGTTACTATTGTCAAGACTTGATTTCCAAGACATGTTATTTATATTTTGTTCTCCAGATGACAGCAATCTGCTTCCAGTATATGTCACATTCTCATATTTTCTTTATGTTTCAACTTAGAGTTGTAGGTTTTTATTGTACTAAATTTACATAAATTAACTTATTTGCATATGCAAATTAATGGTAAAATTGAGAAATTTACATCTAAATAATATAAAAATAGCATAACATCCCAAAAGAAGTGCATAATTTTATTGTCAACCGTAATGACCACGGTTAACGAGCCAGAGCCAATGCCTGCCACGGTTAATGAGCCAGAGCCAATGCCTGCCACGGTTAATGAGCCAGAGCCAATGCCTGCCACGGTTAACGAGCCAGAGCCAGTGCCTGTAGCCTCGACCGTCCCAGAGCCAGTGCCTGTAGCCTTGACTGACCCCGTAACCACGCTTCCTGCTGGCCGAAAGAGGAGGAGAAGGAAAAGGACTCTTCTCCAGTCTCTGCCCATGCTCATGACCACGGAGGTCGTTCCCCAGTCTCTGCCCATGTCCACGACCACGGAGGTCGTTCCCCAGTCTCTGCCAGTGATCACGACCACAGAGGTCATTCTCCAGTCTCTGCCCATGTCCACGACCACAGAGGTCATTCCCAAGTCTCTGCCCATGCTCACGACCACGGAGGTCATTCCCCAGTCTCTGCCCATACTCACGACCATGGAGGTCGTTCCCCAGTCTCTGCCCATGCTCACGACCGCGGAGGTCATTCCCCAGTCTCTACCCAGGCTCTCGACCGCGGAGGCCGATCCCCGGTCTCGGCCTGTGCTCTCTTCCACGGCTCTCAGCTCCGAGCCTTCCACGGCTCTCAGCCCAGAGCCTTCCACGGCTCTCAGCCCTGAGCCTCTCATGGCTCCGCCTTCCATGGCTCTGTCCCTCGAGCCTCCCATAGCTCCGCCTTCCACAGCTCTGTCCCTCAAGCCTCCCATGGCTCTGCCTTCCATGGCTCTGTCCCTCGAGCCACCCACGGTTCCGCCTTCCATGCCTCTGTCCCTCGAGCCTCCCACGGCTCCACCTTCCACAGCTCTGCCCCTCGAGCCCCTCATGGCCCCGCCTTCCACAGCTCTGCCCCTCGAGCCTCTCATGGCCCCGCCTTCCACGTCTCTGCCCCTCGAGCCTCTCACGGCCCCACCTTCCACGGCTCTGCCCCTCGAGCCTCTCACATCTCCATTTTCCACATCTCTGCCTTCCATGGCTTCGCCTTTTATGGCTCCGCCCGCTTCCTCAGAGTGTCTTCCTCCAGCAGTTCCTCCTCCTGACCCAGTCTTAGCCCTATGACTGCCTCCCAGGCCTCCTGACCCAATCCTAGCCCTGTGGCCACCTCCCAGGCCTCCTGACCCAGTCCCTGCCCTGTGGCCACCTCCCAGGCTTCCTGATCCAGTCCCTGCCCTGTGGCTGCCTCCTAGGTCTCTGGATCCATTCTCAGCCCTGAAGCCGCCCCCCAGGCATCCGGATCCTTTCCCAGCCCTGAAGCCGCCCCCTAGGCCTCCTGATCATCATCCTTGGATCCTTCATCTTCTGCATCATCATACCCTCCTCATCCGTCCTTGGGCGCCAGAAGTTGCCCTTTAAGGGGGGGGGGGGGGGTAATGTGACAGTCTGTCTCCCTCATTCTCTTCAAGGACTCTTATATTGAAGTTTTCCCCCAGACTTCATTTCCCAGGATTCACTGCCCTAAACACTCCAATCAGTCCATCATCATCTGCACCTGCCTTCTATTCCCTCGCTTGTTTCTCAGTCTATAAATACCCTCTAGTTTTTAAGTCTTTGTCAGTTCTTGAAGTATTTCGTTATGAGGTGTTATGTTGTGCATAGTTTGAATGTTAAAGATTTAGTGTTTGTTCCAGCATTTGTTCCACTCCAGCATTTACTATTGTTGAGCCTTCTGTTTCCCCTCCTGCGAATGTCCTACTCCAACAGTTTATAATTAAAATATTAAAAGGAATCTACTCCTGCGTCTCCTCTCTTCCTCTCCAGGACACCCACGTTACACTCGCTGTTCTTACTCTGGCTGTATGAGGAATTTTGTTTCTTTTTGTGTTGGTTCCGCCTAGCGGCTGGAGTTTGTTTTGTGGAGTGTCACTCTTTCAAGAAACATTTGCATTGATGGAAGATCGCTTTTACACTGAAGTTCCCGGCCAGTGATAAGGATGACAGCAAAATATCTACATGCCTACAACAAACAAAGTCTTTTATAGAGTTGATGGACTGAGGAAATCATGGTGTGTTTCTTATGTGGCCTCTGAGTCAATTCGACTCGTTAAATATACTATACACTTGACCGTCCGAGAAACCGGGATGCCTGTTTTATTTTGTGCTGGTTCCACCTAGTGGCTGGAGTTTGTTTTGTGGATGAACATATCTTCGGGACAGCTGTGGATGAATCTGCTTGTTCTTTGTGCTTATGCCTTCTAATGGCTGGAGTTTGTTTCATAACATTTCTTCTTTTATGTAATTTTGCCTCACAAAATTTGTGCAGAGGCACCAGACTTGAGCATTCTGACGGCAAAGTTGTCGCAGGGGTTCTCATAAGCGTACATGGACTCTTTGAGTTTAAAGGGATTGACGCTGGTTGGTGCTGTCATGCATGGGGTTAATGCGCACGTTTTTCTTTTTTCTGTTTTGTTCAGGGGGAAGTTCGGGGTTTGATTGTTGCACTGATGTTGAAATGCGGTCTTTATAATTTTGTTTTGACACACAATTTATAATTTATACTATATAAAAATGTCAAAGGTTAATATGAGTGGATTGTCTCTCTCAACATGGAATGTGAATGAGTTGGGACACCCCATTAAAAGAAGGAAGGTTATTTCTTTTCTTAAATGTAAGAAATATGATATAGTGTTTCTTCATGAAACTCATCTATCCCCACAGGAAGCTGAAAAAATTAGGAAGATATGGGGTGGGCATGTTTTCTCTAGTGCTGGCTCAAGTAAGTGTAGGAGAGTCATTATATTGATAAATAAACATCTACAATTCAAATGTCTCAAACAGACTAAAGATAAATTAGGAAGAGTCATTATTGTTTTAGCTGAAATTCAGGGGCAAAATCTGATTTTGGCTAATATTTACATACCTAATGCTGATGATCAGGGTTTTTTTATAGATCTTGAAGGGATTTTGCAAATTGTTGGCACCCCTCATGATATAATATTGGGAGGAGACTTTAATCTTTTGATGGACTCAGTCCTTGATCATAGTGAAGCAAAAGTGTGCAAGCCCACTACAGCAACACTGACGCTTCACAGGATGTGTAAAATTCTTGGTCTTACAGATATTTGGAGAATTTGGAACCCATCTGGTAGAGACTATACATTCTTTTCATCGGTCCATAAGATTTATTCAAAAATAGATTTTATTTTATTTTTTTTATATCTGAATCCCTCATTTCATCTGTTGTTGATTGCTCAATTGGGAACATTTTAGTCTCAGATCACACCCTGGTGTGAGTTTAGAGGTGTTGCCATATATGGAGAATAAGAAATCATATAGTTGGCACTTTAATGTATCCCTTTTGCAGAATCCTGATTTTCAACAAATGTTAATGGCTGAAATCAGTGTTTGCATGGAGACCAACTGGTCCTCAGTATCCTCTGTAGGCGTGGCTTGGGAGACACTTAAGGCGGTTCTTAGGGGTCGGATCATACAGTATGCCTCTTTCATCAAAAAATCCAAAGCACAAGAATTTGTGGAGTTGGAAGGAAATATTAAAAGCGCTGAGGCAGAGCTGAAGCGCCGAATGTCATCTAATGGCCTCAGAGAACTGACCCAATTGAAATATAGTTATAACACTATTTTGTCGCGGAAAGTGGAGTTTTGGTTATTCAGGGCAAGACAGTCATATTTTGAGTTGGGAGACAAAGCAGGGAAACATTTGGCTAGATATATAAAACAGGGAGGGTCTCTTTCTACCATTTCCTCAGTGAAATATGCTGGTGTTTAAATTTTTACCTCGGCCATTGATATTAATTATGCTTTTAAAGAGTTCTATCTTGATCTTTATAGTTCCATGTCTTCGTCTACTGATGAAGATATTAGAAACTTTGTGGAACCATTAGAACTCCCTAAATTGTCGACTGAGCAAAAAAATTCTCTTGATTCTGAAATAACCTTGGAGGAGATTGATGAGGTAATTAAGGCCTTACCTACAGGCAAGGCTCTGGGGCCAGATGCTTTTGCTGCTGAATTTTTTAAATCTTATGCTACAGAACTGGCTCCACTTTTGCTAGAAGTTTATACAGAATCATTAAAGAATGGAAAGCTTCCCCCAACCATGACACAAGCCAGGATCAGTCTGATTCTTAAAAAGGACAAAGATCCAAGTGAGTGTAAGAGTTACCGTCCAATTTCCCTGATCCAGCTAGATGTAAAAATTTTGTCAAAAATTCTGGCTAACCGATTAAGTAAAGTTATGACATCTCTTATACATGTAGAACAGGTGGGGTTTATTCAGGGCCATAGCTCTTCCGATAACATTAGGCATTTCATCAATATCATGTGGTCAGTGGAGAATGAACAGACTCGGTCGCTGCCATCTCACTTGATGCCGAAAAGGCATTTGATATGGTAGAATGGGATTATCTTTTTAAGATTTTGGAAACATGGGTTCAGGAATACTTTTATTGGATGGATTAAGTTACTTTATAGACACCCTGTAGCAGCGGTACAAACAAATGGATTAATTTCAGATTATTTTACTCTGAATAGGGGCACCCGGCAGGGTTGTCCTCTTTCCCCATTATTTTTCTGTCTTGCCCTGGAACCATTAGCAGCTGCAATAAGAAAGGAGGATGATTTTCCAGGGGTGATGGCGGGAGGTGTGGCACATAAGCTTCTGCTTTACGCAGATGATATTTTATTATTCGTCTCTGACCCTACTAGATTTATGCCTTGCCTCCACAGAATTATCCATTCCTTTTCTAAATTTTCAGGATACAGAGTTAATTAGTCTAAATCCGAAGCTTTGACGGTGACAGTGTACTGCCCAGTAATGGCTTTTCAACCGGGCGCCTTTCATTGGTCCAAACAGGGCATTAAGTATTTGGGTATTTTATTCCCAGCAAATTTATGTGATTTAGTTAGAGTTAATTTTGAGCCTTTAATTAAAAGGTTTTCGAGCGATGTGGGCAGATGGGCTTCATTACATTTATCTATGATTGGGAAGGTTAATGTTATTAAAATGAATTGTATTCCAAAATGTAACTACTTGCTACAATCTCTCCCTGTAGATGTCCACCTCTCTTATTTCAAACAATTTGATAGCATAGCGAAGTCCTTTATTTGGAATGGAAAGCATCCCAGGTTACATTTAATAAGTTACATAGGCCGATTGACAAGGGTGGGCTAGGCCTACCCAAGATTTTGTTTTATTATTATGCGTTCGGTCTTAGACATTTGGCTCATTGGTTGCTTCCACCTGAGAGGGCCCCTGCCTGGTTGCTTATTGAACAAGAAGCTCTTGCCTCTATTTCGCCATTGCAAAGCCTTTCGATCAAACTAACCGGAGAAGTTAAGTCACACCCCGTTATTTCGCATTTGCACATGGTTTGGACTAAAGTGTCCAGAGTGTTTAATTCAGACATTTATTTAAATGTTGCCTCAAGCATATGGCTGAACCCTAAATTACATATTAATAAGTCCCCTTTCTGTTGGTCAGAGTGGATTGGGAGGGGGGTTACTACACTCAGTGACCTACACTATATTGCCAAAAGTATTCGCTCATCTGCCTTTAGACACATATGAACTTAAGTGACATCCCATTCTTAATCCATAGGGTTTAATATGACATCGGCCCACCCTTTGCAGCTATAACAGCTTCAACTCTTCTGGGAAGGCTTTCCACAAGGTTTAGGAGTGTGTTTATGGGAATTTTTGACCATTCTAACAGAAGCACATTTGTGAGGTCAGACACTGTTGTTGGACGAGAAGGCCTGGCTCGCAGTCTTCGCTCTAATTCATCCCAAAGGTGCTCTATCGGGTTGAGGTCAGGACTCTGTGCAGGCCAGTCAAGTTCTTCCACACCAAACTCGCTCATCCATGTCTTTATGGACCTTGCTTTGTGCACTGGTGCGCAGTCATGTTGGAACAGGAAGGGGCCATCTCCAAACTGTTCCCCCAAAGTTGGGAGCATGGGTCCAAAATCTCTTGGTATGCTGAAGCATTCAGAGTTCCTTTCACTGGAACTAAGGGGCCAAGCCCAGCTCCTGAAAAACAACCCCACACCATAATCCCCCCTCCAACAAACTTCACAGTTGGCACAATGCAGTCAGACAAGTACCATTCTCCTGGCAACCGCCAAACCCAGACTCGTCCATCAGATTGCCAGATGGAGAAGCGTGATTCGTCACTCCAGAGAACGCGTCTCCACTGCTCTAGAGTCCAGTGGCGGCGTGCTTTACACCACTGCATCCGACGCTTTGCATTGCACTTGGTGATGTATGGCTTGGATGCAGCTGCTCGGCCATGGAAACCCATTCCATGAAGCTCTCTACGCACTGTTCTTGAGCTAATCTGAAGGCCACATGAACTTTGGAGGTCTGTAGCGATTGACTCTGCAGAAAGTTGGCGACCTCTGCACACTATGCGCCTCGGCATCCGCTGACCCCGCTCTGTCATTTTACGTGGCCTACCACTTCAGGGCTGAGTTGCTGTCATTCCCAATCGCTTCCACTTTGTTATAATACCACTGACAGTTGACTGTGGAATATTTAGTAGCGAGGAAATTTCACGACTGGACTTGTTGCACAGGTGGCATCCTATCACAGTACCACGCTGGAATTCACTGAGCTCCTGAGAGCGGCCCATTCTTTCACAAATGTTTGTAGAAGCAGTCTGCATGCCTAGGTGCTTCATTTTATACACCTGTGGCCATGGAAGTGACTGGAACACCTGAATTCAATTATTTGGATGGGTGATCGAATACTTTTGGCAATATAGTGTATATGAGAGTGGAGTACTGAGATCTTTTGATAATTTGGTTCAACATTTTAAGATTCCTAGATCCCAGTTCTTTAGGTTTTTACAGCTGCGCCACTTGCTCTGTACTGTTTTTGGGAGTGGTGTATGCCCCCTAAAGTGGCAGATACTCTGGAAATGGTGATTACTGCTTATGGGAAAGGTCATGAAGCTTCTGTGTATTACTCCCTGTTAATTCAGAATTTGGGGGACGGAGCTTCGTCTTCTCTCAAGAGATTATGGGAGTGTAAGGGGTTCAGTGGAAAGGAAGAGGCGAGAACCGGCTTGAGAATATAAATAATAGTTTAATAATAAACTTAAACAAAAACACACAAACATAAACACATGCAGGGCAACTGCCTGTAATTCTCTCTCTCGATCTGTCGTCCCCGGCCGCCTTTATCCCTCGCGTGCCCCATCAGGCTGACTGGGGACCGGGCGTGCGTCATTCCAGCCCGGACTCGCCCTCCTTGGCTCTACAGGGAGAAATATTTAAACTTGGTTTTGGAGGAGGGAGAGTGGGCTAGGATCCTAAAAAGCATCAGGTCTGCATCTAGAGATGCAAGGATCCATTTGATGTAGTTTAAGACTTTGCATCGGTTCTACTGGACCCCCTCTAGACTGTTTTTTGGGGTTGTATTAAGATTCAGGAATTTTGGTTGAGGATCCAGCATTTTGTGTGTGATGTACTGGACACTCAGTTTTCATTTTGCCCCAGACTGTGTATTTTGGGTGATGGAGGGGTCCTGAATATAGGAGATGAATACATGAAAAGCTCAAATCAAATCAAATCACTTTTATTGTCACACAACCATATACAGAAGTGCAATAGTGTGTGAAATTCTTGGGTGCAGTTCCGAGCAACATAGCAGTCATGACAGTGATGAGACATACCAATTTACAATAAATTTCAGATTTACACAACACAATTTAAAATCTAATATACACATAATTACACACAACACAATATACAAATAATAACATACAATGTACAGTATACAATATACACAATATAGAATACACATTATACAATAAAACATAGTATATAAAGTATATATAAAATGTACAGTAGGTTGTATTGTACTGTACTGACATTCAGGCTGTCGGTTGATAGTCAGTTGCCAGTGTGTTTTTAAGAGAGAATATAATTTATGACAGTCCAGTGTGAGATAATAAGATTAATAAAGTGCAGTGCTGATGTATATTGATCGTGAGAAATCAAGAGTTCAAAAGTCTGATTGCTTGGGGGAAGAAGCTGTCATGAAGTCAGCTGGTGCGGGTCCTGATGCTGCGATACCGCCTGCCTGATGGTAGCAGTGAGAGCAGCCCATGGCTCGGGTGGCTGGAGTCTCTGATGATCCTCTGAGCTTTTTTCACACACCGCCTGGTATATATGTCCTGGAGGGAAGGAAGCTCACCTCCGATGATGTGTCTGGCAGTTCGCACCACCCTTTGCAGTGCTTTGCGGTTGTGGCTGCTACTGCCGTACCAGGCGGAGATGCAGCCAGTCAGGATGCTCTCTAAAGTGCTGGTGTAGAATCATATGAGGATGTGGTGGTTCATTCCAAACTTCCTCAGCCATCTCAGGAAGAAGAGGCGCTGATGAGCCTTTTTCACAATGGCCTCAGTGTGGACAGACCATGTGAGTTCCTCAGTGATGTGGACACCGAGGAACTTGAAGCTGCTGACTCTCTCCACTGGTGCTCCATTGATGGTGATGGGGCTGTGTTCTCTTTCTCTTCTCCTGAAGTCCACCACAAGCTCCTTTGTCTTGCTGACGTTGAGGGAGAGGTTGTGCTCCTGACACCAGCATGTCAGAGTGCGCACCTCCTCTCTGTAGGCTGTTTCATCATTGTCAGTGATCAGACCTAACACTGTCGTATCATCAGCAAACTTAATGATGGCATTGGAGCTATGTGTTGCCACACAGTCATGTGTGTACAGGGAATACAGGAGTGGGCTGAGAACACAGTCCTGTGGGGCTCCAGTGTTGAGGGTCAGTGATGAGGAGATGTTGCTGCCCATTCTAACCACCTGGCGTCTGCTTGACAGGAAGTCCGGGATCCAGCTGCACAGCGAGCTGTTTAAGCCCAGAGCCCGGAGTTTCACATCAAGCTTGGAGGTCACTATGGTGTTGAATTCTGAGCTGTAGTCTACAAACAGCATTCTCACATAAGTGTTCCTTTTTTCCTGGTGGGAGAGAGCAGTGTGTAGTGTAGATGCAATGGCATCATCAGTGGAGCGGTTGTTGCGGTAAGCAAACTGCAATGGGTCCAGTGAGGGAGGCAGCACAGAGCAGATGTAATCTCTGATTAGTCTCTCAAAGCATTTGCTGATGATGGGGGTCAGAGCAACAGGACACCAGTCATTTAAGCACGTGATTTTGGATTGCTTTGGTACAGGCACAATGGTGGACATTATGAAGCATGTGGGGACCACAGACAAGGAGAGGGAAAGGTTGAAAATGTCCGTAAAAACACCAGCCAGTTGGTTCGCACACGCTCTGATGGCGCGGCCCGGAATGCCATCTGGACCCGTGGCTTTACGGATATTCACCATTGGAAGGATCGAGTTACATCCGCTACAGAGATGGAGAGTGAACTAACCTCTGTAGCTTCGGCCGCGAGAGCTCTCTCCACGAGGGTGGTGTTATTTCCCTCGAAACGAGCATAAAAATTATTTAGCTCATCCGGGAGAGAGGCAGCGGTGTTCACGGCGGAGTTTTTATTCCCTTTAAAGTCTGTGATGATATTAATTCCCTGCCACATGCTTCTAGAGTTGGTGGTGTTAAACTGTCCTTCAGTCTTGTTCCTGTACTGGTGTTTTGCTGCTCTGATAGTTTTGCGGAGGGCATAACTGGCTTGTTTATGCTCCTCTGCATTCCCGGAATTAAAAGCGGAGGTCCACGCATCAATTGCTGCGCGAACATCGCTATTAATCCAAGGTTTCTGGTTGGGGTAGATCTATATTGTTTTGGTCGGAACAACATCCTCTACGCACTTTCTGATGAAACATGTTATGCTCGATGTCATCATCAGAGGCGGACCGGAACATCTCCCAGTCTGCGTGATCAAAACAGTTTTGTAGCATAGAGTCTGATTGGTCTGACCAGCACTGGATCATTCTGAGGGTGGGTGCTTCCTGTTTCAGTTTCTGCCTGTAAGCGGGCAGAAGCAGAATGGAAGAGTGGTTCGATTTGCCAAATGGTGGGCGGGGGAGGGACTTGTAGCCATCCCGGAAGGGAGAGTAGCAATTGTCCAAAACCCGGTCCCCTCGTGTGCTGAAACTGATGTGTTGGTAGTATTTCGGTGCTATTGACTTGAAGTTGGCTTTGTTAAAGTCCCCGGTCACAAAGAATGCAGCCTCAGGGTGCGCGGTTTCCTGCTTGCTTATACTCCCATACAATTCCTTGAGTGCCCGGTCTGTGTCAGCTTGTGGCGGGATGTACACAGCTGTGATAATGACCACTGTGAATTCCCTCGGTAGCCAGAATGGTCGACACAGAAGCATGAGAAATTCCAGATCAGGAGAGCAAAAAGACTTGATAGAATGTACATTCCTCTGATCACACCAGAATTTGTTGATCATAAAACATACACCACCACCTCTGCTTTTACCTGAGAGGTCTTTCGCTGTGTCCACTCGGTGCACGGAAAACTCCACGGGTTCGATGGCTGAGTCTGGAATTTCCACAGACATCCAAGTTTCTGTAAGGCAGATAATGCAGCAGTCCATCGTCTCTCATTGGAAAGAGATCTGCGCTCTCAGCTCGCAGAGCTTGTTGTCCAGAGACTGAACATTTCCCAGTAGAATACTGGGTAGCGGGGGTCAATTTGCACGACGTCTTACTCTGATGAGAACGCCGGCTCTATTTCCCCTTTTCCTTCTGCATTTCTGCGGCCGGGCTGCCCAGACAAAGGGCTCCGCTGGCGTGTTTGTAAACAGTGGGTCGGCATTGAGAAATTTGAAGCCCGGTTTACAATGTGTAATTGCAGAACCAATGTCCAAAAGTGTTTGTCTGTCGTAGACTATAAAGCAGACAACATCCAAGACAAAAAAACATAAGAATTGTAAACAAAACAAACAAAAAACTACAATGTTGTGTCGGAGCTCGCAACACAGCAGCCATACTCGGCACCATCTTGAGTCAGTAATCTTGAGTCAGTAGCTGGGTCCTAACCAGCGTGATGATTGGCAGAGAGCTAATCCTTAGGGGTTGGAAGTCAACTGATGCACCCTCATTTCGTGAGTGGTGCACCGAGTTGGGTAAAATGGCTGGGGAACCTGTCAATTTATGGCAGAAAATGGGGCAGCTTTTTGTTTCATTTGGAGGGGTCCTAGTGAGGGGCAGTGGAGGGAGACAATTTCCCTATATGTTTAACTTTTTATTTTTTGTATGTACTTATGTATTTCTATTTCTGTTTATATGTGGGTATAAAGTTATTTTGTATTTGGGGGTTATAAAGGGTTATAAGTTGATTCCAAATTCATAATTTTTTGGTTAAATTTATTTTTGTCTGTCTTGGAATCATAAAAATGTTAATAACAAAAAATTAGCTATCCCTGCTGTAGTTGGGTAATCGTCTGTCCAGTTACATTATCTTGTTATTATTCAAGTGCCAAACATTTGCTTTACATTCATAAATTGATGTCCTTGTGCTTGAGTTGTATGGCCTTACAGATGTTCCAAACTATTTTGCCATTTGAAATACAAAATCAAACCAGTTTTACGATTGCTCTGATATTTTTTATTACCTTTTAATATTCATTGAATAATTTAGAGCAGTTAGATGCTTCCGCTGCAGGAATTTTGACCTATCTGTAAAAACTTTGATCAGACATCTGCCTTTTTCTTAGTGCAGTGGCAAAAGGGCAGCTTCAACTGTTTGAATGTGATGTAATACACTTCATCACACCATGATAAACTGTATCAAGATCACACAATGTTGCAGATAGGAGCTCTGTAGTGTCTGACAGCTCTGGAACGAGCTATGCAAATTATTATAAAGATCAATAAAGATAAATATAATTTTGAGACTGAGCAGTTACAATAAAGGTCATCATATCTTTAGGAAGAAATCACAGGGGCTGTGTTTCTTATGGCACAGTGAACTTGACACTGAATAAAGCAATTAGCTATTATTATCTAAAGGTGACACACTGTAGAAACATTGAATCTAACAGATGTGCTTTTCGGTCCCAAAGCCTTTGACTAATACAACCTCATCAGACAAATTAATTTTACTGCCATCTGCTACGCCATGTCAATGTGGCAGTAAAAACAGACCCCCTTCGGTCTCATAAATATGCTGCTGAGTTATCATCACACAGGGACTAGGCATGAATTAAATGAGATTTGACTTGGACCGAAGCCTGTGTTTGCCTTCTATCTCAAAGAAAGACTGCTGATGCAACTACTGACATCCTATCAGTGCTGACAGAGTGGGATCTCATTAAAGATCAGCCCCCATGAAACCTTGCCATGAGCCAAAAGCCTGTTTTGAAAAGCATAGATTGTATGGCACATAAAGATGACATTATTGGTTTAAATGCTTTCTTTTCTTTGTTTATTTCTCTAGCCTATTTTTTTTTTAATTATTATTCTATTGTTATTAACATAATGTTCTAAGTTAGGCCAAAGAGACATAATAGCTACATAAAATATAATTAAGCTACAAGGTACCAGATGGCTGTGCTATTTAAATATTATAGTTATGGCTAAAGGGCGTTGTTAGGCACAACGCACAGTGAATATTATATTCACAATATAGCTTTTCCAAAATAATAACTACATAATAAATAATTCGCAATTATTTTACCGTCTTGCACTGTTTGCACACATGCACTTCATGTAGTAA
Source organism: Myxocyprinus asiaticus (assembly GCF_019703515.2). Classification (NCBI taxonomy): domain Eukaryota; kingdom Metazoa; phylum Chordata; class Actinopteri; order Cypriniformes; family Catostomidae; genus Myxocyprinus; species Myxocyprinus asiaticus. Next base: position 16,666,346 of record NC_059348.1, on the reverse strand, counting down.
TGTGTAGGTCTTATTTAGTTCTGTGTAGTCTCATGTAGTTCTGTGTTTGTTTTTATGTTGTTTTTGTAGCACCACGGTCCTGGAGGAACTTTGTTTCATTTCACTGTGTACTGCACTTGCTGTATATGATTGAAATGACAATAAAAGCCACTTGACTTGACTTGACTTGATAAACCCATTACAGACACAAAGTTTCATTAAAACTGTATTTTTATTAAGCAAATTCATACAGTTTTATCATTCAATTAGAAGATCTAAGGAAGGTCACTAATAAAATGTATACAGAAGTTAGCCATTTCAAGCCTTATTGGGCCCCTAAGCAAACCCCTTGGATGTGGTGACCCCCTTGTGTGACGATCACCATCTGGGGCCTCCTGGTGGCTTGAGGGCCCAGCCCAGAACTGGTGGCTGGAAACGGCCTGGCCTGCAACTGTCTTATAAAAAAGAAGCATATCTGTTATACATTTAAATACAGAAATAAAGCTAATGTTTGCAGGTGTAGTTTAAAGTAGCCTTGGTTTCACAGCACACAATTTTTGGCCCACTTTTCTTAAAGTTGCTGTGTCTTGTGAGCAATAACGGCTCTATGATTGATGCACCTATCAGTCACACCAACATTCAAATAGGCCATTGCACAGGTTTGCCCTTCAACTGTCACAGAGCTGGTGTCATTAGGTCTCCTGGAGCAGAGAGGGGATCTAGTTCCTTTCAAACTGAGGCAAGATGCTTCCCTGGAGTATAAATTCCCCCAAGAAAATGTATTTACAGAACTACTTATGCTAAAATGAATCAAAAGCTAAATCAATTACTGTATTATTTTTTAAGATGTGCTGCTTACATAAACTGTAAACCCTAATAAGCTGACTCAAGTGAGTAAACTCATACCTCAACTGAATTGAGTAATAGCGTCTCCAAAACTTGTGTAATTAGACTCACTTAACGTCCTGGTTACTTTCGTAACCTCCGTTCCCTGATGGAGGGAACGAGACGTTGTGTCGATGTAGTGACACTTGGGGTCACTCGTGGGAGCCCCAAACACCTATGCTTTTTTGAAAAAAGGCCAATGAGAATTGGCGAGTGGAATTTGCATGCCACTCCACCGGACATATGGGTATAAAAGGAGCTGGTATGCAACCACTCATTCAGGTTTTGTGCTGAGGAGCCGAGACCAGGTCCCGGCCATTTCAGCGGGTAGTTCAGCGTTGTGGCAAGAGGGACACAACGTCTCGTTCCCTCCATTAGGGAACGGAGGTTACGAAAGAAACCAGGACGTTCCCTATCTGTCACTCACTCGACGTTGTGTCGATGTAGTGACACTAGGGGTCCCTATACAAAACACCACAACTAGCTGAACTGTGTTGCGTGAACTGGCGGTGTGTGACTGGCTGCTGTGTGCCTCGTAGCCAGCGCACCAGACTGTCATGTAAGCTCCCCCAACGCTCTTATGAGCATCGAACGGTCCATCAGGAACAAGTCGACTGCCCAACTATAGGGACAGGCTAGCCCAGCCGAGGCCTCTTTTACCTCTCTTTTCTCCCCAAAAAGAGTGGAATTTTTTAACTGTCTGGGAGCCATAAGTGTCTGCATCGGGGGGTGTCCCTCCCAAGGGGAAGACACCGCGGAGACCACACCCAGCCCAAAAAGGAAGGGGGGGGGTATTTTAAGTGGAATATGTCACATGGTCTTACCGAGTCTTGTCAGAAGTATGTCATGTAGAGAGGTCCCATGGTAGGTCCTACCCAAAGGGGTAGGAGTTTCTACAGAGCATGGCGACCAGGGGCAGAGGGGCCTCTGCCCAAGGAAGATGCAGTTTGCTGTCAGGGAAACAATTTTGCGGAAGATATCACATGGGGTCGCCTTTGGGGAACCAGCACATGTGGAGCACCTACCTCAGTACAGGGGCTCATTAGGGCACGTACTGGGCTGGTCAGTGAGTTTCTACACAAACTCAGCTGCGAGAGGGCTAAGGAGGAAAGTCATCCAGGGATCACAGTCTGTGAACATGACTGGGAGTCAAGAGTGCATGTCTTCACCTCAAGGGAGGGGAAAGGCACTATGCGCAAGCGGTACACCCGGCCAGTTGTCCCGGAACTTACCTGCTCGTGCCTGCCAATACACGGGACGAGACTGGCTCAACCCTGAGATTGTAGAACCTCACAAAGGTGTTGGGTGTTGCCCAACCCATTGCTCTGCAGATATCTGCCAAAGAGGCACCACTAGCCAGGGCCCAGGAGGCCGCCACGCTCCTAGTGGAGTGGGATCGTAACCCCGTAGGGGGTGGCACGTCCTGAGCCTGATATGCCATCGTGATGGCGTCGATGACCCAGTGGACGATCCTCTGTTTGGAGACAGCGCTTCCTTTCCGCTGTCTACCAAAGCAAACAAAGAGCTGCTCGGAGCATATAAGGCTCTGCGTGCAATCCAAATAGGTGCGTAAAGCTCGCACTGGACACAGCAACACCAAGGCTGGGCCTGCCTCCTCCTGGGGCAGCGCTTGCAGGTTCACCACCTGATCCCTAAAAGGAGTCATGGGAACCTTGGGCACATTAACGTCCTGGTTACTTTCGTAATCTCCGTTCCCTGATGGAGGGAACGAGACGTTGTGTCCCCGGTCGGGGTCTCAGGATCACATGAGAGTAACCGGACCAAACTCCAGGCATGATTCACTGAAAGAGAAAGCCTGCTGGTCCCTACCCTTTTGATGGAAGTGAGCGAAGTCAGGAAGGCAGTCTTCAAAGAGAGTGCCTTAAGCTCAGCTGACTCCAAGAGCTCAAATGGAGCTCCCTGTAGACCCTGAAGGACTATGGAGAGGTCCCATGAGGGGACGAGGCACGGTCTGGAGGGATTGAACCTCCTAGCGCCTCTCAGGAACCTGATGATCAAGTCGTGCTTCCCCAAATACTCACCATCTACTGCATCATGATGCACCAAAATAGCGGCTACATACACCTTCAGAGTGGAGGGGGACAGCCGCCCCTCCAGCCTCTCCTGCAGGAAGGAAAGCACTGATCTGACTGCGCATCTCTGGGGGTCTTTGCGTCGGGAAGAACACCACTTAGCTAACAGATGCTACTTCAAGGCATACAGGCGCCTCATAGAGGGAGCCCTAGCCTGAGTGATCGTGTCTACCACTGCGGATGGTAGGCCACTTAGGTCTTCCACGACCCGTCCAGGGGCCAGATGTGGAGATTCCAGAGGTCTGGTTATGGGTGCCAGATGGTGCCCCATCCCTCAGAAAGAAGGTCCTTCCTCAGGGGAATTCGTTGGGGGGCGGAGGTGAGTGGCTCGTAGCAACTTGAGGCGCTGCTGACTCCAGGGGAGGAGACGGCGGGCAAGTTGTGACATGCAATGGGAACATAGACTGCCTTGGCGGTTGATGTACGCTACCGATGCTGTGTTGTCCATCAGGACCAACACGTGCTTGCCCTGAATAAACGGCCAAAACCTCTGCAGGGCGAGCAGTACTGCCAACAACTCTAGGCAGTTGATGTACCAACGCAGCCGCAGGCCAGTCCAGGAGCCGGCGGCTGTGTGCCCATTTCATATGACGCTCCAGCCTGTCTTGGAGGCCTGGAGACCTGCTCTAGGGGAACCCCTGCTTGTAGAAATGCAAGGTCGGTCCAAGGGCTAAAGAGGCGGCAACAGATCGGCGTGATGGCCACGCGATGTGTCCCGTGGTGCCATGCCCATCTTGTGACTTGAGTCTGAAGCCAGTGCTGAAGCAGTCTCATATGCATCAACCCGAGCGGTGTGGCCACAGCTGAGGATGCCATATGCCCCAGGAGCCTCTGAAAAAGTTTCAGTGGAACTGCTGCTTTCCGTCTGAACGCCTTCAGACAGTTCAGCACTGACTGTGCGTGCTCGTTCGTGAGGCGCGCTGTCATTGAGACTGAGTCCAACTCCAGACCGAGAAAAGAGATACTCTGAACCGGAGAGAGCTTGCTCTTTTCCCAGTTGACCCGAAGCCCCAGTCAGCTGAGGTGCCAGAGGACGAGGTCCCTGTGTGCACACAGCAACTCTTGAGAGTGAGCTAGAATTAGCCAGTCGTCGAGATAGTTGAGGATGCAGATACCCACTTCCCTTAGTGGGGAAAAGGCAGCCTTTGTGACCTTCGTGAAGACGTGAGGGGACAGGGACAGGCCGAAGAGGAGGACCTTGTACTGGTACGCCTGGCCTATGAAGGCAAACCACAGGAAGGGTCTGTGTCGAGATAAGACCGAGACGTTAAAGTACGCGTCCTTCAGGTCTACCGCCGCGAACCAATCTTGACGCCGGACATGTGCTAGAATGCGTTTTTGCATCAGCATCTTGAATGAGAGTCTGTGCAAAGCCCAGTTCAGTACTCGCAGGTCCAGGATTGGTCGCAACCCACTGCCTTTCTTCGGTACGATGAAGTAAGGGCTGTAGAACCCTTTCTTCATCTCGGCTGGAGGGACAGGCTCTATCGCGCCCTTGCGCAGGAGGGTAGCAATCTCCGCACACAAGGAACCTGGGCAGGCGCCTTGTGAACTGAATCGCATAGCCGAGTCGGACAGTCCGGGTCAGCCACCGCGACAGGTTGGAAAGCGCAAGCCACGCGTCCAAACTCCAGGCGAGGGGGACCAAGGGAATGATCACGTTGGACGTACCAGTGGGTGGGGCCTCGCAGCGGTGCGGAGCTCGAGGTTCCACGTCGAGGGGATTCGAGCCCCGTGGCCGTGCTGAGTCCAGGGACATCGAAGCACTTACCTGGCTCCTGCCGCCCACCATAAGATGGAGGGGGGAGGAGTCACGTCCCCGTAGTCCACCAGACCCAATCCCATGTGGGCGTGTTTGTGCCACAGCTGGGCACACAGGGGCGGGGGGACTGCCGATGGGGCGCCATACCTGCAAAGATGGGATGGTGGATGGTGGTCATGTCGACGGCCGTGTACACCGAACATGTGACCCAGGGAACAAGAAAACCGCTCTTTTGTTGAATTTTTGGGTACTGCAGCCTCTTGGACATATGGCAAAATTAAATGAAAACAAAACAAAAGATTCTCCTCCCGGCCCTCCACCAGGGAATGGAGTGGTCTGCTCATCAGCTCCGGAGAAGTGGGTCTCCTTGCCCCTGGTTCGCCCATCTCAGGGGCACTTTGAAGCCTTCCTCGGGTTCTAGGCGGCCGGCTGTGAGACGGGTGGCATCTGCTTCCTGCGATGGGCTCCACACCGGGGCCGGGCCATGGGGGTGGGCTGCGGTGGAGCCGGTGTTGTAGTTGCAGGAGGACGGCCTTGGCAACAAGCAGATGGGAGGCGGAGTCTTGAGCCGCACCGGGGCAGGATGTGCTGTATGGCCTCCGTCTGCTGCTTCACCGCCGAGAACTGCTGGGCAAAGTCCTCGATGGTGTGACCGAATAGGCCAACCTGGGAGATGGGGGCGTCAAGGAACCGAACAAGTTGAGCCAAAGGTGGCACTCCTGGACCACCAGGGTGGACATTGCCTGCCTGAGAGACCGCGCCATGACCTTTGTCGCCCGGAGAGCGAGGTCGGTTGCCGAGCGCAGTTCCTGCATCAGTCCTGGGAAAGAACTACCCTCGTGCAGTTCTTTTAGCGCCTTGGATTGGTGTACTTGCAGGAGAGCCATGGCGTGCAGGGTGGAGGCGGCTTGTCCAACTGCACCATAGGCTCTAGCCGTCAGGGACAACGTAAACCTACAGGCCCTGGATGGGAGTTTCGGGTGCCCACGCCAGGTGGCGTTAGCCACCTGGGGGATCACCAAATACCCCCTGGCCGCTCTGCCAAAATTAATTATTTAATAATTATATTTATTTATCACACATTTGCACATATACAGTGAAATTCTTTTTTTCACATATCCCAGCTAAGCTGGGGTCAGAGTGCAGGGTCAGCCATGATACAGCACCCCTGGAGCAGATAGGGTCAAGGGCCTTGCTCAAGGTCCTAACAGTGGCATCTTGGCTGTGCTGGGGCTTGGACCCCCGACCTTCTGATCAGTAACCCAGACCCTTAACTGCTGAGCCACCATCGAGGGTAGGGAGTGCGGGGGAGCTGAAAGACTGAGAATGGGCAGTAAAAGGTGCCTCCCACGATCTTGTCAGCTCCTCATGCACTTCCGGGAAGAAAGAAACGGGGGCAGGTCATGGCCGTGGGCGGCGCCCCGAGCCCAGGAACCAATCGTCGAGCCGCAAGGGTTCAGGGGAGAGCGGAGGGTTCCACTCTAGCCTGACTCTCGCGGCCGCCCGGGAAAGCATGTCCGTCATTTCCGCCTCGGCCTGGGACTGGGCGACCACTCCCGAAGGAGGAAGCCCAGTTGAAGCCTCTGTGTCTGACTGGATGAGCCTGCTCTCCGATGCTGCGCTCGATAACTCGTCTTCTTCCCGGGCTCCGAACGAGATGTCGAACTCACCCTGAGACGAGCCGGCGATCTCGTCCGAGCACCCGACCAGATCAAGCGAGCGTGCTGGGGAATGGGAGGTCCGTGGGGGGATACCTGGCGGAGGTGGTCCCATTGAGGTCCCCAAATCACCCCCAGTGCTAACTGGCATGGCCTCATACCCGTAGGTAGAAGGACCGAGGCGGGGAGCCGCTGGGTGGCTTGCTTTCTTACGAATGCAAGCCGTGACCGCTATGTTGCCATGGTCATGTTCTCGCAGTGAGGACAAGACCCATCCACGAACGATGTCTCCGCATGGGCAGCGTCCAGACACGAAAGACAGCGATCATGGCTGTCAGAAGCGGGGAGATATCGACCGCAACCAGGAATAACACACAGACGGAAAGGCATCTTTAAAAAGACGTTCCGTGTGTGCCGCTCTTTTAGATAGAAAATATAGTCTTTTTTTTTTTTTTTTTTACGGAAAAATATACTCTTTTAGTTGTTTCTGCTGAAGCGCCCAGGGGCGTTCTCCGCACTCCACAGGTGCAGAGGGGGAGAAGCCGCTGAAATGCGTCATAGAATCCAGCGGATGAGGTGAATGAACTATTGTGGATGAATTCAGCTTCAATGAATAGAACCGCTCGGCTCCGAAGAGTAAATCTGAATGAGTGGTTGCATACCAGCTCCTTTTATACCCGCATGTCCGGGGGAATGGCATGCAAATTCCACTCACCAATTCTCATTGGCCTTTTTTCAAAAAAGCAGAGGTGTTTGGGGCTCCCAAGAGTGACCCCTAGTGTCACTACATCGACACAACTTCGAGTGAGTGACAGATAGGGAACTTGGAGTTCATATAAGAATGAACTTAACTATTTAAGTTAAAGGAACAAGATGCAAGTAGACTTAACTCAGATTTGCTTTTTAATTGAATGACTTAAATTTAGGATATACAATAACTGCTTAAATAATGAATATTACAATTTATTCTAGGACAATCATTAAATAAACGTATTTTAATAAACAAATTGCACCACAGAAATGCATAGACACCTGTACTTTAGTTGCACGTGCACAAGGAGGACTGAGATCATGTTAACAGGGTCAAACTTGACTAAAGGGGACAGATCACCATTTGCAACAAAACAACATAAATAATACTACACAGAGCTAAAACCTCTATGAATTCTAAATAACAACTTAATACCCCCATAATTTCCCTTTGACCAAGGAAAAATAATTATATATTTCAAGCACAAGGCATTGTGGTTATTCCCCATAACCTCAGTTTTATACTCAATAGTTTGAGTTCTTATCACTTAAAATCTTAAGTCTTTGGATTTTTAAGTAAAATAAGTTCAAGGAACTTAGATATTTGAGTTATGAGCCCAAAACTTGACATTTCAATTAATGTTTAATTAAGACAGCTTGATTTTTTCCAGTAATGACAACATTAGGGTTTACAGTGTACATTTAATGAAAGGTATAAGACAATTCTCTGTTAATGGTGACTATCTTATACTGTACAAATCTTTAAAGAAAAAGTACTGTTTAAGCTATGTGTGTGTTCCTATGGAATCAAACCCATGACCTGGGCATTGTAGGCACATTGTCAGTTGAGCTGCAGGAACACACAGGTACATATAACCATTGTGCCCTTGAGCAAGACACTAAACCTCGGGTTGTTTCAGGGGTCTTGTACATATAAGAAGTGAACTTAGGGTAAAATAACTAAATGACTTCTTTGTTATTTAATGTTGCTTTTCAGATGTGCTAAAAACTCGAATATGAATGATTGTAATGAATGACAGTACTGGCAAGACTGTCAAACCCTGTTAAACCACTTCAACTATCATGGTTTAATTTCACTGAACAACAATGAATGAGTCAATGTCCTTTGAAGGGTAACAAGATACTGTCCTAATCTGTCTGATGATGTCTAAACCAGCGGTCACCAATTAGTGGACCGCGGTCCGGACCCCAGATTAGTTCCATCCAGACCGCGAGACGAAAATATAGCAAATGTGCCTGACATGACTCAGCTAAGCAAGGTTTGTGACAGGACAATTTATCATGATTCCAGAGCGCCTTTAGACTAGAAACAATTTTTTCCCATCTAAAATTAGCTTTTTTAATCAACATGTTTTGAGCCTATTGATAATAAACAAAGAGATTTTTGTTTAAATTTTGTGGAAATTCATCAGAGTTAGAGTTAGCATCATCTCTGGGATGGATGGCAAGTAACTAAAGGTCTGCACGGGCCTTAAAATGGAACCCGAACCCTACCTGTACCGAGATCCTACTTGGCCCGAACGATTCCGTCAGATTTTCAGCCTGAACCCGACCCGAACCCGAAATTGCTTACTCTCTAATTTCTTCACCTAGCAGGTACTGTTGCAATAGGCTATATATTATGTAAGTATATAGACAACATTTATAACAGTACTGAAACAGTTAACATACAAAGTTTTAACAAGGCACAGCAACCCCTTAGTACACTAGAGCAGAAGCAAAAAAAAAAAAAAAAGCATTGCCTTATTTAATTTAATTTATTAATATTTATTGAAACTTTACATGGTGCAGAACAATCTGGAATAAAATGAAATAATGCAACAGTCCCCTTTCTGCAGCCTGAACTTTTTTAGATTGTTGAATCTTTGTGACAACTGCGCTAAAAACAATCTAGACACAGCACAAAGAATGAAGCAGAGCGCAGGTGTCTCAACACGCGTTTTTGAAAAACTTTGTATGTTTACTGTTTCAGTACTGTTAAGTTCTTTTTAACTTGACATGGTGTTTAAAATATACCTGCGCGAGACGCTGAAGAAAAAGCGAGACACGGTGCAAATGTCAAAGACATTCATCCAGAACAGACGCACGCAAACACACGTTCAGTGTGAACGGTCCCTAACTCGTACACGCATGTCTGTGAGTGAGAGCGCGTGCACGAAACAAGTTCAGTAAGCCTGTTTATTTTTTCATTAATTACAAACAGAGGTGGGTAGTAATGTGTTACGTTTACTCTGTAACATTTACTTGAGTAACTTTTTGGAAAAAAAAAAAAACTTTTAGAGTAGGTTTAAAAGTGCGTACTTTTTACTCTCACTCAAGTAAATTTCTGATGAACAGACATTTCTTTACAATGGGTGGCATTCCTGTTGTTACATTACTGGGTTTAATTGTAATTAATGTGTCATTTATTGAGAGATTATTGAATGGGACTTTTACGAGAGCGGAAGTTCACACAGCTGCACGCGCTGAGCCGCTGTCACAGACTGTCACTCAATCACTGCTGCAGCATCAAGCTCTTCAAAGTGAAACAAAAAGAATAGTTTTGTCATGCAATGCCTTCATTTAACACCAAGACAAGCTGATATTTCAAGATTAAAATCACAGCTCCAACTTAAAGCAGCATGCTGAAGTAAGTTTTGGCTCTAATCCTAATGAGATGGTCATTTTCAGGGTGATAATGTAACTAGGCTCTTATGACACCAGTTTTTAAGTGTACATTTTTAAATCAGTGCAGCAATATATCAGTGCGCTTTGTCCCACGTCCCGCATGTCATGAGCAGTATTTACGCATTTACCTCGTGCCCTCGCGGGGATACTGGAAACTATTGCAGCTACTTCAGGTGGATTAACTATATAAATCCATGTAAACATCCAAGTTAAGTGTAAATAAATGCCTTTTGCTCTACCATTCGTGTGATGGACAACTGGAGTGCGAACAGACAGCATTTCTGCGCGTGCACAGTGAGGTGCGCGTGGTGCGCACGTGTGAGATGTGTGGGCGCGTGACGATCGTATGGCAAAGAGAGTGGCTGTGTCTGAAATCGTTCACTTATTCACTATTTCCTATATAGTGAATGGCAGTTAGTGCACTATATCTCAGCAGTGAGTGAACGAAATGAGTGAGTGATTCAGATGCTGACGGATACACCGAGTGTCAGAGCTCTGGGGCTGTTGCAGAAACAATGTCACATATGAAATTTTAAAATACTTGGGCCTTACTTGTTATTTTTATTACATAATATATTAATACAATAAATCTTCATTCTGTTTGTAATTTGTAATATATACTGTGTGTTAATATAAAGAGTAAACACATTTTATCAAATAAAGAGTACATTTTAAAATGTATCTGTATGTTTTGTCTCTCTATATGTTATTATGTTATTTTAATCAAGCAATGATTTGTCAAAAAGTAATTTAATACATTCAGCATGAAATAAAACATTGCAGGAGTGAAGGAAGCAGTAAACTCCCAGCTCGTACGTCTTCCCCGTGGTGGATTGTGGGCAATTAACCGCTGGGAAATTAGAGTGCATTGTGGGTAATAATGAGTGAACAAAAGTAGGGAACGAGTGGCTCACTCAGAATTCAGACACTCCTACAAAATGGCAGACACCCGAAATAGTGCACAGACTCAGGCGTGGCCGTGACATGGCATGGAGCAGACTCAGGCATGGCTGTGACGTGGCATGGAGCAGACTCAGGCATGGCTGTGACATGGTATGAGGCAGACTCAGTCGTGGCTGTGACATGGCATGGAGCAGACTCAGGCGTGGTTGTGACATGGCATGGAGAAGACACAGACGTGGCTGTGACATGGCATGGAGAAGACTCAGTCGTGGCTGTGACATGGCATGGCGCAGACTCAGGCGTGGCTGTGACATGGCATGGAGCAGACTCAGGTGTGGCTGTGACATGGCGTGGAGCAGACTCAGGATCCGGGGAAGAAGGTGGCACAAGCTCTGTGACCATGACGTGGGTTTCTGGCTCGTGGAATGTGGCAGGCGTGGGACCCGGCTCATGGAATGTGGCAGGCTTTGTGGGAGTGCCGAGTCCCTCATCAGCCACTCCCACAGTGAAAGATGAACCACTCAGCAACAGGGCATAGTCCATGAACTGAACCAGAGTCCAATAGATTTTGCCTCCAGGCATCATGGAGCTGACTGGCTCATTTAGCCCAAAACTGAAAAAGTCTTCTTTGAGGGCCACCTCATTAAAATACACCCTGCAGGCCAGAGCGCAGAATTCCTCAACGTATTCCTCCAGGGGATGATTCCCCTGACATAGACGAAGAAGCTGAACTGCTGGGTTCATTTTGTGGTCAGGTATTCTGTAACGATGCTGGCAATGACAGGCAGACGATGATGATGAAGTGTAGAACCCAAGTGCAGTTTATTACTAGAAGCGTGAAAACCAAAAACATGACTACAAAACATAAACATGGACTGGACTTGACTTGACTTGACTTGACTTGACTTCCAAACAATGTTACAACACACAATATCTAACAAGAGACAATGGCAAACATGAGGGCTTATATACACAGACATCTGTAACAAGTAAACAAGACAACCAATCACAAGACTGAACTAATAAACAAGATAACAAGAAATGACCATGAACCAATGAATTAACAGAACTAAAAACAAGAGTATAACCAATGGGAACAGGACACATGAACATGAGGGAAACAGGATAATCACATGACTTGACATGGAAACAGGGAATCACATGACATGGCAGGGAAACAGGAAATAACATGACATGGAACTACTTTTCCCACACCTATCATATCACTTCTGAAGATATGGATTTAACCACTGGAGTCTTATTGATTACTTTTATTCTGCTTTTATGTGCTTTTTGGAGCATCAAAATGTTGGCCTACAGAGCTAAAATATTCTTTAAAAAATCTGCAGAAGAAAGGAAGTTATACACATCTGGGATGGCATGAGAGTGAGTAAATGATGAGAGAATTTTCATTTTTGGTAAACTATCTCTTTAAAATTCTGTCCTAATTTCTCTACCCTCATGTTGTTCCAAACCAGTGTGACGCTTTGTATTATGCGGAACACAAAATATGTTAGACAGAATGTTAGGGACTGACATTCTCAGTCACCATTCACTTTCAAGTGAATGGTGTTTGTTTTGTTTGTTTATATTGTTTGTTTGTTTTTGGTAAAATTACATTTTAAAGAAAATATAAAAATGGTTCATTAAGACTTTTACATTACCTACATTTTCTTTCAAGGGCCTACCCCTTAACCCCCATAAAGTATCTTTCCTCAGTCTTAAGGCCTCCTCTCTCTCTCTCTCTCTCTCTCTCTCTCTCTCTCTCTCTCTCTCTCTCTCTCTCTCTCTCTCTCTCTCTCTCTTCCTCTCTCTCTCTCTCTATATATACAGGTGCATCTCAATAAATTAGAATGTCGTGGAAAAGTTCATTTATTTCAGTAATTCAACTCAAATTGTGAAACTCGTGTATTAAATAAATTCAATGCACACAGACTGAAGTAGTTTAAGTCTTTGGTTCTTTTAATTGTGATGATTTTGGCTCACATTTAACAAAAACCCACCAATTCACTATCTCAAAAAATTAGAATATGGTGACATGCCAATCAGCTAATCAACTCAAAACACCTGCAAAGGTTTCCTGAGCCTTCAAAATGGTCTCTCAGTTTGGTTCACTAGGCTACACAATCATGGGGAAGACTGCTGATCTGACAGTTGTCCAGAAGACAATCATTGACACCCTTCACAAGGAGGGTAAGCCACAAACATTCATTGCCAAAGAAGCTGGCTGTTCACAGAGTGCTGTATCCAAGCATATTAACAGAAAGTTGAGTGGAAGGAAAAAGTGTGGAAGAAAAAGATGCACAACCAACCGAGAGAACCGCAGCCTTATGAGGATTGCCAAGCAAAATCGATTCAAGAATTTGGGTGAACTTCACAAGGAATGGACTGAGGCTGGGGTCAAGGCATCAAGAGCCACCACACAAAGACATGTCAAGGAATTTGGCTACAGTTGTCGTATTCCTCTTGTTAAGCCACTCCTGAACCACAGACAATGTCAGAGGCGTCTTACCTGGGCTAAGGAGAAGAAGAACTGGACTTTTGCCCAGTGGTCCAAAGTCCTCTTTTCAGATGAGAGCAAGTTTTGTATTTCATTTGGAAACCAAGGTCCTAGAGTCTGGAGGAAGGGTGGAGAAGCTCATAGCCCAAGTTGCTTGAAGTCCAGTGTTAAGTTTCCACAGTCTGTGATGATTTGGGGTGCAATGTCATCTGCTGGTGTTGGTCCATTGTGTTTTTTGAAAACCAAAGTCACTTCACCCGTTTACCAAGAAATTTTGGAGCACTTCATGCTTCCTTCTGCTGACCAGCTTTTTAAAGATGCTGATTTCATTTTCCAGCAGGATTTGGCACCTGCCCACACTGCCAAAAGCACCAAGAGTTGGTTAAATGACCATGGTGTTGGTGTGCTTGACTGGCCAGCAAACTCACCAGACCTGAACCCCATAGAGAATCTATGGGGTATTGTCAAGAGGAAAATGAGAAACAAGAGACCAAAAAATGCAGATGAGCTGAAGGCCACTGTCAAAGAAACCTGGGCTTCCATACCACCTCAGCAGTGCCACAAACTGATCACCTCCATGCCACGCCGAATTGAGGCAGTAATTAAAGCAAAAAGGAGCCCCTACCAAGTATTGAGTACATATACAGTAAATGAACATACTTTCCAGAAGGCCAACAATTCACTAAAAATGTTTTTTTTTTTTTTTATTGGTCTTATGATGTATTCTAATTTTTTGAGATAGTGAATTGGTGGGTTTTTGTTAAATGTGAGCCAAAATCATCACAATTAAATGAACCAAAGACTTAAACTACTTCAGTCTGTGTGCATTGAATTTATTTAATACACTAGTTTCACAATTTGAGTTGAATTACTGAAATAAATGAACTTTTCCATGACATTCTAATTTATTGAGATGCACCTGTACATTATATCTTCGGGTTAGCCCTTTTTTTAAAGCTCAGATAGCTCAAAGGGATCAATATTGAAGCACATGGCTTCATCCATGTCTAAACATTGCTGTGGTGAAGATTTTAATAGAGATGTGATGAATTATGATTGTCTCCTTGTGGCAATATTGCTCGCAGTATGTGAGGATTTCCATATTAGCCTACAGCAAGCAAAGGCATGGTGGGATTTATGGCATTTTCATTTCACTATCTTACTCAAACAGCAGAAGAGACCAACCATAACACTAGAACACAATGTTTGAATTGAACAAACTTACCAAAGGAAACAACACATTGATATGGAGTTATGTGCTGTCAGCATGCTGTAGTTTATAAATCTTTTTTTTTTTCTCTTCTGTTAAATTTTTCCATTAAAGGTACAGCCTCTAACTGCCACAGTTTAAAAGATGGATGACAGTAAAGCTGCTAGCAGTACTACCTTCAAATGAAGAAAACACTCTCATACACTTTTGTGCTGAATCCCTTTTGTGTGCAAAGCTTTGTATGCTGCTGCAGTGCCAATTTTGGGGCAACAATGGAACTGCAAAATTTGGTAAGACCTTTGCAAGACACTTTGAGTACAATCTGCTCTTTTGAAAATAAAGTTTTGTCGTGGTTCTTTGCAGCACCAGGCTCAGCCAAGAACTCTCTCTCTCTCTCATATCGAAACCATTTTTTAGCTATACATGGATCTTGAGTTGGCCATATGATTCTTTGGAGATCATGGGTGTTTCTCAATACTAAGAATGCAGAAAATGGATTTGCATTCTTATGAAGACCAGTCTTGCCAAGCTACCTTGGGTGAATGAACTTGGAAGACAGGAGGATGCAGAACGCATCTATTGCAAGCTTTGAGATGTGCTGCGATCTTTCTGTTGTGCAGTTGACTGTCCAAGCACATTTATAGTCATGAGAGAACTACTGGCATTATCACACCAATAACAGCATTATTATCATCATCAGGTTTTGTCAGCCTGGTATCATGAAATTTTTGTGAACATTGCAATGTTTTTTGCAAAACTGAAATTAAGTGCTTCATTACATGTTTGGCTGCAGTTTCCATGTGAAATGTCCAAGCGAAATGAGGTTGTGATCAGACAAGGTTTTTAAGGTGAATTTTAGATGGAGGTTTTAACAAGTAAAACGGACCTCCCTAACATAAAACTTTACACTAAACCTAACCAATAGTGTCCAGAAAGATAAATGAGAGTTTAACAAAACAGACATCCTTACCCTTAACCAACACCTAACCCTAACTGATAGTGTTTTAAAATGCAAATTAGAATTAAGTTTTTATAAAGTCATAATCAGCAATAATCAGTACTCGTGATTTGTGTGACAATGAATAAAACACACAATTGTTGTAACACCACTAGAGTTCATTTCACCAGGAAAGCGTGACGTAAAAGTCACTTTGCAAAAATGTATATACTGTAGTGTAGAGTAATGTTCATTCCAGGCTGGGTTTTGCAGGAAAACTGAAAATAAAGTCTGTAAACTCTCGTTTCCTCCATGTGTTTATTACTTTATTAAAATTAAGCCCAACAAAACAACAAATGTTGACGGAGTACGATGACTCTCATGAGCCATCAGACTTTCGAGAGCTTGCAACAGGAAACTCTTAAGGGAAAACACAAAGATAAAAGTCTTTCGTCTGCTACCGTAGTACCAGGTTCTTGCCCACAAGTCACCATCCAATGCATCCTCGATATTTGGCCGATTCAAGAACACATCCATATAATTTTGGCATTTTTGGTACTTGCATTCTTGAGTATTGGAATTGAACTTCGGCAGTGGATGATGACGTCATACGAGTCCATGAGAACCTAAGAACCTAAGAACACAAAGAATGCACATTGAGAAACAGTCTTCGAAAGTTATTGGTATTAGATTATAGGTTTTTCAGATCAGCATATTGGCTCTAGTATCATCCATTAACAGATGAAAAGTGAAGGTGATTCTTGAAAGCCACAATGCATAAATGGTTTTCTAAAGAACCACAGAAATTAAAAAGGTTATCTTATGGCATCATATGAAATTTAAAAAACAAATCCAATTGCGTAGCCACATACTGTAAGAAGGTTGTGGCATTAGAGTGTAAAAACACATCTTGGAACCTTTATTTTGAAAAGTGTGAAGAGTGCTTGAATTGAAGAGAACATCCACTGAAACTTCCGCCGCCAAAGCCAAATCCAGTGTTTAATGGTTGTTTTCAAATTTATGAATAGTTTATGTGGGGCAAGTGCTACTGCAACTCATTTTTGCTAACAGCCACTGAAATAGACATAACGATTTTAAGTTGCAATTTGGCATTCAAACCCTTGTGTTTCACTGTCATTTGGATCAGGACTACAGTAGTGTCCATCAGGGGAGTGAATAAGGCCCGAGTGGACATTTGGGCACGTCCCATGCCACCTGGAAAGATGTCATAAAAAGAGAAAACTGTCAACTCTGAATAAGAGAAAAAGACACACTGGCTGTCTGTTGGCCTGCTTTAGCACACAGATCTCAGGGAACACAATGCTATCACAGCTGCTATGTCTGTTCGGGGACATGAGCCTTTAGCCTGGGCTGTCAGTCCTCCTCTCTCTTCCCCGCAACTCAAATAAAGCCCCCTCACCTTTGCTCTTGCCCCAGTCATGAGATGTTAGCAATCTCAAGGGGCAGTACTCAAGGACACTTCAGATTCTGCACTGGCAGAACTGAGGATTTAGTCTTCATTACTTTTTTATTAACAAAAGCAATGGCTATTAATGTAATTGTAAATCTAAACATTCTCCTAAAGAGAATGTATTCTCTTAAGGGCTGTCAATTGAATACTTTAATGTAATTCAATTAATTACATACAATTATTTTAACACATTAATTGATTAATTATTAAAAAATAATGTGTTAAAAAATATATGCAATTTATCATGCCCCCAGACCGTAATAAGTAATTTTACAGCCATTGAAGCAATTTAAGTTTGAAATACCAACTTCATGTTTTGACAAGTCTCAGTCAGTAGGGGGCAGTAAGCGCAGCTCCAACTGTACAGGCAATGCGCAGCTGGACAGGCAACAAACCTCACTTTACTGACAGCAGACAGTACAAAATGAGGATGTGTTCATGCATTCAAACACTGCTGGATGGAGCACTCCTATGCAGGGGTCTCGAGATGTGTTTTTGTAAGTTTGAAACTATATTTAAATTGGCCCTGTGTGCTAATAACGCTGTGTTTATGACGCAACACAAACAAAGTGAGACGTCCCAAAAGCGTCTATCTGACACAGGTGTACATAGGCTGCGGCCATAGAAAAGCCCTTATAATAAGTCTAACTCTGTCAGATTGACGACTTCAATTGCAAAATGGATTGCTGTGAACTGTAGGCCAATATACAGTCTTATGTTCAATGATATGGAAATAAACAATACATTGCCTTCTAAAGCATCTTTTTGTATTAAAGTATTAAAGTATCATGCTCGTGACTCGTACATAAATTCTGGAATTTTTATACCATTGGTGCAATTTAAGCTTGAAGTACCACTTGAATGCAAAGCATGTTTTTGTGTAAGGCAAAGTCCTTTCAAGGCAAGTCAGTTCATTCAGTGGCTATCTTTGGAATGCTACTAGGCAGGCTAGACAGCTATTTTTTAGGCTGGTTTATTTAATGTGTATGCGCAATCTTGAGTTGACTGACATGCAATGTCTGTATCTAAAAGGATATTGGCTCTTTTACCTGTAAGGCAGGACTTCCTTTTCTACATCCTTTGGGTGTTCCAGTTTCTCCCATTCATTTTAAAGCAGTGGTCTGTCTCGGGCTAAATAGTCTCTGGTCTGTGGTCAGCACAGCCACTTTTGCTACTACAGGCAACATGCTTCAACAAACCTCAAGTCTGAGCAGGAAGCACAGAATGAGTAAATTGTCATTCAAAATACATTCTTGCAATTAAAACAGCAAGACTGTCCACAACTGAATGGAAAAAGCAGGGATCCCAAGATGTGTTTTTAAAGTTTAATTTTTATTTTAACTTGCAACAGCCAAAATAAAAAGGTCTGACACATATATACATAGACAAACATTTAAAAAGTGGCCCAGATGGAATACTTGACAGGTCTTGTGTAAACAACCTTTGTTTATCTCAAATGCGAAGTGGATTTATGTGGACAGTTGTTCAGTGATAGACATACAGTATGTTCAATGATATGGAAATAAAACAAACAATAAATTGACTATAGAAGCTATAGCAGCCTTCTGTCCAATCAATGCTTTACTTGTCTGCCATAATAATGCAATGTCTTCTTCATTTGGGTGCTTATCTTAACAAATATTGATTGTATATGATTATTTGTGACCATCTAATCAGTGTAGTATACTTAATCCTTATGTTGTTCCGGTCATTTTGACCCAGACAATGTTATTTTTCTTACAATATATATATATATATATATATATATATATATATATATATATATATATATATATATATATATATATATTTTTTATTTTATTTTATTTTATTTTATTTTATTTTATTTTTATTTTTTTTTACTTAATCCAACTGGAATAAAATTCCTTGACTGTGTTCACATATGGTATCTGAAAACACAAAATGTGGACCATTTTCTTTAAAAAAAATTTCACTTTGTTACACTTGTTGTTCCCAGTCAAAAATTACTGGCCATTGGAAATGAATGGATCACACTACAAAATACAGAAATATTAAATATTCAGGAGCATCCCAGTCCTTTAGATGAGCACATATGTGGATGTGTTTTTGCACACACAAAGTCCTCGGACATGTGCACACACACAACATGCACACACATAAACAAATGCACGCACACACACACACACACACATACACACATGTTGGTGCAGCTATCATTATGAGGACTCTCCATATACATAATGATTTTTATACTGAATGAACTATAGATTCTATCCCCTAACCCTAACCCTAAACCTAACCCTCACAAAAAATGTCTGCATTTTTAAATTTTCAATAAAACATCGTTTAGTATGTTTTTTAAGTTATTTAAATTATGGGGACACTAGAAATGTCCTCATAAACCACATTTATAGCATAATACCCTTTACTTTCCAGTTTGTAACCTGAAAAAAAGTCCTCGTAAACCATTTAAACCTACCCACACACACACACACACACAATGTGTGTTGAGCGCCCTTTTGTGCATCATCTATCCATGTACACTCTTTGAGGAATATTTCAAGATCTGCTTATCATATTATGTTGCATTTGGGCTCGTTTGAATATAGTCTGGGATAGTCTGCTGTAAGTTACGAAATGTCATTGTCTATGTCATAAGTATGTTTTGGGAAGTAATAAGGAAAAACGAGACAAGTCACTCCTGTTCATTATATTTATGTGTGTCAGTGGGGATTTCATACACTTATACTCACTGCAGTTTGGCCTCTGAATGAAGCAAATTTTAGATTAGTTCTACTAACTGAGACCATTCCATCATTATATAACACATGGCTATCTCATCTTTTTTTCAAAGAATTTGACTAAATTAAAAGACGGATGAGGGGGAAAATACTGCTCAATCATTGCAGTGTTTCATTGTCCTGCAGAGGTGCTGTAAGAGTTTATGTTCAGAGGTGTTCATCCAGGTATGGCAAAGAGAAGAAAAAAATGCTTGACTCTGAGAATCCTGAAGAAAAGCAATAATGAGCCGAGAGACTACAGACCCAGAACTACAGGGGCTCTGAGAGAGAGACAGAGCCGTAGAACAGTAATGAGTCTAGAGGGAAGAGAAAGAGAGGCCAGAGACGGATGAGAGCCAGAAAACAATTGCGTGTTAAAGAGAAGAAAGAACAAGCAAAGAAATTAGCAATTGGCTGAAAATAAGAGAGATGGATAGAGAAACGTGGGGGAGTTGTAAGACACGGTTATTGTCAGGAGAGCTGCTCATTGTCAGGAGAGCTGCTCTGACAGTGGAGTGTGAATGGAAGGGAAAGGTCAGGTGGGAGATCGGGATCAGAAAGGTCAACTTTGTAGTTATTAGACCTCACATGTTAGCTGTGCAGTGGGATGGCTTCATCCATGAAATACATACCATCACCTCCCCAGCTCCCAACTTCCTCTTTGTTGTGTGTACACAGCAAGCTACACAACAAAATTAAAATGATCCCATTATAGTGCAGTATAAATGCATGTACTTGAAAATCATTTTGTAGACAAAAATACATTGTGCCTATGTATACATTTAAGAAAACAAATTTGAATTATTTTTGTTATTTTCTTTTTTTTTTTAATGGATGAGTTGGACTGAATAGTGAAGGCAGCCCACATGTGTCCAAAATTCATAGGAACGCCTGCAATACTATTTAAAAAGCAGCAGGTGGATGTCTCAAGTTCACTTCCATTGGTGTTGTTTATTTAAAAAAAACAATTATCTTATTTTGGGGCAAAATTTACATAATTCTGCATTATGGATCAGTGCTCGAAGTGAAACGACAACAGTGCTGGTATTCCTTCACTGAGAGTTTCTCAAACCCACCCCATGGGGGTGGGTGCCCATGAGCATTTCTCTGTTTGGGTGACAGTACCGCAATCACAGAAGAGTTGTCGGTACACAAGAAAGTTTCTGCCACTACCGTAGCATACTTTTGTCATCATTGCCTGTACCAGTGCGTACCAGGTCTTTTCAAGCACTGTTATGGATTTAAACGTGGTAAAATTTGTTAAAAGAATTGTTCACCCAAAAATTATAGTTCTCACATCATTTACTCACCATTATGCTGTCTCAAACTCGACTTTCTTTCTCATGTGGAACACAAACAAAGATTTATTAAAATAATTTATGATGCTTGTTTGTCCATACAATGCAAGTCAATGGGGTCCAAAACTTTCAAACTCCACAAAGGACATGAATGCATTATGAAAGTAACCCATACGACTCCAGTGGTTTAATTCATGTCTTCTGAAGTGATATTATCAATTTTGGATGAGAAACAGACAAAAATGTTACTGCTTTTTCACTAGAAATCACACTTCACATGCTGTAGTCAAGCACGAGGAAGTGTAATCGAGCTTTTCTCATGATTGCACTAAGGAGACTGCAGATTTCAAGATTTACAGTGAAAAAATAGTTACATTTTGGTCTGATTCTCACCCACAGGGATTGTATCACTTTAGTAGACATGGATTAAACCACTCAAGTCGAATGGATTAATTCTATGCTGCTTTTATGTCCTTTTTGGATCTTAAAAGTGTTGGACCCCATTGACTTGCATTGTATTGACTAACAAACCAATAATTTGTCCTTGAAAACAACTTTGTTTGTGTTCCACAAAAGGGTTAGTACAGTACATGATGAGAAAATTATAATTTTTGGTGAACTATTCCTTTAAAAAAAAGATGAGAGTACTCTTATTCATAGCTGAAATCATTATCACTTAAAAACATGCATGTGTGTATTTCTAATTAAATCTGTGGAGCTTTCTGATTTGTGTGCGATTCCATGTGTGTGTGAATCTTATTCATCTGTTTTAAACAAAACATTGTTGTCTCATTACTGATATCAGTGCATGTACTGTACATCCAGCCAGGTGTACTCATCCACATTAGCACGCATATCCAGATTAGTTTTTACAATATCAGACATTTCTGATGAGAAATTTTGAGCCATTGTATTTGCTTAATGCATTTCATAAATTTTCAAAAGAGAATTTTTCAAAAGTAAACCTCACAACTCCGCAAAACCAGGACTGTTGACAAACTTTTGAAGATGAATACGCTCTGAATAGCTCTGACAACATTAGGATTAAAATAAAATGCATTTGAAATCAATTTTGCAGTTGTTGAATATATAAGACAAAAAGGGATTGTTCACTCTGAGTTTAAGAATTAAAAGGATTGCCAGGATCAAAAGTTTTCTTGAGAATTTTGAAACTGGGTCTCTGTGGATAATGATGACTTATGCCAATGCAGAGTCAGATGCTATTTCTGTGAGACTGAATCACTGCATATAATATATAACCATTCCATCTCTGATGCAAGCAATGGTAAATAGCAAGGTACATGTGCATCTTGATGTTGTTATTTTCTTAAGACTCTATTCTAACCTCCAGGCTCATGGTATTCTGTGCAAGAATAAGGCTATTTAGATTTCCCTAGGCAGGAATAAAAACCAACATGTATCATGAGCTAGTGTGAATGATTCATGAAAAGCACTAATGAAATACATGGGAAAAAAGAAGAAGAAAAAAAACAGCTCTGTTCAGTATGACCCAGTATGCACCTTTCTCCCGTTTTCTTGAATGGACAGCGTTTCAGGTATGTTTGATGCATGTGTTATGGATGATTGTTTCAGGTTCCTCTGTGACTAGCAGATCAGGAACTGCATAATGATAAAACAGAGCCTAGCACTTCCAACATCAAGGAATGAACTGTTAAATAAAAAAATTTGTGTCTCTTACGCTGCTTTACAGAATAACATAGGAAGGTTAAGTTGTGAGTAACTTACAGCTTGTCCAGCTGCAGTTACCCGAACACTTATATGGGATCTGAATCCATATTTTTATCAGCTTTCAGATGTGTTTTGTTGGGCCTCATGTATTCAGATAGAAGACAAAGGCAGGCCTAACACAGTTGTAAAAACCTAACTCAAGCCCCCACATTCCAAGTCGTAAATCTTACTGATAAAAATCGTGCCAAAATCAAACAAAGGGAGTCCAAAAAAGACTACAAATCCCATGAAGACTTGCTCACTAAAGGATCGAACTCTCAACTCCTATTGGATGAGGTACACAACAGAACGTCCCGCAAACATGACATCATCAGGAGTTGAAATACCTCTGAAATGCTTTCGGGATTTGCTTCCAGCGAATTTGTTGCAGTGTGTGGACACAGATCTTCGCTGCTCTCCGGTGCATCCTTGTGGCACAAGGAAGTAACGTCCGACTTGAAACTATAGCCATACAATCTCCATCTCGCTGGACGAGTTGAGATTGCTCTGTGTTCAACCGAACACTCTAACGGCTCCGAAGGAGACCGCCAAGCAATCCGTTTGCCTACAGAAGTGAAGAGATTAAAGATTTCTCTTCCATCTTCAATCAAGTTGACATTTCTAAGTTCTCCGCCAGCCCGCCGAGAAACAACAGCCGTACCGCCCGCCGACAGAGCGAGGAAATGGCCTCCCGTCGTCACCCGAGCCTCAAGGAACCGGGTCAGAGTTAAAGGATGGAGGAAAACACATTCTACCTGTGTCCTCATGCGATTCAAGTAAGAGGTTTACGTCTGGGCAGAGATAGAATATTATAGTGTGCTATTCTTGTGTTTCAAGGTTTTGCTTGTGCAGTTTACGGACCGCCATGTCCGCTCATTATTAATACTCAGTGTATTAATTATCACAAATTTGTTTTGCTGTATTGTGGTCCAACCAAATTGGATTATTGTGCAATTTCGCCATCGCGGGTGAGACAGCAACTGAGTTCATCCATTAAAGAGTCAAATAACGCGGGACGTCCACCGCGTCTCTGAGTGATAAACTGACAGCTGTTTTCTCTCCCACTATCGTGAAATCGGCTTTAGGGCCATCATCTCTCTCTCTCTCGTACTAACCACACACCCACACCCACACCCACACACACACACACACACACACACACACCTTATGTGTTATAGGATTATTTTATTTCCATATCTAATCATATCACTGTTTAGTTTGTAGTTGTAAGTCGGAAGTTTATTGACTGCATTGTATTAATTATTAATTGATATTACTGCATAAATAAACATTGTTATATTACAAAGAGAAGTGTTTTGTTTTGTTTTGCCTGTGTCATGCTGACGGGATGTCAGTGCTTGGATTCAAGCCTTCATTCATTGTTTTTTCCGAAAAAATCAATATTCTTCGGATGTCGATTTTCCTAAGAAAACAATCTAATATTGAGACTGTTTTACTATTTGGTTATTAGTCTCTGATTTCAGGGTGGTGCCCCGTCAATGTTAATCCTTATTAATATTCTATTGATTTTTGATAATTGATAATTATCTTTGATGATTGAATTTGAATGATCAATAAGCTAGTGTTAATTTTAATTAATGTTTCATCGATGTTAACAATTAACGATTATCTTTGATAATTGTTGATTTAAAGGATTTAAAAAAGCTAACATTGATTCTCTTCAATGTTCTATTAATTTTAATAATTAATAATTATCTTTGATAATTATTAATTATTGCTAATAACCAAAAGTAAACGTAGCACACTACATTTACTGGAGCCCCCATATGAGGTTTTAATGAGTTAGATTCAATTGATTAATTTAAATATTAATTAATAACTACAGAAATAAATATTAATTATTTCTGATAGTAACACTGATCTAAACAACCAGTAAAGCCCTACAGTTTTAACATCTCTTTATCTAATGTCAAACTTGCACACAGATACAGTACATACACTAGATGTTTAAAGTAATTATAGCAGACCTATATGATATTTACACTTCCATGTGCATGAATGGTACAGCTCGACAGATCCACAGTGCATCCATCAAAACATATACTGTAAGTAATAATGCATAACTATTCCTCCCTCTTTTTTGTGGTTTGATAACAGATAGCTATAATACGAGAAAAATCTAGTCTCATAGAGATTAAGCAGAGATTTTGACATAATCAAAATGAAATAGAACAATGGGGCATTTGATTAAATGTATTTATTTTGCCTAGATATGCTTTTAAAGGGTGAAATTTAGCTGAGGTATTAAGGAAATGTTTTGCATTTTGATGATTGATGCTGGTATATTGAACTACGGTACAGTAGCTTGGAGCTAAAGTAGGCTCTGTTGTTTTCTGATATGGTTCAAATCTCTATAATCCTAAAAAGGCTTTCAATCAAGCTAGGAATAAATTTGTACTGAAATACTGTGTGGTCAATACATCTTATCTGTGAGTGATGTGATATACACAAAATACAGTTTTGGACCGGTCTTTGAAAAATAATTTAAATTGTGTCATTAATCATAATGCTTGCCAAATTAGTAATAAGAAAACTCTGAATTCTATATGGTCATGGATATTAGCACCATTTCCATAAAGCTTTAATGCCACTGCAGGATCCACATTAGAAAGTGCCATATAATCACATTAAAAGTTACAATAAAAACCTGTGCTTGGATTCTATTGCCTATGGTTCACAAAAACAGTCCCTTTATACTGAGCTTCTCCTCATTTTCAAGCCGACTGCTTTCAGCAGACTCAAAGGGATAAATTGATTGCCTTGTATTCGCCATTCAAGACAGCTGTTTGAGTTCATTTCTGTGGCATTTTGCAAAAGAAGAGTGAGCTAGCAATAGGGAGCTAAAAGCAGATATGAGCCAGTAATGCAGATAGAAGGTTAGAAAAATAAAAAGAGAAAAAGTAGACATCTGGCATTCTAAAATCAATGAACACAAGCCATGCCTAAATTGAATCATAAAATGTGTGTGTGCAGTTCTTTTAACTTGAGGTTTTTTAAGTGACGTGTTATTCTTCAAAGACTGAATAACCTCGTGCTATGAACTGTCATGACAGTATTTTTGAATTTTTTTTAAAAAAAAATAAAATAAATAATATCCTCTCCTAGAGTTCTTGTAGAGACTGAATTTGAATAGGGAATGAAAAAAAATTGCAATTCTTCAATTTAAGATTTACGGCATCAGAAAAGTTTGATTAAAAATGAATGACAACAATGTCTTCATTGGAAAAGGTTCCAGTGAATACGTCTCTGTGGTTCAACTTCACCAAATTCCAAACAGCACGTGAATAATTCTCTTTTGAGAGTTTTTAAAAACAGTGATTTGTTCGTTTAAAAGTACAAAATTACTGTTTTCTTACCTAATTACATATAGCAAATTTACATGTTCACATACATGTCCATATTCTGTGTTTACTGTAGCTACTCCAATGCTTCAGAAGAAGAAAACAATTGCAAAATCAGTCTTACAATTAAACAACACCCATATTAGTCATGCTGAAAAGATTAGATTCCAAATCCCTATTAATCCACATTGCATAGGTTGTTGGTTATAAGTATAGAAACAATGTAATTTAAGTTTTTTACGAAATATTCAGCTATACAAATATACTGTATAAATAATTTAAGGGTGAAGGGAAACCAACTCATTTGCATCATTCACAGTGTGTCATGGGAGTGGGGGGTCGCTATCGGACTTGTTTGGTAGGCATTCTTGGCCGCAGTTCTCTGACTGGACCATGGGGATTGTAGGTGTTCACCAGGATCTCCGCTATTAAGCACCATTTTTAAACAATGAAGTTGAAATAACATGGACTGATGGCTTCAACAGAAGCATATACCATCGTTGAACAAACTCGGAGCTCATGGTATAACTGTCTTTGAAGGTTGTACGTTATCTGTAAAAATCAATTAGTCTACAAAAAAAAACAAAACAAAAAAAAAACGTTATTTTTACTTCCGGAACCTGACAGTTGTGCTCTATTTTCTCAGACAAAACTCAGAGTGTCTCTCAAAGAATTGATGTAACTAATCCGGTAAATCTTTGGCAAATCCAGTGATTTGTTCTTCCTCAGAAATGCTAAATGCTACGAACTGGTCTAAATACCACTTTCTTTCCATGTGGACTGGTGCACCCTGATTCCCAGAAGCCAGTTAGATTGTGACTGGTGATTTTGGCCAGCTCTTGCTTTTTTTGTGTGCGTTATGCATCAGGTACTGTGGGCAGGCCACGTGAATGCCATCTAAGCTGAGACTAGCTTAGACTAGCCTGAATAGCCATGATGTTCCACCCTAGTTTATGTTGGTTAGTGCCAGTCTGGTGCTGGTTTAACCAGCAGAGTCATGCTATTCACCATCAAAACTTCCTGTTGAAGCTGGTTGACTATAGCTGATTGACCAAGGAAGTCAAATCCCATGGTAGTGAGGGACCTTGTAAGAAAAAACCAGTACACAGGCATTCCTATACCTAAGTCTAACCTCCAAAAATACAACATATACTAATGACTTTTCAGCCTGGATTCTAGCTCACCATGCAAATAAATTATTTATTATATAAACAGGGGCTATTTTCCAAAATGAATATTTTCAAAAATTAGTATTTGCACGCCATCATACATTTTCTGCATGTTCCCATAGTCTATAATTAATATTTCATGAATACAGCGGAACATGACAAATGTGTGTACATCAGAATTCACAAAAACTCATAAACTTTTTGTTTCTCAAGATTTGTCTTATGAAGATCTATGGCTCATCCAGGAAGCTTTAATAAGAAAACAACAAACAGAGTCATTTGCATTTATTAGTGATATATCACCAAACAATACAATTACAGAAGCAATAAATGCACTGCAGTGTATAACTCTCTGAAGTGTTAATGTGAACAAATATTTTTCGGTGTAATGAGACCATTTGTGTCTTGACAATAATCACATTTCAACTTCATCCTCATAAAACAATTTTAAAACATTCCTCTGAGTTCAAGGCTGGTAAATACTTCTTCAACTCAATATATCTGGGGCTGACAGCTTATTATGTACTCAAGAACAAAGAACACACTGCACCAAATTAAGTGAATTTGAAAATATATAAAGGAAACAGCAAATTAAGGAAATAGCAGCTATCAAACACATGACCTTCTGACAGGAGTTAATATCATATTAAAATATAAGATTACAAGTTATCCACACTACTTTGAATGAATAGTTCACACAAAATCTATATTATGTTGGCATTTACTCACCCTCATATTCCAAACCTGTATGAATTTTTTCTTGGAACATAAAAGGTGATTTTTAATTTATTTTTTTATTTTTATAGAATATCCTCTTTTCCATTCAATGAAAGTAAATGAGGACTTATGCTGCCAAGCTCTTAAATGATATGAAAGCCCAGACATGAAAATCATAAAGGTGGTCCAGATACAAATTATGTGCTATATTCTATGTTTTTTGAAGTTGCATGATCACACAAAGCTATCCTATGTCTTCAGAGGACTTGGAATATAGCGTACAAGGTGTATGGACCACTCACTTCAATCATATTTCAGAGACGGTGGCCTGGATATTT
Source organism: Myxocyprinus asiaticus (assembly GCF_019703515.2). Taxonomy (NCBI): domain Eukaryota; kingdom Metazoa; phylum Chordata; class Actinopteri; order Cypriniformes; family Catostomidae; genus Myxocyprinus; species Myxocyprinus asiaticus. The sequence continues at coordinate 16,638,136 of NC_059348.1, read as the reverse complement.
CTCAAAACTTCAACTTTTGTGTTTCACAAAAGAATGTCATGAGAGTTAGTAAATAATAACTTAAATTTCGTTTTTGGGCGAACTTTTCCTTTTGTTGGGCCTCATGTACTCAAATAGGAGACAAAGGCAGGCCTACATACAGTCATAAAACCTGACTGCGGCCTGTAGGAACACTCAAAGCCTGATAGCCACAACGGCGCCAAAATCAAACAAAGGGAGTCCAAAACAGACTACAGATCCCATCAAGCTTTGCTCACTTTACACCTATGTGTGAAATTCTGAAGGATTGAACTCTCAACTCCTATTGGATGAAATGCATGACAGAACGCGTCCCTCAACCATGACGTCATCGAGTGTATAAAAACCTCGGAGATCCTTCTAAGCTTTGCTTCCAGTGACAGTATGCGCCGCATCTAGTTGCAGCCCTGTTGCTCCCAGGTGTAGCCTTGTTGCCCAAGGAAGTAACATACGTACCTGAACTTTGGCCAAACAATCTCTATCTTGCTGGATGAGCCGAGATTCTTCGTGTTCCACCGAGCACGCTAATGGATCCGAAGGAGACCTGAGCAATCTGCGTCTCACCCATTTGCCTGCAGAAGTGAAGAAAGAAGATTTCTCTTCCTTCTTCAACCGAGTCGACTTCGCTGATATCTCTGCCAACCCGCCGAAAATCAGCTGCCGTACCGCCCGCCGACAGAGCGAGCAAACAGCCTCCCGTCATCACCCGAGCTTCGAGGAACCGAGTCGGAGTCAAACAACGGACAAACACACATTCTACCCACGTCCTAATGCGATTCAAGTAAGAGGGTTACGTCTGGGCAGAGATAGATTATTATAGTGTGTTATTCTTGTGTATCAAGGCTATTGCTTGTACAGTTTGTGGACCGCCGAGTCCACTCATTGCTGCTAATAAAACTCAGGGTATTACTGTAAATTACTGTTACCATGAATGAGATTTGCTGTGTTGTCATCCAACCACATTGGGCTGTTTGTGCATTTCCGCCATTGCGGGTGAGTTTATCCATATCTCTGCATGATAAAACTTGCCTTCTCTCCCACAATCACTAAAACCGGGTTCGGTGCCATCACCCTGTTCATTCTCTCTCGTACTAAACGCACACACACACGACCCCTCACAAACATACCTGCACACACATTTGGCGAGCAGATAACTTGGCAATAGAGCCCAGCTTTGTCCCTAAGTTATCGTACCAATGGAGACACATGTTAAATGGGCAGACGCAATTAACCAGTCTCTCCGTCCACATTCGCGGCCACATACTTTGGCCGGAAACCTCACGTGACGTACTCACCACAAGAGCCATGCCTGCCATTTTGTGCACTCCTTCTCTCCTTACATACACACATACACACACATACACACACACACACACACACACACACACACCTACCCTCCTCTCATGTATTATAGGCTTATTTATTACCAAATCTAATCATGTTACTCTTTATTTTGTAGTTGGAAGTCGGAAGTTTATCGACTGCATTGTACTGATTATTAATTTATATTACTGCATCAATAAACTTTGTTGTACTTTAAAGAGAAGTGTTTTGGTATTGTTCTGCATGCACCTGTGTCAAGGGCTGGCAGGGGATGTCAGTGCTCAGATTCAAACCTTCATTGTTGTCCTTTTGAATGTCGATGTTCTCCGGATGTCGACATTCCTAAGAGAACAATCCTATATTGAGACTATACTGTCTATACTGCTATATTGTCTGGCTGTTAGTCCCTGATTCCAGGGTGGTGCCCCGGCAATATTAATCCTAATTAATATTCTGTTGATTTTGATAATTGATAGTTATCTTTGATGATTATTGATTTGAAGGATTAATAAGCTAATGTTGATTCTAATCAATGTTCTGTTGATTTTAATAATTAATAATTATCTTTGATAATAGTTGATTTGAAGGATTAATAAGCTAATGTTGATTCTAGTCAATGTTCTATTGATTTTAATCATTAATAATAATTATCTTTGATCATTATTAATTATTGCTAATAACCAAACCCGCTCCTGAACGAAGCGGCCAACACTTTTAAGTCAAACAACAACATGTTATCCACATTACTTTCAAATATAGAGTGTCTTTGTGAGCCCATATCATGTCCTCTTTTCAATATTATTCTGCCTCTAATTAGTATTTCCTTCAGTTTTGAGGCTGCTATGATTATGTCTTGCAGATAAATTAAGCTTTCCTCTGGCTGGGTATAAAAAGTATTGTTGAATGTTGCCATTCGATGCAATCAAAGTGGGTTAATTAGGGTAAAACTAAAAAAAGCAAACGCTGCAGGGAGAGTGCTTTCGTTGATTTATTTCCGAGGTCGTGGTTTTTGAAGTTGCTTGGGTTTTGGAGGCTGGTCTGAAGAACAACTTCAAAGTTCTGAGACACAAATGAGATCCTGATGAGGCATGGAGATGGAGGCACATCTCGTTAGTGAACACACCATGCTCTAAGGGCCTGAGATAACAATGAAATGAAATACCTGACCACCTGCCTGCTGGGAGGTACACGTCTACAGTATGTTATGAACTGCAAAAACCTTTTCAGTTGTATCTTCTTCCAACATAGTTTCCAACATAGCCTATGGTATATTGTGGATCCAGAGAGATAATAGTGAGGTTCAAAAGTTGAATTGAAAAATGTACATGATTTTTAGAATTATAGTATACCCCCCTTTTGCTTTAATGAAGGCATCGAGCTGCAATGGACTCACGTTTGTCAAAACCTGATGATCCATTTTATCACAGCATGATTTGAAAATGTTCCAAAGAGCATCTTGTGTGGAAATCTGACATTTTGTGCAAAGGAGTTAATATGGTCAATTGTCACAAATTGTCTTATTTGATTAGTGACCTCCAAATGGTGCAAAACTGCTTAATTGTTTATTTTTCCTAAATCCTAAGACTTTCTGATTATTACCAAGCTTTAATTTGATTTTGAGTCCCAGAAATTCAATGTGGGCTCAGACTATTAAAGGTCATGACATGCCTTTTTTAATTATTATTTTAATATGTTGATTGAGGTTCACTTATGATATTAGTAAAGTTTTTTGCACAAAAAGAAACAGTCATATATTTGTAAAACATGATCATTTTGTACCCTCATTCTGATCCTCTGTCAGAAACTCTCGGTTTTGGTGCTGCTTCTCCTTTAAGACTTAAAGTAAACTCCCAATGTTATGATTGGCTCTCTGCTCTTGACTGACCTGCTCTCTGCTTGCCATCTCACTGCTCACTGCAGCTGGGCAGGCTACGGAAGTGATAAGGTAAAGTAGGCATTGATGTGTTGTTGTGGAAGTGGTAAGATGCAAATATCTACCACCAGAGTGTGACATCACAATGTGGAGGAAGTAGAGAATGAGTCATTTTGGCAGCTTGGTTTCAACAAATGCTGTTTTTGCAGTGAGGAGCAAGTTTTGAGTTCTGAAACTTACAGTATATTTTTATAGTACAATTACAATTTAATTCCTCATGTCATGACCCCTTTAATCCCACCTTATTTTTACTGCCTTGAAATCCTACAGAGACATTTAAGATGTTAAAAATGAGATGGGTGCTTACCTCTATATTTAGAGATTCATAGTATAGTATGAGGTTTGTTCTAATAGAGGATTTAGGCAGGGATCAAAAAGTTCTTTCATGAATTGGTATCAGATAGGGAATAAAATAAACAGTGTTTTCATTTTGTAGCAGAAGCCTGTATTTAGACTTAATGTCAGTGGAAGAAAACCAACCAGATGGCATAAACCAGAGGAACATCATTATGAGTCAGTTTGGACATACAGTACTTAATCATTCTTAAAGTCTGGGCACCTTAACTCAAGTTCAAAAGACTATGAAATTGGGTAGAGGACAACAGGATGGAAAGATTGAGTTGAATAGTGTCAAAGTCTCTGATGATGTGAGGTTGAAGCAATCGCGTGGGTTTTCTCATTGAAAAGATTGCCAGTGGGACCCTGTACTGAGGTCACCAAAGGTGGAATGCTATCAGTGCATATTCCTGCATATAGGAATGCATATTTATGGAGCCCATGGACAGTATTTTGATTCGGTTCAGAGAGCACTTACAGGCAAGCATTTTTATTTTCGGTTCCAGCTTGGAATGTTGCCTTGGAATGTTGACTATGCCTTCTTTATGTCTTCACTTTAAAAAATTATAATATTTTTTTCAATAAATGCATGCAAAACAACCTTACAAGATTGTAGTGATGTCCAATTCTTGAACGAATCATTCTTTTGAGCCGATTCTCAGCAAGTAATCGGTCGAGCCAGTTCACAAAATCGAACTGAATGAAACTTTAGTTCCAGGTTGATGACCCAAGACACACAGCTGAAGTACCTGTACTGGCTACGCAGCACATCGAACTGTCTGACTCAAAAAGAACAGAATGAGCCAGTCCCATTAACTGTTGAAGTTTGTAGAGGATTACCAAGGACTTGCAATGTGTTAATAGCCCAGTGAAACATTCAGAAACCTAAAGAGTTTGGCTCCTTCAATTGTTTTTTTTTTTTTTTTTTTTGTTAGATAGATAGATAGATAAAAATTCATTAACTTGTGTATAAGCAACAACATACTAAAACAACACTACATGTAAATGCAGACGACTAGAAGTCTGAAACCGAGTTCGAAATGAACGAGCTGGACTCATACAGGCTACATGGCTCTTATAAGTTACTAGACCGGTTATTGAACCAAAGAACCTGTTCGAAATGAACGACTCAAACCTACACACTGAATCAAAAGTCAGCTTTTCGGTCGTGTCTGAATCAAAAAGAACTGAATGAGGCGGTTCAAATAACTGTCAAAGTTTGCCAAGGATTAATGAGGAGCTGCTGATACCATGAGCATGCGTGTACTGAGGACACGAACAAGCATGGGGTGAAATGTAAGTTTCTTCAGTAAGAAACAAAACATACTGAAAATATGCTTATGACTAGTTTTCTTAAAAACAATTTTGATAAAAACATGTAAAAACTTTAAGTCGAGAAATGTAAATGAATTTTACTATTGTTTATTGTGCATGCAGATTATATTTTTAAGTTGTTATAAGCTGAATCATGGTTTCTGGTGAGTTGATTGAGAATAGTTTATTCTCTTTATAGACTTTAGACATGTTTCTATTGCGACATATAACAGGAATTACATTCAACATTGTTGACAGACTCTACAAAATAGAAAAGGTATAACAAACAAAAAGAAAATCAAATACAAAAATGGGAGAATACATATAAAAGATAAACAGTTGAAGAAATTCCAAAGCTTATAGATATGTCTGACTAATTATTATGACTGATTCTGAGGTTTAAAATATGTGTACATATGTCCATATTGTTTTCCGTATACAGTAGAAAATTAGTAGCTGATTGACTGAATTGACACTGATCAGAGAAAAAAAAATACTAAAATGGTGATGATGATGATGATGATGGTAGTGATAATAATAATGATAATAAAACATTATTTTATAAAGAAAAGCAATAAATAGCTAAATAAACACCAGTACTATATGTTCAGTATCAGTCAGTTGCTGACCATTTAAATAAAGAATAAATAAAAATCAGTACTGTATGTTTAGTATCAGTCAATGGCTGACAATTTAAATAAAGAATAAATAAAAATTATAGCTAAATAAAAATCAGTACTGAATGTTTAGTATCAGTCAGTTGCTGACCATTTAAATAAAGAATACATAAAAATACAATAAATAGCTAAATAAAAATCAGTACTGTATGTTTAGTATCAGTCAATGGCTGACAATTTAAATAAAGAATAAATAGAAATTATAGCTAAATAAAAATCAGTATTGTATGTTTAGTATCAGTCAATGGTTGACCATTTAAATAAAGAATACATTTAAATTATAGCTAAATAAAAATCAGTATTGTATGTTTAGTATCAGTCAATGACTGACCATTTAAATAAAGAATAATACAAATTATAGCTAAATAAAAATCAGTACTGTATGTTCAGTATCAGTCAATGACTGACTATAAAAATAAAGAATAATACAAATAATAGCTAAATAAAAATCAGTACTGTATGTTCAGTATCAGTCAGTTGCTGATCATTTAAATAAAGAATACATAAAAATAAAATAAGGGTTGTAAAACAAGAAGCATTTACATCTGCAGAGGCAGCGGTGTTACACCGTATTCTGCTATGCAAGCTCAGGGAAAACTTTCAACGGTGGGAAACCAGACTTTTAAACATTACATTTTGTAAATGTAATGACTGGAATTGTTCAGTAGAAGGGGTACCAAACTGCGAATCCTGAATGAAACTGTTTTTGTGAATACATGTTTACACATTAGCTTCCACTCAGCTGACAAGCAATGAAAGTAGCTACGTGGTTAGCTAGTTAGCTATAAGCTTGTTGTCACAGAGAAAAAAAGATGGACTTTATTTACTTTACAGCATTGCATCTCACCAACTAGGTAACAACGTAGCATGAAATCAACACTCAACAGACACAATCCACCACAGCACCGCACCATTGTTTGCTGAGCTGCAAAAAGATACTCTGACAAATTATAGCTGGTTAACAATAGCAAAAAGATGTGATAAAAATGAGTGACATGGTTGACAGGGACAGGGTTAACATTGTATTAGTTATACTGAAAAGGAAAAATTATGGGGTCATTTTTTATTAATTTTCCAGTTTGTATTTCACAAACTAGTTAGCAACTTACCGCGAAGACACCACTTAACACCGCACCGCTTAACTCCGCACTGTCTGAAGAACCACCGTCAGTTCAGAGTCAGCTCTGTAAACGGTGGAGTCGGAGTGCACTCTGCTGAACAAACTACTTTATGACACCAATTCTAAAGCATTGTTTTCTGCATTATATGTTCTGAAAACAAGTTTTCATATCTGTGCATATCGGTAAACATATACACCGATACGATATATCTGTGAAAGGCTAATATAGGCCGATAAATTGGTCGGGCACTAAAACCAATACTAAAATATCTACCAGCTTCTCTTTCAAGTTCATGTCTTGTCCATTCCAGTACTTTTTACATCTCTTATAATTTCTCCATTTTGACTTTATGTCCTTCAATGCACAACACACAAATGTTATTGAAACATTCATGAAAATTTTAGTAAAGCCTGCTAACAGTTTCACAGCAAGACTACTTAAAATAAAATACAGTTAATAGACTTGCAATTGATTCAAATGTTTTACACAATTCCTTACAGCAGCAACTCCTTCCACTCCACATTTTATAGCTGCTGTGGCATTTATGAAATACTGTCATTCTTGTGCTCAGACACCAAAGACAAGAGCAGTTTCATATCCATCTTCAACATAGTTCATAGTTGTTCTTTGTTAGATGTTAAATGTCTGTTTGCAAAGTAACCTTTGGTGTCTTGGTGCAATAAACACAAAAATTTTTGGGGCTGCAGCGGCTCTGGACACATGACAAAGCACTTATCTCATTGGTCGGTCCATTTTTTTTCACAGTCTGAAGAAAAGACTGCTCTCCATAAAATAAACCTTCATACCCTGTGTGAATGGTGCCATAGGGACCAATTGTTCCTATTCAAAAGCTTGATCGCAATGAAAATTCACACTGAAATTCAGGCTTGGTGTGAATACGCCTTGTGGCAAGCAGGGCGGGGCAGAGCGGGATCTGGGCAGAGCGAGGCTGGGAGTGAGTTCCACCTGTGTGCCACACCGGTCTCGCGTTCCAGTGAGGTGTGGCAGGAGTATTTAAGGAGAGGAGACAGTGGCAGATGGGGAGAGAGAGACGCATAGACCTGTGTGTGTGCAACGTGACTGTGGGAAAGCAGTGCGTTTGTTTTTGTCTTTTAAGTTGTATAATAAATGTTTGTGTTTGTCAAGCCGGTCCCACCTTCCTCCTTCCCATGCATTCCTTAAACTATTGACTAAAGTCAACACAAAACAGTATTTACAGTACAATCCATTATACTTCCAAAATGTGACTAATTTCCAAGAAAAATAGCATATATATATATATATATATATATATATATATATATATAAAGAAAATAAATTTGGGATGGAAAATCTGGTGGGTGGATTTTATCCACTGAAAATTCATTAGATCATGGAAAGTGAGCGTTTCATACCAGAACGGAGCCAGGTGGTTAAAGAGGAGGGGTTGAATCTAAAGCAGCAAGCTGGTGACGGTATTTGAAAAGGAAAGTTGTTTCAGAGGCAGAGCAAGTTATTACATTTTGATATAAGAGTGTATATATGTAGCCAAGTGGGGAAATTTCATGCAATTTAACTAGTCAAAAATTGGACGTGGCCCCTTTAAGACCGGAGTTCTGTGACACCGGAGTTTAGCGATGCCCACTTTCCAGCACTCTCTCGTGTTAGAGATGTGAGAGCAAACTTTGTGCAGGAGAGCTCCCGATTTTGTTCATCGGTTGAGAATTCTTTGGGTAAATATCAAATTTTACACAAAAATGCTCATAAATTGTATAAAATATATGTTCAGAAGAGTTGAATGTGTTTGTTATTTTTGAAGGATGCATATGGATTGCATGTATGGAGTTTGACCACATTTTGCTGCACATGCAATGAACTGGTTATGTAAATTTTGAATGAATCATATTAGGCCTGGGCGATTAATCACATTTTATATTTAATTACGATTTTGGCTTCCAACGATTATGAAAACAAGATAATCGAGATAAAACGATTATTGTGCCGCATTCCGTTTTGCAGTGAAACACTCCAGCATTACAGGTGCATCTCAATAAATTAGAATGTCGTGGAAAAGTTCATTTATTTCAGTAATTCAACTCAAATTGTGAAACTCGTGTATTAAATAAATTCAATGCACACAGACTGAAGTAGTTTAAGTCTTTGGTTCTTTTAATTGTGATGATTTTGGCTCACATTTAACAAAAACCCACCAATTCACTATCTCAAAAAATTAGAATACATCATAAAAAAAAACATTTTTAGTGAATTGTTGGCCTTCTGGAAAGTATGTTCATTTACTGTATATGTACTCAATACTTGGTAGGGGCTCCTTTTGCTTTAATTACTGCCTCAATTCGGCGTGGCATGGAGGTGATCAGTTTGTGGCACTGCTGAGGTGGTATGGAAGCCCAGGTTTCTTTGACAGTGGCCTTCAGCTCATCTGCATTTTTTGGTCTCTTGTTTCTCATTTTCCTCTTGACAATACCCCAAAGATTCTCTATGGGGTTCAGGTCTGGTGAGTTTGCTGGCCAGTCAAGCACACCAACACCATGGTCATTTAACCAACTTTTGGTGCTTTTGGCAGTGTGGGCAGGTGCCAAATCCTGCTGGAAAATGAAATCAGCATCTTTAAAAACTGGTCAGCAGAAGGAAGGATGAAGTGCTCCAAATTTTCTTGGTAAACGGGTGCAGTGACTTTGGTTTTCAAAAAACACAATGGACCAACACCAGCAGATGACATTGCACCCCAAATCATCACAGACTATGGAAACTTAACACTGGACTTCAGGCAACTTGGGCTATGAGCTTCTCCACCCTTCCTGCAGACTCTAGGACCTTGGTTTCCAAATGAAATACAAAACTTGCTCTCATCTGAAAAGAGGACTTTGGACCACTGGGCAGCAGTCCAGTTCTTCTTCTCCTTAGCCCAGGTAAGACGCCTCTGACGTTGTCTGTGGTTCAGGAGTGGCTTAACAAGAGGAATACGACAACTGTAGCCAAATTCCTTGACATGTCTGTGTGTGGTGGCTCTTGATGCCTTGACCCCAGCCTCAGTCCATTCCTTGTGAAGTTCACCCAAATTCTTGAATCGATTTTGCTTGACAATCCTCATAAGTCTGCGGTTCTCTCTGTTGGTTGTTCATCTTTTTCTTCCACACTTTTTCCTTCCACTCAACTTTCTGTTAACATGCTTGGATACAGCACTCTGTGAACAGCCAGCTTCTTTGGCAATGAATGTTTGAGGCTTACCCTCCTTGTGAAGGGTGTCAATGATTGTCTTCTGGACAGCTGTCAGATCAGCAGTCTTCCCCATGATTGTGTAGCCTAGTGAACCAAACTGAGAGACCATTTTGAAGGCTCAGGAAACCTTTGCAGGTGTTTTGAGTTGATTAGCTGATTGGCATGTCACCATATTCTAATTTTTTGAGATAGTGAATTGGTGGGTTTTTGTTAAATGTGAGCCAAAATCATCATAATTAAAAGAACCAAAGACTTAAACTACTTCAGTCTGTGTGCATTGAATTTATTTAATACACGAGTTTCACAATTTGAGTTGAATTACTGAAATAAATGAACTTTTCCACGACATTCTAATTTATTGAGATGCACCTGTATATCTTTAAAGCATCCTTTATTAAAGTTCAAATAATAAGGAAGCAGGTTATGAAAATAAACTCAGAAATGTCTCGGTTACTGTCGTAACCTCCGTTCCCTGATGGAGGGAACGAGACATTGTGTCGATGTAGTGACACTAGGGGTCGCCCTTGGGAGCCCCAAACACCTCAGATCTTTGAGAAAAGGCCAATAAGAATTGGCGAGTGGAATTTGCATGCCACTCCCCCGGACATACGGGTATAAAAGGAGCTGGCTCGCAACCACTCATTCAGGTTTTGTGCTGAGGAGCCAAGACAGGGTCCCGGCCATTTCAGCGGGTAGTACAGCATTGTGGCAGGGGGGACAAAACGTCTCGTTCCCTCCATCAGGGAACGGAGGTTACGACAGTAACCGAGATGTTCCCCTTCTGTCACTCACTTGACGTTGTGTCGATGTAGTGACACTAGGGGTCCCTATACGAAACACCACAACTAGCTGAACCGTGTTACGTGGACTACCGGTGCAGGTGCAAGCAAGCTGCTGCATAGTAGCAGGTAGCCTCCCCCATCACCCCGAAAAATGTCATATAGTTCCACACATCCCTGGGGGGGGGAGATGTATCTAATATGGAAGCAGGCAGCACCAGCCGCGGCCTTTTCTCTCTATGTTTTCTCTCCGCAGAGTATTCAGTTATTTGGCTGGGGCCATTTTAACACTCAATATATGCACCGGGGAAGGTGTTCTTTTCCTATCCTATTCTTTCAGGGGGAAAAGACCCCACGGAGACCACATCCTGCCCGGAGGGGAGGTAACACGTGACAAGCACATCATGTGGGCTCAGAGCCGCACATGGAAGAGGCGCGGTGGTAGATCCTGCCTGAAAGGGGAGGAGCTCTACAAACACGGCGATCAGGACAGAGAGGGCTCTATCGAAGGGAGACGCAGGTCTGCCAACAGGGAGACCGTACTGCGGAAAATACATCACAGGGGGTTACCGGAGTAACCGGCACCTGTGGAGCACCTACATCAGTAAGGGCATATTAGCACACTTACTGGTTCCAGCTGTGAATTCCTCCACTTATTTTCACGAGCCACAGGGCTAGGGAGGAAGAACATCCAGGGTTCACGGGTTTGTGAACTCGCATGGGAAAAGAAGAGCACATCTTCGCCTCTTTGGAGGGGAAAGGCGCTTTACGCAAGCGTTCACCCAGCCAGCTGTCCGTATTCCCGAACTTACCTGTTCGTACCTGACAGAACACAGGACGAAACCGGCTCAACCCGGATATTGTAAAATCTCGCGAAGGTATTGGGTGTCGCCCAGCCCACTGCCCTGCAGATGTCTGCTAGAGATGTGCCATGGGCCAGTGCCCACGAGAATGCCAGACTCCTTGTGGAGTGTGCTCATATTCCCGAAGGGGCGGGCATGGCCTGGGCCTGGTATGCCATAGTGATGGCATCCACAATCCAGTGGGCAAGCCTCTGTTTGGAGACAGCGTTCCCTTTCCACTGTCTGCCAAAGCAGACAAAGAGCTGCTCGGAGCATCTAAAGCTCTGCGTGCGATCCAAGTAGATGCGCAAAGTACACACCATACACAGCAATGACAGGGCTGGGTCTGCCTCCTCCTGGGGCAGCATTTGCGGGTTCACCACCTGATCCCTGAAAGGGGTTGTGGGAACCTTGGGCACATAGCCCAGCCGGGGTCTCAGGATTATGTGAGAGTCACCCGGACCGAACTCCAGGCAGGTATCGCTGACAGAGAATGCTTGCAGGTTCCCGACCCTCTTGATGGAGGTGAGCGCAATCAGGAGGGCCATCTTAAAGGAGAGGGCTTTCAACTCGACTGACTCAAAGGGGGCTCCGCGAAGGCCCAGGAGGACCATGGAGAGATCCCATGAGGGGAACAGGCATGGCCTAGGAGGATTCAGCCTCCGGGCGCCTCTGAGGAACCTGATGATCAGGTCGTGCTTCCCTAAGGACTTACCGTCCACTGTATCATGGTGTGCTGCTATGGCGGCCACATACACCTTCAAGGTGGAGGTGGACAGCCGTTCCTCCAGCCTCTCCTGCAGGAAGGAGAGCACTGATCCGACTGCGCATCTCGGAGGGTCTTCAGCTCGGGAAGAACACCAATTCGTGAACCGACGCCACTTCAGGGTATAAAGCTGCCTCGTGGAGGGAGCTCTGGCCTGAGTGATCGTGCCTACCGCTGCTGGTGGTAGGCCACTTAGGTCTTCCGCGTCCTGTCCAAGGGCCAGACGTGGAGGTTCCAGAGGTCTGGGCACGGGTGCCAAATGGTGCCCCATCCCTGAGAAAGAAGGTCCTTCCTAAGGGGCTGTCGCAAGGAGCGTGAGGTCTGAGAACCAAGTCTGGGTGGGCCAATACAGGGCTATGAGGGTGACCTGCTCCTCATCCTCCCTGACCTTGCACAGGGTCTGTGCAAGTAGGCTCACTGGGGGGAACACATACTTGCACAGCCCATGGGGCCAGCTATGTGCCAGCGCATCTGGGCTGAGGGGGGCCCCCGTTGGAGAATACAGTGGGAGGTTTCTCGGGAGGCAAATAGGTCTACTTGTGCTTTGCCGAACCGACTCCAAATCAGCTGAACCACCTGGGGGTGGAGTCTCCACTCTCCCCTGAGCGTCACCTGCCATGACAGTGCGTCCGCTGTGGCGTTGAGGTTGCTCGAGGATGTGAGTGGCCCGCAGCAACCTCAGTCGCTGCTGACTCCATAGGAGGAGACGGCAAGTGATTGGCAACATGCGACGTGAGCGTAAGCCGCCTTGGCGATTTATATACGCTACTGTCGCTGTGTTGTCCATCCAGACCAACACATGCTTGCCCCGGATCAATGGCAAAAGCCTCCGCAGGGTAAACAATACTGCCAGCAACTCGAGGCAGTTGATGTGCCAACACAGTCGCGGTCCTGTCCAGGAACCAGCGGCTGCATGCCCGTTGCACGTTGCCTGCGAATGCAATGTTGCCATGGTCATATTCTCGCAATGAGAACATGAACCATCCATGAACGCTGCCTCAGTGTGATCGCTGCCCAGATACGTGAGGCAGTGCCCGTGGCCATCGGAAGCGGAGAGATAGTGACCTTATCCATGAATCACACAAAGACGGAAAGGCATCTTTATAAAGACACGTCTTTAAAAAGACGTTCAATGTCAATGTGTGTGCTCTAATAGAGAAAATATACTCTTTAGCAGGAATATACACTCTTTTAGCGCTGTTGAAGCGCCCATGGGCAAAATCTGCACTCGTCGTGAAATGCACGCGGAGAGAAAGCCGCTGGAAATGCGCCAGATATCCAACAGCATACGCTTCTTAAGAGGTGAATGGAACAGCAGTAGTATTCAGCTCACTGATAGTACAACTGCTCGGCTCCGAAGAAAAAATCTGAATGAGTGGTTGCGAGCCAGCTCCTTTTTTACCCGTATGTCCGGGGGAGTGGCATGCAAATTCCACTCGCCAATTTTTATTGGTCTTTTCTCAAAGATCTGAGGTGTTTGGGGCTTCCAAGGGCGACCCCTAGTGTCACTACATCGACACAACGTCTAGTGAGTGACAGAAGGGGAACTGGCATTTCTCTGTGCGGTCAGCGCCGCATCTATGAGTTGCATGAAGTGACCGGTGAAGAGATTGAATCTTCTCCTGGCTGATGCACACTCTGGCACGAGGATGCTCGTCACTCACATGCATTTGATGCAGCTAGATTATAACGTGATGGCTCGCGGCGTAGTGAATCAAAATATATGTGTCACATCTTATCATGAAGAAAAACAGCGAAAAGCAGCTCTATTAAGAAGAGAACATTTGTTTTTTGTGAGTTAAAGATGGATCGAAGTGAACATAAAGGTGAGAGTGTGTAGTCTTAGCCTATTATACACTGGAACAAAATACGTTTTTGATTTGTTTTTTGTGGCTTGTTTTCCAAAATAATATCTAAAACTCCTTTAAAAAAAAAAAAAATACATTTGCTTTAGGAGCTATACTGCAGAAGAAAAAATTGTTATCAGAGAATGTTGAATGCAATATTTAATCAGGGCTCGACATTAAAGCTTGTCCGGGACAAGTGGATTTTTGAAGGAGCAAGTGAAAGAGAATTTTACTTGCCCGACCGGACAAGCAGACTGATTAAAACGTCAATGACGAAAAAATAATCAACTATATTTGTAATAGCCTAAGCCTGTGTCACTTATTCGAAAGTTCATATTCTTATTCTGCTGTTGAAAGTAATCCAGAGCACGTAATTTTATAATTCGCTAGTGATCTAGTAACAGCTGCACCCTGTTTGATTGATAGGCGCATATGTGTGTGTGCTGAATATGCGCGTGTGTTCCGAAAATGCTGCGCACCTGAACGCTCAAATACATTAAAAGATTATGCCAAAATGCCCATCTTGGTGAGGTATTCATGTAAACACAATGAGTTATGTCTAAAGTGAACATAAACAGTGGAGAAAAAAGCGGATTTGTATTAAAATGTCTACTTGTATGTGTAAATGTAAGCTAATAGACCTGCTGCCGTCTAGTGTGTTATTATAATAATCAAACAACCATAACAAGAAAATGTGAAAATGCTTTTGACTGGGTAAATTTAGTAGCTTTAATGAAATTTTTGTAATGTGATAATGTATAGCCTTTATTGTACATGGTAGATCTTGCTGCAATAACCCCCAGTATTTATACCATGATCAATGGAAACATGTAAATGCTTTACAAAAAAAAAAAAAAAAAAGCCAAATCTATGCCCTTGAGTGTGAGCACCCCTGCTGTAAATGATGGCGATAGAGGCTTTCCTTTATTTGACTACCATACGTAACATAAAATAAATATCATATGACAATAGCCTCCTCCCCTACCCAGTGCAGTTTACATTTCAAGTTCAAGGAAATCCAGTTAAAAGACTTTTTTTTAAAGTTCAATAAATGCATGATGTTTCCAAAGTCAGTGAGTAATCGTGTTAAATAATCGTAATCTCAATATTGGCCAAAATAATCGTGATGATTTTAGATATATAAAAAAGTTTAAAAAGTGTAATATGTATTATATGTGAAACATGTGTGATGAGAACCTGTGTAATTTGAATTCTATTGTTTAAACTGTTTTACATGTCCTTACAGCCTGGTTAAAAATAAGAAAAATACTGTGAGTGATTTCAGCATTTGTTAAATGTATAAAATGCTGTGAATTATATAAGCATGTATTAAGGTGATGTATGCTGAAGCATATGGGTAGACTAATGCTCTGTTTGTGTTTTCTTTTGACATTAGCCTCTACTGTATTTCACTTGTTGTATTTTGTTGAACCGTATTTCATTTGACTGATTTTTCATTGTCCTCAAATTCAGTGAATCATGTTTTGCTCTCATTTGGGACATTGTTCTTTTTGAGTCACATTCTCCTGGATTGTAATATTTTTTTTTTATTTTTCAAATTAGGACAAAAACACAGTTTTATATTTTATTTATTATTTTTATTCTCTTTTTCTATATAGCACCTGTCGAACCCCCCAAAATAGTTTTGTGGTTATTTGCAGCCCACCGGCTATATAATATATATATATATATATATATATATACGCATTCCCAGTGGGTCAGTTTACATACACTTTGTTAGTTTTTGGTAGCATTGCCTTTAAATTGTTTAACTTGGGTCAAACGTTTTGGGTAGCCTTCCACATGCTTCTCACAATATGTTGCTGGAATTTTGGCCCATTCCTCCAGACAGAACTTGTGTAACTGAGTCAGGTTTTTAGGCCTCCTTGCTCGCACACGCTTTTTCAGTTCTGCCCACAAATTTTCAAATGGATTGAGGTCAGGGCTTTGTAATGGCCACTCCAATACACTGACTTTGTTGTCCTTAAGCCATTTTGCCAAAACTTTGGAGGTATGTCTGGGGTCATTGTCCATTTGGAAGACCCATTTGTGACTGAGCTTTAACTTCCTGACTGATGTCTTGAGATGTTGCTTCATTATATCCACATTATTTTCCTTCCTCATGATGCCATCTATTTTGTGAAGTGCGCCAGTCCCTCCTGCAGCAAAGCATCCCAACAACATGATGCAGAATATTTATTTGTAAGTCTGAATATATTTTTATAAAATCATTTTGTGAACAGGCTTATTGATAGACAAGCTCTAATTTTTGGTATCTAACTAAAAGAGTTAACATGCTTAATGTAATTATTATTATTATTATTATTATTATTATTATTTAAAACATTTTACACCATGAGTACACCAGAACTTTTCCATGAATACAAAACTTGCTCTCATCTGAAAAGAGGACTTTGGACCACTGGGCAACAGTCCAGTTCTTCTTCTCCTTAGCCCAGGTAAGACGCCTCTGACGTTGTCTGTGGTTCAGGAGTGGCTTAACAAGAGGAATAAGACAACTGTAGCCAAATTCCTTGACACGTCTGTGTGTGGTGGCTCTTGATGCCTTGACCCCAGCCTCAGTACATTCCTTGTGAAGTTCACCCAAATTCTTGAATCGATTTTGCTTGACAATCCTCATAAGGCTGCGGTTCTCTCGGTTGGTTGTGCATCTTTTTCTTCCACACTTTTTCCTTCCACTCAACTTTCTGTTAACATGCTTGGATACAGCACTCTGTGAACAGCCAGCTTCTTTGGCAATGAATGTTTGTGGCTTACCCTCCTTGTGAAGGGTGTCAATGATTGTCTTCTGGACAACTGTCAGATCAGCAGTCTTCCCCATGATTGTGTAGCCTAGTGAACCAAACTGAGAGACCATTTTGAAGGCTCAGGAAACCTTTGCAGGTGTTTTGAGTTGATTAGCTGATTGGCATGTCACCATATTCTAATTTTTTGAGATAGTGAATTGGTGGGATTTTGTTAAATGTGAGCCAAAATCATCACAATTAAAAGAACCAAAGACTTAAACTACTTCAGTCTGTGTGCATTGAATTTATTTAATACACGAGTTTCACAATTTGAGTTGAATTACTGAAATAAATGAACTTTTCCATGACATTCTAATTTATTGAGATGCACCTGTATACTGCATGTGTATGGACAGTCGACCTTGTGGAAATGGAAGTGCCCTGCGATGGGTCATGTCTCTTCTGTGTATCACATGCCAGTGCTAATGTCAGAATAAAATCATCATTGGTAAAAAGATTGTTTTAAATCTCCCTGGCTCTCTCAGCCATGGTGTGTTTCGCGATTTCTGTACACTATATAGCCTTAGATTTCTAATGACACCAAAGTCTAAGGACCATTTGGCATCCATGTTGCAGCCAGCCTTGGCATCCATGTTGCAACCAGCCTTCAATATTGTAAAGCAGAAAAAGACTCCCAATTGTTCTGGATAACTTGTTTGGATCATCATACAATACTGAATTATTTAGACATATACATTTAATAACATATTTACACACACACAAACACACACACGCGCGCGCGTATATATTATATTATATTAACCAATCGTGAGATTTAATCAAGTGAATTTTCAAATTCAAATAATGTTCTGATGAATTACAGCACCACATGGGTAATACACAGAATAAATCAAAGCCTGTAGGCGTATGACAGGTTACATAACTTCTCTCTGTGTGTTAGAGAGTTACTATCACTTTGAACTACTCATCTGAATCCTGTCATTTTTCACTTTCTTTTGCACTCTGCAGCATAAATGATAACCTTGTCATTGCAATACTTAATTGTGATACTTGGCGTTTTAATATGCATGTATGTTAATTGCTCTATTATCACAGATTAGGTACTAAATATTTTATTTATGTTCATTAAAATATTCTGTATGCTTCTATGCAAGCTACACAGCACACACTGAAGACACATTAATAATTGAAATGAAGTGTCAGTGGTTGCATGTATGACCTAGACACCCATCTGAATATATTATTCATACATCAAAAGTATTTGTGTGTAATTATGCAGGATAAAAACATTGTGGGTGCCATTGACCATTGTTTGAAGTGCTCAAATAAGAATCAAATACTGAAGACTTTCTTCAGCTTGATCTTATATTTGTCTTTTTAATAGAGTAGTGTGCTTTTGAAAAGTTTATGATTCAAATCTGAAGCTCCTATCTGGCTTAGCACAATTTTTAAATCTTTCAGACATATATTTCATGAATTATTCTTCAAACATAACTTGCACTGACACAGAAAAAACTTGTGTTGAATGTCCCAACAAAATAACTTCAATACACTTGTACTTATGTTAAATTATTACTTTTCTGAATATGTCATGTATATACATTAAAAAAAAAAAAAATTCCCCCTCTGGTGGTAGGGTAATTTTGCCATCACACACAAAAGCAATTATATGTACATCTGTGTGTCCTCCCTTATTTTATTGACACTGGGTGGTGTATATATCAAAGATCTTTAGTAAAATTAATTTCTAATTAATTAATTAATTAAGTAAGTAAGTAAGTATAATTTGTGAAGCTCTGGTGGAGCCTTTCTATATTTTAAAAGATGCCCCCGAGAGTAAACTGTAAAAGTTGAAAGTGTACAGTTAACTTAGAGGGCAGCTGTGATTTATTAAAAAAAAAAAAAATGTTAAAATACTTTCTCAGGTCAATATGAAGAGTCAACGCTATCATATCATTAAAAAAAAACTTTCTTTGTTGCACTAATTGCTCTGTCTGTTTGAGAATCCCGACCAGCCCAACACACCAACATTGGCTCAATCAATGGTGTGGGTTTAGGGCAGGACTAGTATCCGAGTAGGTATAGCTGCAGGCCAGAGATCTCCAAATGGTGTCAGAATGTGTGGGGTTACTCAAAAATGGGGTTGCAACAACTCTAAAAGGGCGCATCACTTCCACACAGGGTTAGGGAAAGGTTTAGGTTAGGGACTGACTATATCTTTGCTAGTGGTTTGGAGCTCCCACCCCTTTTTTGTGCTCTGCCTGTAGCTATATTCTTCTCAGACCATCTGCTAGACCCACCAATGAGAGACGGAGGGTTTGTTTGGGAAACCTGTTTTTGAAACAGTCCTTCTTCATGGAAATTTGTTTGTTGACACTAATAGCACAAATCGTCATTTTACAGTCATTTTAGGGTTTGTTGACATTGCATCATCATGGTAACGAAGTTGTAAAACTGGCTATAACTTTACACAGAAAAGGTTAGTCAGTGATTTTATCACACTAATATCATGTTAACACACATATAATTTATGTCTTGTGGCTACTTTTGAAACAATGAGTATTTTAACATTCAAAAATTGCCCCCCATTCACTTCCATTGTAAGTGCCTCATTGTAACCCAGATTCCCTATCTGTCACTCACTCGACATTGGTGTTGATGTAGTGACACTAGGGGTCACTCTTGGGAGCCCGAGACACCTCTGGTCTTTGATAAAAGGCCAATGAAAATTGGCGAGTGGTATTTGCATGCCACTCCCCCGAACATACGGGTATAAAAGGAGCTGGTATGCAACCACTCATTCAGATTTTCTCTTCGGAGCCGAACGGTCATGCTCACTGAGCTGAATGGTCATGCTCACTGAGCTGAATACTACTGTTCATTCACCTCTGCTGGATCTGACGGTGCATTTCAGCGGCTTCTCCCTCCTCTGTACTGGTGCACTGCAGAGAACGCCCCTGGGCGCTTCGGCAGAAAAACTAGAGAATATATTTTCTGAAAGAGCATTTTTCCCCCTCTAAAAGAGTATATATTTCTCTAAAAGAGCGCACACACGGAACGTCTTTTTAAAGATGCGTCTTTTAAAAGATACTTTTCCGATTGTGTGTTATTCCTGGTTGTGCTTGTTATCTCTCGTCACGATCACTGTCTTTCGTGTCTGGGCACTGCTCACGCGGAGACAGCGTTCGTGGATGGTCATGTTCTCATTGTGAGAATATGTCCATGGCAACGTTGCGGTCGCGGCTCGCCTTCGTAAGAAAGCGAGCCACCCCATAGGCTCCCGCCTCGGTCCTTTTACCCATGGGTTTGAGTCCAGCGCAGCTAGCACCCGAAGGATGCTTACTTTCACGTCTCAAACCTTCCTCAACACAGACCCTTCCTGTGGTTCGCGTTGAGGGTCAGGCGTATCAGTACAAAGTCCTCCCTTTCGGCCTGTCCCTGTCTCCTCGCATCTTTACGAAGATCGCAGAGGCTGCCCTTGCCCCGTTAAGGGAGGTGGGCATTCACATTCTCAACTATCTCGACGACTGGCTAATCTTAGCTCACTCTCGAGACGTGTTATGCGCACTGGTGCTCTCACACCGACTAGGGCTTCGGGTCAACTGTGAAAAGAGCAAGCTCCTCCCGGTTCAGAGCATCTCTTTTTTCGGTTTGGAGTTGGACTCATTCTCCTTGACGGTGCACCTTACGAACGAGCGTGCCCAGTCGGTGCTGGCCTGTTTGAAGGCGTTCAAACAGAAAACAGCGGTTCCACTGAAACTTTTTCAGAGGCTCCTGGGGCATATGGCATCCTCGGCGGTGGCCACCCAGCTCCGGTTGATGCATATGAGGCCGCTTCAGCACTGGCTCCAGACTCGAGTCCTGAGGCGGGCATGGCACCACGGGACACACCGCGTGGCCATTACGTCGGTCTGTCACCGTCTTTTCATCCCTTGGACCGACCTCTCGTTTCTACGAGCAGGTGTTCCCCTAGATCTGGTCTCCAGGACGCCTCCAAAATAGGCTGGGGTGCTGTTGGCAATGGGCACGCAGCTGCCGGCCTCTGGATGGGTCCGCGGCTGCGTTGGCACACCAACTGCCTCGAGTTACTGGCAATTCTGCTCACCCTACGGAGGTTCCGGCCATTGATCCAGGGCAAGCATGTGCTAGTTCGGTCAGACAGCACGGCAGTGGTAGCATATTTCAACCACCAAGGCGGTCTGCGCTCCCGCTGTATGTCACAACTCGCCCGCCGTCTCCTCCAACGGAGTCAGCAGCAGTTCAAGTCGCTGCAAGCCACTCACATCCCGGGCAACCTCAACACTTCGGCGGACACACCGTCACAACAGGTTGCCCTCACGGGAGAGTGGAGACTCCACCTTCAGGTGGTCCAGCTGATTTGGAGTCGATTCGACAGGCACAGGTGCACCTGTTCGCCTCCCAAAAATCCTCCCCACTGCCCGCTCTGGTATGCCCTGACCGAGGCCTTCCTCGGCATAGACGCTGGCACACAGCTGGCACACAGCTGGTCCCCTGGCATTCGCAAAGATGCGTTTTCCCCCAGTGAGCCTGCTTGCACAGACCCTGTGCAAGGTCAGGGAGGACGAGGAGAAGGTCATCCTGGTAAGCACCCTACTGGCCCGCCCAGACATGGTGCTCGGACCTCACGCTCCTCGCGACAGCTCCCCCTGGGCAAATTCCCCTGAGGAAGGACCTTCTTTCTCAGGGAAGGGGCACCATCCAGCACCCGCGCCCAGACCTCTGGAATCTCCATGTCTGCCCCCTGGACGGGACACAGAAGACCTAAGCTGTCTCCCACCTGCGATGGTAGACACGTTCACTCAGGCTAGGGCTTCCTCTACGAGGCGCCTGTATGCCTTTAATTGCCGTCTGTTCGCTAAGTGGTGTTCTTCCCGTCGGGGAGACCCCCAGAGATGCGCAGTCAGATCAGTGCCTTCCTTCCTGCAAGAGAGGTTGGAAGGGAGGCTGTCCCCTTCCACCTTGAAGGTGTACATTGCTGCCATACCAGCACACCACGACGCAGTCGACGGTAAGTCCTTAGGGAAGCATGATCTGATCATCAGGTTCCTAAGAGGCGCCAGGAGGCTGAATCCCTCCAGGCCGCGCCTCGTTCCCTCATCGGACCTCTGTAGTTTTTCAGGGTCTACAGAGAGCCCCCTTTGAGCTTTGCAGTCAGCCGAGCTTAAGGCACTCTCCTTGAAGACTGCCCTCCTGACTGCGCTCACTTCCATCAAGAGGGTAGGTGACCTGCAAGCTTTCTCTGTCAGCGAAACATGCCTGGAGTTCGGTCTGGGCTATTCTCATGTGATCCTGAGACCCCAACCGGGCTATGTGCCCAAGGTTCCCACCACTCCTTTTAGGGAGCAGGTGGTGAACCTGCAAGCGCTGCCCCAGGAGGAGGCAGACCCAGCCCTGTCATTGCTGTGTCCGGTGCACGCTTTACGCATCTATTTGGATCGCACACAGAGCTTTAGAGTCTCTGAGCAGCTCTTTGTCTGCTTTGGTGCACAGCGGAAAGGAAGCGCTGTCTCCAAGCAGAGGATCGCCCACTAGCTCATTGACGCCATAACTATGGCATATCTTGTCCAAAACATGCCGCTCCCGGTAGGGCTACGAGCCCATTCTACCCGTGGTGTAGCGGCTTCTTGGGCCCTGGCCAGAGGTGCCTCTCTAACAGACATTTGCAGAGCAGCGGGCTGGGCAACACCCAACACCTTTGCAAGGTTCTACAACCTCCGGGTGGAACCGGTTTCATCCCAGGTAGTGGCACGCAACACAAGCGGATAAGCCCGGGATAGCCGGCCAGGTGTATCGCTTGCACAGCGCCTTCCACCTCCTTTTGAGCTGAAGACGTGCGCTGTTAATTCCCAGTATTGTTCACAAAAGTTGTTCCCTGGTTGACTTCCTCCGAGCCCTGTGGCAGTCGAGTTTTCAGAGAGACTCGCTGCCGGCCCAGTACACGCGCTAACTAAGAGCCCGGTTCTGGGGTAGGTGCTCCGCATGTGGCGGTTCCCTGTAAGGCTAACCCCATGCAATCTATATCTTCCGCTAATTCATTTCCCTGCTGGCAAACTGCGTCTTCCTTGGGCAGAGCCCCTCTGCCCCAGTCTCCATGTTGTAGTAACTCCTCCCCCATTGGGCAGGATTTACCTCGAAGGCTCTCCACATGGTTGGAAAGACCATGTGATGTATTCTTCCACTTAAATATCCCCCCTCTCTTGGGGCGAGGTGTGGTCTCCGCGGTGTCCTCCCCTTGGGAGGGACACCCCCCGACTAGACCTGGTGGCCCAGTCAGATAAACCCCCTTCTTTTTTAGGGAGTGGAAAAATAGAAGGGGAAAGAGGCCACGACTGGGTTAAGCCTGTCTCTATCTCTGGGTAGTCGACTTGTCCCCAAAAAGGTTCGTTCGACACTCATAACTGTGTTGGGGGAGGTTACGTGTCGACCTGGTGTGCTGGCTATGAGGCACACAGCAAGTCTGCCCACCACACACCGCCGGTTCACGTAACACAGTTCAGCCTTGTGGCGTTTTGTATAGGGACCCCTAGTGTCACTACATCGACACCAACGTCGAGTGAGTGACAGATAGGGAACGTCATGGTTACTGGTGTAACCTCCGTTCCCTGATGGAAGGAACGAGTCATTGGTCCCTCCTGCCACAACGCTGAACTACCCGCTGAAATGGCCGGACCTTATATCGGCTCCTCAGCGTAAAACCTGAATGAGTGGTTGCATACCAGCTCCTTTTATACCCGTATGTTCGGGGGAGTGGCATGCAAATACCACTCGCCAATTTTCATTGGCCTTTTATCAAAGATCAGAGGTGTCTCGGGCTCCCAAGAGTGACCCCTAGTGTCACTACATCGACACCAATGTCTCGTTCCCTCCATCAGGGAACGGAGGTTACACCAGTAACCATGACGTTTTTATTTTGAAAGAAAAGGAGGGACAAGACAAAATAAATTTTTGTGGTAATCAACATTATGCCACAATTGCTGTCGATTGAACTTAACTTGTATTGAACCCGGAACATTCCTTTAAATGGAGTAATCTAATTTAGTCAAGGTTGATCTGGTCACATTAAATACAGTTTTTGACTTGAATAAAATCAGTTAATTTAGACACGACTTGAAGCATATTGATTAAACACTTGACAAAACACTGAAGTTTCTTGATGACATTTTTTTTTAATAATGTATGGTTATGGCACTTAAAGCTGTTTTTGAGTATAGGTTCCCATAACACATCCAGCAATGTGTCTGGTTCAGATGTGTTCTGATGCCATTAATGTTAGATTTTTTTTGCAAGCACTTCATAGTTCATGCAGCTACTGCATGAAATATGGATCTCACGGATTGATTTCTAAAACCATCACAAATGTTCACACTTGCAAACACTAAAGCAAGATGAGCCTATGATCTTTTTCCATCCCATAAATTTTCACAAAAATATAATAAACAATAAAATTGTTGACTGTCACAACCATCTGTTCCCTGTGCACTTTCCTCTTTTTTAAAGTGCCATTATGTCAACATAAAGAAGGATGTTTTATAGGCAAATATATCAAAGCTGTACCCTCAGGGCTTACATCTTTACAGTCTGTTTTGGAGATGTCTCACTGTCTGGAATCACGCCACAACGTGTTGCCTCTCGTACGTTAAAGTGAGAAGTGTTTTGCCACGTATCTGTTGACCCTCCTAATTTACATTATGGTCCAATGAGACCAAGCGCCTGGGGGTGGCGGCACAGAAAACACAGCACTAATGATCTATTTGTTTTTGTCTGGAGATGTGGACACATCGCCCGTCTGTGAAGAGCTTCCTTTGATGAACTGATTCCCCGTGAGATGCCCATAATGAGCATTGCGGTCACTCCATGAAGCAGGTGATATAATTCTTTATTAATGAACGCGTTTCAAGAGATGAGAACAAAGTAAATCATAATGCATACGCAGCAGTATGTCTCTATCCTGTGCATGTCGAAAGGTGTAATGGAGGATGTTGCTGCCTCATGATTTTTCCCGTTCTGCACTGCATATGAAAATGAGGACATTGGTTGTAGGGGGAGGGGGAGTGCAATAAAGTTGAAAAACTTTATTCAGTGTTTCTAACTTCTACCTCATTTGTTAAAAGTAGCATAACTAAAGAATAAATAATTAAATACACAAAGGATCTTATTTCTTCTCAGTTGGCCTGCAGTTTAATAATTAAATAATTTAATAATAAAATGCTCTAAGTACTGCAGAAACACATAGTCGCATATAGTCTCATGTGTAAAGCATATGTAGCCAAGTGGAGAAATTTCATGTAATTTAACTCTAGTCATAAATTGGACGTGGCCCCTTTAAGACCGGAGTTTTGCGACACGCTCTCTCGTGTTAGAGATGTAAGAGCATACGTTGTTCAATTGTTACGTCATTCTTGTGTTTTACTCCCAAGACTCTTATTTTGAAATTTATAAGAGACTCTTAGTTTGAAGTTTTCTGGCTTCCTCTGTTATGTCTGTCTTCCTATCCATTGCCCTAATTGTATTCCAGGTGTTCCTTGTCTCCTTGTTAGCCCTTGTGTATATACAGTTGTGACACTTCTCAGTGGAAGGAGGAGGCGAGAAGCAGATTTCCTGGTTCAGGTAGGCGTTTTTATTTTCCTTACTGCAGCACATACACACTCTCAGGGCTTTACGTTGTTGGAAACCACAGTCTAAAAACATCCACAAACTAGCTTACACAATAAACTCTCAGATTTGTAATCGTAGTAACTTCATAGTCCATGCCCAGGCTCTCTCTCGTCTAAGTGCTGTGTGGCTCTATTTATGCCGCTCTCCCCGTGCTCACTGAAATTAGAGACAGGTGTTAGACATAATTTAGCTCAGGTGTAAGCGCCCTTACCGCTTTCTCTCTCTCCGGAGAGATGCTTGACCACGCCCCCACTGCCACAACATTATATACTCTTGTTCCTTGTTCCAGTGTCGGTACTTGTTTGTATGTTAGTGCGTTATGAGCCAGCATATTGCTGTAGTGTTTGTGTTTCTTTCTTCTTTGAATATTTATCTTCATAGTTGTATCCTCTTCTTTTGTTCAAATTAAAGTCCTGTGTTTGGATCCTCACTCTCTCGTCTCTTCCCTGCACAAACCCTGACATATGGATCCAGCAGAACAGATTGAGCGGCTTTCCCAAGAGTCATCTCCTGCAGCTGAGTACTGCTCCATTTTTTGGAAACTGGCCGCTCAATTTCATTGGCATGAGAGATCCCTCAGGACCATGCTCTGGATGGGATTTAATGGACCTGTGAGGAAGCTAGTTCCTTTGGACTGTGATCGTCAGTCTCTTCCGGATTTCATCGTTGAAATTATAAGGGCTGACCTTCTGCTCTCAGCTCCGGTGGTTCCGGAGACCCCCTCAACAGAGGCCCCTCTGCTCCTAGCTCCGGTGTTTCCGGAGACCCCCTCGACGGATGCCCCTCTACTTTTCACTCCGATGGGTCCGGAGACCCCCTTGACAGAGGCCCTTCTGCTTTGCGCTCTTCCTCCAGCCGCTTCTCCTCACGAGTCTTCAACAGCTCCACCCTCCAAGTCTTCCATGGCTCTGCCCACTCCGCCTACTGCCACTCCGTCCGCTCAGCCTACTGCAGCTCCGTCCACTCTGCCTCCTGACAATCCTATGGCTCCTGCAGCTCCACCTCCTGAGACTCCATCCCCTGAGACTCCAGTGGTCTGCCCACTCCTCCTCCAATGGCTCCACCTGCTCCTCCTCCAGTGGCTTTGCCCGCTCCTCCTGAGATGCCAACGGCTCTGCCTGCTCCGCCTCCTGACAATCCTATGGCTCCATCTGCTTCAGCTCCTGAGACTTCTGAGACTCTGCCAGCTCCACCTCCTGAGCCTCCTGTGGCTCCACCTCCTGTGGCACTGCCCCCTGAACTTCCAGATGTTCTGCCTCTTGAGCCTCCTGCGGCACGTCCCCTGAACTTTCTGCTGCTCTGCCTCTTGGCCTCCTGCGGCACCACCCCATGAACTTCCTGCGGCTCAGCCTCTTGAGCCACCTGTGGCACTTCCCCCTGCACTTCCTGCTGCTCAGCCTCTTGAACCTCCACATCCTGTGGCTCTGCCCCCTGAGCCCTTGCCTCCTGTAGCTCTGTCTCCTGGGCCTCCATCCCTGGCAGCTCTGCCCTTGGAGTCTCTACCTTCAGCGGCTCCACCCTCTGAGACTTCTCCTCCTGCGGCTTGCCCCCTGACACTCTGCCAGTTCCGTCCTGATCTCCTGATCCTCCCCCTTTTCCATCCTGGTATCCAGATATTCCACCAACTCTGACCAAACCACCGGACACTGCTCCCTTCCTGGAGCTGCCTCCCAGGCTGCCAGACCCTGTTCTCTTCCTGGAGCCACTTCCTTGGCCACCAGCTCCACCCTGGTCCCCTGGTCTATGCCTGTCTCCAGGCTCTGCTTCATTGTCTTTCCTTTTTTGGGGGCTTCCTATCCATAAAGGAGGGGCTCGAGCATGAGGGGCTTGAGCATGCGGTTTGGCTCGAGCTCTAAGTTCCCCCCTTCCGGACAACTTAATTGAAGTTAAGTTTAATAATGGAGGAGTAGGGGTGGTAGAGGGAAGCCAGAAGAATCATCATGGGAATGAGGTAAGCAGCTGCTATGTGCTTGCATTATGACTGACAGGACTAACTTGACAAGCTCCTCCCGAACCTTTGTTTAGAACTAAATTTTGTTAGGTTTTAAATGACAAAAGAGTGTTTTACTGTTCAAAATGAAGACAAAATCTATTTGGACGCTTTCTGGTTGGCAAATGTCAGTGGAACGTGTCCATGTATTGGACTACACCTGTTTTTTACTGACTTAATTTATCCACTAAAAATCACCATGACACCAGTTGGTTGAAAGTAATTGCAAAAATGCTTCAGAAAAGTGAAGTTAGTTCTGATTAAAGATTTATCATTGCAACGTGATCAAATGGGAAGTCAGCATTGTTGAACCTATCAGCTTGTGCCACATAGAGTTTCATGGCTTTTTTTCTTTTACTATTTCTCTTATGTTGCTTTTATGTTTTGTATATGTGCTACCATGTGAAATTGTTTTCTTTTTGTTTGTTTTTTTTTTTTTTTATGTGAAACTGTTTGTGCTGCTATCTTGACCAGGACTCCGTGGAAGAAGAGATATTGTATCTCAGTGGGACTTTCCTGGCTAAATAAAGGATAAATAAAATAAAATAAATAAATAAATAAATGGCTGAACTTTGGTAATTTACAAGATGGAAATTTGGAGGTTCTACTCTGAGCTGTTCACATCAGATAACAGAAAAATATTTATCACTGCATAAATTCATTAATTCACCTGTATATTCTGTTGCAAAATGTTTATGAACAAAGAAAACACTCCAGGTAACGATGGTATAAAAAATGCCTATATCAAACAGAAATATGTGTTCACTACCTTCAGCTGTTGCCATATTTACATCACGACTGTCAAGTTGCAGTTTTTATCAAATTCAGAGTTTACAACTTATAATTAAGAGTTATGCGAAGAAATGAATGCTTTTCACAAGTCAAAATTTTGAAAAAAATTCAGGCAAGACGTGAATGCACCATAATTGTTTTTGCATAAACAGTGACAAGTGCAATTCTGAGGTTCCATTTTCCCTATAAGATTACATTTTTACTCCACTGATGGTTAGGTTTAGGCTTGGAGTTTGGGGTACGGTTAATAAAACATACGTTCCTCTTTACTATATTTTACATTATTTACAGCTAAAAACAACTTGTTTTACAACTCGCTTTTGGTGTTCCTCTGTGGACATTTTACCTGGATTCGGTAAGCACAGGCCGAGTTTAGCTCAAGAAATATCAAAGTATTCTATCCAAATTCACTGTGAGATCAGTCAGACCATTATTTGTTTCCAGATGCTACTTGGTTTGATGTTTTGTTATCCAATGTAATGGCATTGTATGCTTGCTCACATTAGTTATCTTATGTTACACATGTTAACATCTTATGTTCAGTGTCTACAGTTCAGATTTTAAATTAGTTCATAGAGAGTTCAGTATATGAGACTCAGTTATTATAAGGCCCTAAGACAATGAGGGTGAAAATGATAATGCATTGGTGCCTGGCTCTTATGGTAATGCTGACAGCTTTCCAGTGGGTATTGATTTGTTGATTAAGGATTCTTGGGGAATCGGGGGTAAGTCATGATATTTTAATGGATTCTGGCTGACAGATTATTTTGTTGTGGCCTGTTTTTTTTTTTAGGGTTAGGGTTAATTATGCTGATTATGTTGATATGATGTGTTTAAAGAGCTATGCTAACAAAGATACAATATGTATCTAATGAGCCTTTCACCCACAACACTGGAGCAATAGAATATTGATTTCACTCTCTTTCTCTAAAACTGTATAGTTCCAGTATTTGTGTCTGTCACAATGGGATCCACACAAATAAATTTCCTTCAATCTTTAATAATTATTGTATAATATATATATAGTAATTTTGCTCAAAACCAAGTATGATGTTACCCTGTCTTAAAGGTATATTTCACCAGAAAACAAAAAACAAAAGAAACTTTTATTAATTTACTCACCCATATCCAGTGTTGGGGAGTAACGGAATACATGTAATGGGATTACGTATTTAAAATACAAAATATAAGTAACTGTATTCCACTACAGTTACAATTTAAATCATTGGTCATTAGAATACAGTTACATTCAAAAAGTATTTTGATTACTGAAGAGATTACTTTGCATTTTATTGTCATTTGTTTCATTTAATATTTAGTCCTTTCAGATGGAAAACATTTATAGATATAAATGATGAGATCCAAAGTGCATTTGAACAGCGGTGAAACAGTTTCTTATAATGTGTTACATTCATACGAGCAGACAGAGAAGTACATTTGAAGTAAGTTCGGAGCAGAGGAAATAGAAATAAACCTTGTGTAAATTGTCAGCTTTACACTAAGCAAAAATGCTATTTCTAGCCATTTTACATGCACGTTACCAGGCACGATCATATTTTTTTATCAAGAAAATTCACGTTGGATCATTTCTTTTTTTCTAGTAAGACCTTTGATATTAGGGCAAAAATCGTATTCTTGATAATAATTTTTGTATTGTTTTCCTGTACAAATATAAAAAAAATCCTTAAAACAAGATCAAAAAACAGAGAATGGCCAGACTGGTTCAAACTGACAAAGTCTACGGTAACTCAAATAGCCGCTCTGTACAATCATGATGAGAAGAGAGATCAATTTTAACATGTGTATTTTGTCTTACTGTACTGGCAGAGTTTTTATAGTCAAAACAAGTGAAAACATCTACCAGTACTGAAGAAGTAATACAAAGTATTTAGAATATGTTACTGACCTTGAGTAATCTAATGGAATAAAATTACATTTTATAGCATGTATTCTGTAATCTGTAGTGGAATACATTTCAAAAGTAAACCTCCCAACCCTGCCCATATCTAGTTACAACCCCAAATTATTTTCTTTACTTTGTGGAACTCAAAGGAAGATGTTTCAAAGCACCATATTATACACAAACATGAATCAGAGATGAAAGCTAAGGCAGAGAGGAGAATTTTTTATGAATTTGTAAATGAAATGCAAATGTAATGAAATGCAAATTTAATGAAATGCAAATTTCACTCTGTTCCTTACACACAGCTTTTGCATGACTTCAGAAGACTTGGAATAAAGTGCACAAGTCATATGGACAACTTTGATGATTCTTTCCTGGTGCACATTTTTTTTTTTTTTTTTTTTTTATTTATTTATTTTTGCAATTTTTGAAGCTTGACCGCATTTGTCTCCAGTGGAACATATATTCTGTCTAAAATTCCCTATGGTGTTCCACAAAAAAAAAAAAAAAAAAAAAAAAAAAAAAGAAAATTTTACAGGTTTGGAACAACATGAGGGTGAGTAAATGATGATGGGGGGGGGGTTTGTGTTCTTCCATAGGTTGGTCTGTCATTTTTATAGACAAGTGTTTGATGGTCAGCAGAACATCTGGTGTTGTATTAGATACTGATATAGTTTTCGTTGTTTGTCCATAATTTGACTGTGCTATATTTCTTCTTTCAGAATGAATATTATATGTATTGTCTCAAAGGCCCAAGAATGAAAGAAGATCAAGTAAAAACAAATAATGAGAACTGAGCTTTCAACCAAAGTGATTTTCAGACAGAGCTTTGATATTTGCAGTGGTTTGATAATGTTCCACTGTGTTTACCCAGATTTAGAAATGAAACCTTTTCATCTGACCAAGTCAGTGCTTGCAACTGGAAAATCCCTCTACTGAATTTTAAAGCTTTACGCATGTGCCAAATCTACGTCTTTGTTCATGTGAGGTTTTATCTGAAAAGAACTGTTTCTACCAGCATTTCTGATCTTTTGCACTAAATGAAAAGATGAAAGTGAATCACAGTTCAGAAGCCAACCAACTAAGTAACATCCCTGCAGCAAATTCCCAACACCATAAACACAAGTATGAAGCTATAAAACTTAAACTCCCTAAAGACACAGATGGAAAAACAATACTATGTAATACTTGGTAGCAATATGAATTGCTGTCTGTTTCGTAGCATGCAAACTATGCAGAAATAAACTTGTGTGCAATGAAAACGTTCAAACCAATTATAAGCATGTCTCGCAGATGCCCGCTGTGTTTGTGGCTCAGTGCACTGGGAACACCTGATGTAGGGTTTAGAAATTGTAACAATACATCATTACCATTTCTCAGGAGAATGTGGGTGTGTATTAGCAATTTTCACTTTAACAATGTATATTTTCAATGTCTCAAATGGGAGCAATTATGAACAATAGGTGGTTTCAGTGCTTTTTATACATCCAAGGTGCTTCTTTTGTGTGCGTTTTACAGCTCTTATTAAATGATTTTGTAACTGTACAAAAATAATAAATAAAGAAGTGTGGCCAAAACTGTGTAGCTAGTGTCGCTGCATTCCCTGTCAAAAAGACCAGCATTGCTGTATTCCCTGTCAAAAAGACCAGCATTGCTTGTCACCAGCATATGTTATGGTTTGGATGCTGGTCCCCATCATGGGATTCTGGTGTACCCACCAGTCTTCAAAACTATCTTAATCATCAAGAGTTCCATGGTCAATAACTTTCACCAGATAAACCATGTTGATTGACCAGCATTTTCTGTTAGTGAACATTTATTTACATTTATTCATTTAGCAGATGCTTTTATCCAAAGCGACTTACAAATTAGGAGAAGAACAGAAGCGAATCATCCTAGGGAGGCATTAGTAACATAAGTGCTGTAATACAAGTTTCAAAATTGTTTAGAAAAGTCCCCCTAGCAAGGAGGACGAGATAATTTTTTTATTATTAATAAAAAGACAGTGCACTAAAGGGATTGGGTCAAGTGCTCACAGAAGAGCTGTGTCTTTAGATACTTTTTGAAGGATGTTAGAGAACCTGCTGCTTGGGTGGAGTTTGGCAGGTCATTGCACCATCAAGGAACAGTTGAAGTGAAAGTCCTGGACAGCGATTTTTTTTTGTTTTTTTTTTTGCTACTTTGAGATGGCTTTACGAGGCGCCTTTCACCCACAGAAAGCAAACTTCTGAAGGGCATGTAGACCTGAAGTAGTGAATGTAGATAGGGGGATGCAGAGCCGGTGGTTGTTCTGTAAGCAAGCATCAATGCCTTGAACTTAAAGCAAGCAACCATTGGCAGCCTGTGCGGTTTGATGAAGAGAGGCGTGTCATGCACTCCTTTAGGTTCGTTGAAGACCAGTCGTGCTGCTGCATTCTGGATCAATTGCAGAGGTTTGACTGTACATGCAGGAGGGTATGCCAGAAGACCATTGCACAAGTCCAGCCTGGATAGCACAAGCTCCTGGACGAGGAGTTGTGTGGCATGCTCAGATAGGAAGGGCCTGATTTTCCTGATGTTGTACAGAGCAAATATGCATGATCTGGCAGTCCTTGCGATGTGGTCCGTGAAGTCCGTGAAGTATAATTGATCATCAAACACAACCCCAAGATTTATGGCTGTCTTGGATGGTGTGATTGTTGACAAGTCTAGTTGAATGGTAAAGTTGTGCTGAACTGCTGGGCTCACTGGAATCACAAGAAGCTCAGTTTTAGCGAGGTTGAGTTGGAGGTGATGTTCTTTCATCCAACACGAGATGTCTACCAGGAAGGCTGAGATCAGTGCAGCTACTGTAGGATCATCACAATGAAATGAGAGGTAGAGATGTGTGTCATCAGCGTAGCAGTTGTAGGAAAAGCCATGTGCCTGAATGACAGATCCCAGAGATGGCATGTAGATAGAGAAGAGGAGGGGCTCAAGTACTGAAACCTGGGGTACCCCAGTAGCAGGTTGGTGAGACTAGGACACCACTCCCCTCCAAGACACCCTGAAGGACATACCTGTGAGATAAGACTCAAACTAGCTGAGCACAGTTCTTGTGATGCCCTTTGCTGTGAGGGTTGACAGGAGTATCTTGAAGTTTACAGTGTCAAATGCACCAGACAGATCCAGCAGAATGAGAACAGACGATTTGGATGAAGCTCTTGCCAGTCTCAGAGCTTCAGTAACAGACAACAGGGCAGTTTCCATAGAGTGTCCACTTTTGAAGCCAGGCTGGTTGCTGTCTGAACAGCATGGCTGTGCTGGTCCACCAGCAAGACTAACACCAACCAAGTCCTAACTAGTATAAAAAAGCCTGAAACTGCATGGAAACTTATGCTGGTCCAAGTTGGTCTGTTCAACAGGGTAGGTGGAGCACCAGCAGCAAGAGACTAAATCAATGTATTATTTTGAGCATGTAAATAAAACAATGCATTGGCCAAGAATTTCATGTATGTATTTACATACTTGTGTTAAATATTTTTCCGGTTTTAAACTGTACCATTGTCATGACAATCAGCGCACACTTTTTTTCTGTTTCCATACGCAAGTTGATTTCCCTAAAAAAGTGTAAATACTGTAGCAGTGTGGCACTATCAAAACATTGCTCTGTTTCTTTGAGTATCTTAACCAGGCAGACACAGCAACATTACTTAACCCTTGTGCAGCCTTCGGGACATTTTTGTCTTTTTCATTTCTTTTTTTTTTCTTTTTTTTTTTTTTATTATTTTGGTTGTGTTAATGCCAATGGAATAAATTTTTCCAAAGATGTGTATTTTTTGGGGAATTTTGATATTTCAGCCTCAGTTCCTATAATACATCTATAATACACTGTGTACACATAATAGTTACACTCAGGAACTTAAGGACAAAAATGTCCCCATTGAAACCCATTAAAACAATATTTGCAATATTTGATCCCAGTGCCATTAAAGCATAAAATCATGAATTCTATGATATTATGCTTTCATTCCAGAGTCCTGGCTTAAAAATTCAAATTTTTTATATTTTCCACCAGATGGGCCATTTATCTCATGTTTAGCCTATGGAGCAAATACATGCTTTTTCCTCTTCTTGTTGATGTATTATAGAGCACTGCAGGCCAATTGAATAAATGATGCAGCTAAAGCAGTGTGGGTGTGTTGGTATGGATGTCAGAGTGTATTTTGTATGTGTGTACTGAGAAATTTGTGTGTGAAGGTTTAAAGGGTTAAAATCCTGAAAATGAATTAATATTTGGAAGTTATTATCAGGACTGATGTTGGTTAAAAAATCTAAGTGGAAAATAATATTAATATATATTTTTATGTATTAAAAAAAAATTTCATACAAAAACAACAGTGGCATTATATAAACAAACTGGCATTTAAAGGGTTAAAATCCTGAAAATGAATGAATATTTGTAGTTATGAGCAGGACTGATGTTGGTTAAAAAATTAACTTATTGAAAGTGTAAAATAATATTAATATAGAATATTATTATGGCAGTTTTTTGACAGACATTTTTGTCCTCTAAGGACCTCTGAGTAACTTTTTTAAATTGATGCATACGGGTTAAACCAGTGGTGTAAGCAGGGTCAGATTGGCCATCGGGATAGTCTGGACTTTTCCCAGTGGGCAGCTGGACCAGTGGGCCACTAGCAAGACGATACACATTCTGATAAAAAATATATAAATTAAAAAAATATTAAAAATAGCCAATTAAACGAATACATCCAGAAAATGATTGCTGTACAATATAATACATTTTGAAAATAAAAAACAGCACCCATAATGCTTCATTCCTGAATGTTTTACATGTTCACAGCGAATGCATCCTTGTACTAAAAAAGATTGATGCAGTGCAATTAATAGGTAATAGAAGTGCAATATGAGAGTAGTTTACATGACTATTGACAGCTTAAAGGTAAAACAGATTTTTGGCATGCCTGCTGTGTCATTAGTTGTGTGTGGTCTTAACATGTATTGGATTTAAAATTGTGTCATGTCACATGGCCTCGATGACAGCAGTATAGGAGTTACTTTAAAACATGCAACGATTTTTCTGCCTTTACTGAAATTAATAAAATATGTGTAAATTGAGTGAACTTTCTGCTTACTAAATAACTAAAGATGATTTCATTATTGCTGTTAGTCTTTTTACCCTCCAGCTCTTGCATAAAAATAAGCACCCAAGAGAAAATCCCAAGTGTGTGTCCTTTATTATAACAATTTCAATGAGTTGCTGAATATCAATTAGTGTGTCACGATGCACGGACTGATCAGTTCTATTTAAGCGCAACATATAGCCTATAAAAACAGTGCTGGATAGATTATACTGAAATGTAATCCTGTTCTGATTACAAATTACACGACTCAAATTACTGTATAATCAGTAACACAATCTTTTAGATTACACTTTTTAGGTAATCTAATTGACAGGGTTGAGAGGGTTACTTTTGAAATGTATTCCACTACAGATTACAGAATACATTCTGTAAAATGTAATTTGTAACGTATTCTGTTAGATTACTCAAGGTCAGTAACGTATTCTAAATACTTTGGATTACTTCTTCAGCACTGGTAGATTTTTTCACTTGTTTTGACTATAAAAACTCTGCCAGTACAGTAAGACAAAATACACGTTAAAATTACATTCTCTGAAAAACCTAAAAATTGTATGCAGTGTTGTTTCTAAAACAAGATAAATCAAACTGATCTTGTTTTAAGGATTTTTAGATATTTTTACAGGAATACAATACAAAAATTATTATCAAGAATATGATTTTTGCCCTAATATCAAAGGTCTTACTAGAAAAAAAATTAATTATGATCCAACGTGAATTTTCTTGATAAAAAATATGATCATGCCTGGTTACATGCATGTAAAATGGCTAAATATAGCATTTTAGCTTAGCGTAAAGCTAACAATTTACACAAGGTTTATTTCTATTTCTTCTGCTCCAAACTTACTTCAAACTCACTTCTCTGTTTGCTCGTATGAATGTAACATATCAAAAGAAAGTGTTTCACCGCTGTTCAAATTCACTTTGGATCTCATCATTTATATGTATAAATGTTTTCCATCTGAAAGGACTAAATATTAAATGAAACAAATGACAATAAAATGCAAAGTAATCTCTTCAGTAATCAAAATACACTTTGAATGTAACTGTATCCTAATTACCAATGATTTAAATTGTAACTGTAGTGGACTTATATTTTGTATTTTATATATGTATTCCCGTTACTTATATTTCGTTACTTCCCAACCCTGCTAATTGATTACTTTTGGATTACTAATTGCACGTTTTCAAAAACCTAATCATTAAATTAAAATGTATTAAAATGTATTGAGTTAACAGTCCTTTTGTGAAGAGACAGGAGAGGAATGAGGATCTAAATGCAGCTTTTTAATAAAACAAAAGTAAACCAGGTAACTCAGAACATAATGAAACAAAACACAGGGAACAAAGCACAGCATAATACAGATGAAGACTGACAAAGAAACCAGGGGAAAACAAGGGCTTAAATAAACAAGGGAAAACAAGGGAATGAGGAACACCTGGGGAAACAATCAGGGGAAAACCAATCATGAAAAGAAACTACAAAGGACTACAAAACTAACAGGAAACAGGAACAGGGAACTAAACCAGAATTTCAACATAGGTCAACACAAAAAAACTATGGGAATATGTGACAGAGTCCCCCTTTTAAGGATCGGATTCCAGACTTTCCAAAAAACAAAACAAAAAATAAATTGTCCATGGGGTGTGGGGGAAAACAGGTAGTTCAAGGGGGCACAAGGGGCAAGGGGAGCAGAGGAACAAGGCAAAATCATGGAGGCTTGAAACCAAGGCGGAGCCAGAAGGATGGAGAGCCAGGCCGATGCTGCAGGCTCGGAGGACCAAGTAGACCAGAGCAGATCAGGCAGGCAGCCAGGAGAACAGGGAGACCAGAGCAGATCAGGAGGACGGCCAGGAGACCAGGGAGACCAGAGCAGATCAGGCGGATGGCCAGGAGACCAGGGAGACCAGAGCAGAACAGGCGGATGGCCAGGAGACCAGGGAGACCAGAGCAGAACAGGCGGATGGCCAGGAGACCAAGGAGATGACCTCAAGGTGGGGACTGGGTCAGGAGTCCTGGGAGGCGGCCGCAGGGCTGAGACAGGTTCAGGAATCCTGGGAGGTGGCCGCAGGCAGGGTCAGGTGGAGGAGCCGCTGTAGGAGGAGTCTCTGGGGGAACGAGCAGTGCCACAGGAGGAATAGTCTCTGGGGGAGCGGGCGGAGCCGCAGGAGGAATAGTCTCTGGGGGAGCGGGTGGAACCGCTGGGGGAATAGTCTTTGGGGGAGACAAAGAGTCCTGGATGAATGGGAAATTTCCTCCATGATCGCAAACATGGGAAGAGACTCAGGAACGACCTCTGTGGTCATGGGCATAGACTCGGAAACGACCTCCGTGGTCGTGAACATGGGATGAGACTCAGGAACAACCTCCGTAGTCGTGGGCATGGACACAGACTTGGAAACGACCTCCGTGGTTGTGTACATGGGAAGAGACTTGGGAACGACCTCTGTGGTCGTGAACATGGGCAGAGACTCAGGAACAACCTCCGTGGTCGTGGGCATGGGCAGAGACTCAGGAACGACCTTCGTGGTCGTGAACATGGGATGAGACTCAGGAATGATCTCTGTTTTCGTGGGCATGGGCAGAGACTCGGAAACGACCTCTGTGGTCGTGAACATGGGATGAGACTCGGGAACGACCTCTGTGGTCGTGGGCATGGGAGGAGACTCGGAAACGACCTCCGTGGTCGTGTACATGGGAAGAGACTTGTGAACGGAAACTTTTCTTCTCTTTCTCCTCCTCTGGATGGCTGAAGTTGGCAACACTGGCTCTGGGATGGATGAGGCTGGCAACTCATTAGCCGTGGCAGGCGTGGGCATTGGCTCATTGACCGTGGCAGGCGTGGGTGCAGAAAATGTTTGAGGTAAGGTCTTCATGGACCTACGCACTGACATCAGTGGCAGATCATACAACTTGGAGACGGGGGCCGTGGAAGGCTTCGAGACGGGGGCTGTGGATGCAGGTTTTGGCCCGGGTTCCTGCCATAATCCATTGTATAAGGAGAACCGCTAAGTTCCAGAGCCTTCTCCACATAATCGCTGAGCGTCCAGTGAGGATCAGCCGGAGGCATGAGTTCCCTCAGTGCACTATTCAGACCAGCCCGGAAGAAAACCACCAGAGAGCGGTTTGGATAGTGCACTACATTTGCCAGCTCTAAAAACTCATGGGCGTGATCCTCAACTGGACGGTCCCCTTGCTGAAGGAGCAGAATCCTCTTCACTGTATTACTGCCTGTACAGCTAAAAAACAAACTCGCTTCACAACTCACTTTTGGCACCCCTCTGTGGACATTTCACCTGGTAAATTGAGCTCACACGTGCCCATACACCCAACAACACTTACCGCTTTGGCCACTGGGGGCAGTGTTTCACATTTTGGTAAGCACAGACCTTTAGATTTTAAAGAGCACCTATTATGGTTTTTAAACGTGCCTAATTTTGTTTTAATGGTCTCATACAATAGATTTACATGCATCCAAGGTCAAAAAACATTTTAATTTGCTCATAATTTAAATTGCAGCATTACCTTTTTTTTCCCAGTGTCAAAAACAAATAGTTCAATGATCCGTTCTAAAGGATTCATTCTAAACTCCACCTTTCAGAAAGCCTACTCTGCTCTGATTGGTCAGATGTCCCAGTCTGTTGTGATTGGTCTACCGCTTAGTGTAGTGTTTGAGGGTGGGTCAAAGCTGTTCGCATGCAGCCAATGAAGACCAGAGGTGGGTTTTTTGTTACCAAATTACGTAGCTTAGTATAAGAAGTAAGTCTGGAATTACTAACGACTCGTTTCAGGTGTTCAGAATCGGTTCTTTCTTTTGGGAGTCAATAACTCCATTTGTCGTGCACTTTGATTTTTGAAACTTTGCAGACTTTTTTACATTCACAAACAGCTATATAACACACTACATGAAAGGTAATATTTGAAAAACCATAACAGGTGCTCTTTAACTAAAAAAAGTCAAACTACTGTTTCCAAATTCACTGTGAGGTCAGTCTGGATTATGCACAATTTAAAATGTAATGTAATGATAACAAGTACTTGATTTTGTAATATGATTACATAATCCAGATTACACGCAATCCGTTACTGCCTAGCACTGTGCAGAAATTACACACTTTTAACTTTAACTTCAGCACAAAAGTTAAAAATTCTTGGAACAAGATTACATGTTTTCTTTTTCTGAAGAAAATAGTTACTGAGACAGACTGGCACTCAGACATCCGTAAGCGAATGCAATGCAGACAAACGTCAGTCAGATGAAACTGATCCATTATCTCCTGCTCTATCCTGGAGCTGTGACATACTGTCTGTCACTGGCTCTCCGTGCCTGCAACCCTGTCCGAAAGGCACTGAAGTGAATCAAATTGCTGTCACAACTCGCAACTGCCATTTCATCATTCTCCAAAAAGGTGTGAAACGTGGAGTGATTTACTTTGCAGAATTGACCATGAGGATGTCTCTCGGCAGGAAGACATTTTGGGTGTCTGTGTCTGAGGGCTCAGTGTGCGGTCAACAGAGCATCCAAAACAATGAGATGGCAATATAGAGTGGAATTGACCTTGGAAAAAGAAATATTTTTCCATATATAGAAGCACAGATTGACATAGATTTTAGATAAGAGAAGAAGTTTTGGTATCAGATTGATCACCTTTATGATTCATCAGATAGTACTTAATTGATGACTTAACACAATACACTAGGCTCCAAAACTTAATGGGCTGCATATGTAGGCAACATTTTATGGCATCATAGGTGTGCTCCCAACACAAAGACTGTTGTCAGTTTGGGGTTGTATTTGGCATTTAGTTAGCAACAGGATTTCATGTTCATTCTTTTCATGATCATTTTATTTTTAGGCGCTATAAACTTCTACTTTTTTTCTCTCTCTCTCCCCTTTTCTCCCCAATTTGGAATGCCCAATTTCCAATGCGCTCTAAGTCCTCGTGGTGGCGTAGTGACTCACCTCAATCCAGGTGGTGGAGGACGAATCTCAGTTGCCTCCGTGTCTGAGACCATCAATCTGCACATTTTATCACTTGGCTTGTTGAGCGCGTTATCGCAGAGATGTAGCGCGTGTGGAGGCCCACGCTATTCTCTGCGTCACATGGAGTCTACCCTCCCTAGCAACCGGGCCAATTTGGTTGCTTAGGAGACCTGGCTGCAGGCACTCAGCACACCCTGGATTCAAACTCGTGACTCCAGGGATGGTGGTCAGCGCCAATACTCGCTGAGCTACCCAGGCCTCCCTACATTTTTTTTAAAGCCTAGCTTAGCAATCATCTTGCAGTGGTAGCTACCAGTTAGGCCTACTTAATATAATTTGTTCACTTTCTCCCCTCTCTTTTAACAAGATGTTGATCCTTGCTGTTGAAACACAGCCCCACAGCATAATGCTACTTTCACTACAGCACTTCACAGCAGGTATGGTGTTTTTGAAGTGTGGGGAGTGTTGACCATTGAGTGTTGAGTCATCTGACCACCGAATTTCTTTCCACAAATCAATTGGATCACTATTATGCTTTCTTTTTATTTTATTTTTTATTATTATTATTTTTTATTTTTTTGGCAAACTCAAGCTGTAGGCATACTTTCAATATTGGCTTCTTTTGTGCCACTCTTTCATACAGAGAGTGAGCTCATTTACATGGACACCAGAAAGCAGTTTATTGCAAGAAAGTGGCATAAAGGGATAGTTCACCCAAAAATGACCCCAAAAATTCACCCCTCCTGGCATCCCAGATGTGTATGACTTTCTTTCTTCTGCAGAACACAAATTAAGATTTCTAAAAGACTATTTAAACTCTGGAGGTCCATACAATTAAAGTGAATGGGTGCCATAATGTTGAAGCTTCAGAATCCACATAAAGGGAAAATCCATATGACTCCAGTGGTTAAATCCATGTGTTCAGACACGATATGATAGGTGTGGGTGAGAAAAAGATCAGTATTTAAGTCATTTGTATCGTAAATTCTCCTCTCTGCCCAGTAGGGGGTGATAAGAAATAAAAAAGTGAATCACCAAAGACAGAAGAATAAGAATGGGAAAGTAAAAATGAAGTGGAGACTGACTGAGCAGGGAGGAGAATTTACAGTAAAAAAAATTTTTAATAAAATAAAAAAATCACCACATATCAATGTAAAGAATTATACGCACAAATATGATCCATGCTCAAGCTGATCTTAAACATTTAGTCTCTCATCTTCAAAGCTTTTACCTGTTCATAAATTTACTTAAACAGTCCTTAAAGAAATAGTTCACACAAAAATGAAAATTCTCTCATCATTTACTCACCCTTATGCCATCCCAGATGTGTATGACTTTCTTTCTTCAGCAGAACACAAACAAAGATTTTTAGAAGAATATTTCAGCTCTGTATGTCCATACAATGCAAGTGAGCATGGAAAGCCAAAACGTGGAGAAAAATATGCGTTTTCAAATTTATACTAATTAATGTGGATGTAGTCTAAGAGTGCCCACTGGGTCATCTAATCATTTGGATATATTGGAAACATGTAACCACAAAGCTTGTGTGTTCTGGTTACTTGCCATGGTGTAGCTGTGTGGTTATGAGATGTTTTGGAAGGTTGCTAGAGTGTTTCTAGGTAATTGTTCATACAAAAGATCACTACAGATCACTACAGGTCTATGATATTCTTGTCCCCTGATATCGGATCCATTCTATAATGTAAGTTTATGGGATTTTCTCCCATTTTATTACCCACCAGGTGATAATTGTAAGGCTGACTGCTTAGAAATGCAATAGCACCAGTAGCACAATAGCACACCTCTCCTCAACACAACGCACATTTTGAGGTATCATTCATGTCTGTAGTATGCGGCAAAGTTTACTACTTAGGGTGTGAGTTCACAGAAAGCTACATTTCAATGCATAACGTGTATTTCAGTAAGAAGAGAGAACTGGTTAGGGGTCTAAAAATTTCAGGGAACTTTAAGTGATAAAAAGAGGCAATAAGAAATAACTAGAAAGTACATATACCACAAGAAATTGCACTTGCCTACTGATGAGAAGAAGCTTTCCAATGCAAGAGCGATGCTGTGTGTGTAATTGAATTCCCATTTTATAATGCAGTTTAAAATGCTTGTAGCATCCTATAACAGCATGATGAGTACTTGTCCATTAATAGAAAGAAAATCATCAAAATGTAATTGTGTATTTTCAATAGTGTGAAGAGAGAATAAACAAATCTAGAAAGGCAGTTTGCCTTGACTCTAAAAACACTTTAAAAAGACAACAACTGCGGATCTGCTGAGTACATCATCAAATATAGTCTATTTAAGCTCTGTTCGTTTTACACAAGCAAAAAATCCCTCCGAACAGTCACAATTTAATTAGCACGGATGTGCAACAACATAATAAAACTCTAATTAGAGATGCCTAGAAAATGTTAGTTTTAATGGAAGCTTCAGGCTCATTTCTCTGCATGAGATTTTCACGACATGTTCCAAGCTACTTGCCCCAAAGAGGTGACCCAACCAGGAACTCAATTTGTGAAAAAGTGGCATTCAATTTCAGCAGGATGAGATAAAATGAAGAGGGCCCTTTTAAAGGGGAAAATGTGCATTGATCAAGGGGACTTGACATGTAAATTCTGATTTGTATGGGTGCGCTGTCCGGCCAGGGGCCGTTCGGGTGGAGGAATCCATCACTATTGACATCTGCGTGTGATTACCACAGGGACTGTGAAGCTTTCATAGACCAGTAACAGAAAAAACTGTCTCAACCTTTTTACTAGTGCATCACTCAGAAGGTCTGAAGAATGGGACACTAATAAGTGACAGAGCGACCGATACTCTGTCCTTTTTACTCAGACATCTCAGCTTAGAGCATTGAATAATGTGCTGAGCCCCCACTACTCAGCATGCTCCACTTGTCCAGTGGAGATGGATATATACAGAGTTCACTACCAATCTGAGCAGAATAAACTGTTATTGTTTTTTATTATTATTTGAGTTAGTATTACATTAATGATCAATGTTCTTTGTTATACATAGTAGGTGGAATTTACTAAGAATTAATTAAAAGTGGTATTCATTTGCACACACTGTCTGCGCTGGTTTTCTGCCCGATTATAATTATGCTGAATTTAGCGGATCAAGCAATGGCACAAACCGATCTTGCGGGCTGATTCTGAGCACTTAATAGTGGAGGATGCAGCAAACCACCACGACCTGACACACATAGCTGGGACTGTTCGGCACCACTCCACTACTGTGATCCAGACACCTGAATTATCTTTTTAACATGCAAAAAGTATTCTTGACTAAACCAAGCATTTTCCAGGTAATTTAATCATTTCAATCATTTGATTATTATATAATGAATTAATACTACAGTAATAGAAAATGTACACAAGCATCTCTTTTAAACAAAATTCTGTTTATCGCCTGCCTCGGGCAGTAATTGCCAGATGTTTTTTGAACTAGGCACATAGCAAGGAGTTTTGTGAATGAAGTACAATCTATAATGAGCCAAATTTACATAAAAAGAAGGCGTGTCTGCACAGA
The DNA here is from genome assembly GCF_019703515.2 of Myxocyprinus asiaticus. Taxonomy (NCBI): domain Eukaryota; kingdom Metazoa; phylum Chordata; class Actinopteri; order Cypriniformes; family Catostomidae; genus Myxocyprinus; species Myxocyprinus asiaticus. The sequence goes on along the minus strand of NC_059348.1, from coordinate 16,594,181 downwards.
AAGAATGATAATGACTTAATGAAGGAATATTCCAGGTTCAGTAGTTGAAAAGTTAAATACAATCGGCAGAATTTGTAGCATGATGTTGATTACCACAAAAATTAATTTCAACTCGTCCCTCCTTTTCTTTAAAAAAAAAAGCAAAAACTGAGGTTACAGAGAGGTACAATGGAAGTGAATGTGGCTAAATTTTTGAGGGTTTAAAGGCAGAAATGTGAATCTTATAATTTTATAAAAGCAATTACATTAATTCTTCTGTTAAAACCTGTGTATTATTTGAGCTGTAAAGTTTTTTAAATTGTCATATTTTACAGTTATTTTAGGGTTTGTTGACATTACATTGTCATGGCAACAAGGTTGTAAAATTGGCTATAACTTTACACAGAAAAGATTCGTAAGTGATTTTATCACACTAAAGTCATGTTTACATGCATATTGTTTATTTCTTGTAAGACGTGTGCCAATATTCAATAATAAGGTATACCGTGATAATTAACATGCACAATATTGTTATCGTGAGCACTTTAAAATACCGTGAAAATTTCTACATAACCTATTAACCAAATTATTTAGATATTTCTAAATGCACTGTAGCACATTTCTATCAATAAATCAACATTCCCAACACACTAACTCTTACAGTAATAGGAAGAAATGACTAGGAAACTCTAAAATTAATGTTTCTTTTTCAATGAAACTTTTCCATCAAAATGTTACCATTGTTGTAACTTGTTCATTTGCAATGAAAATAAACCATAAATATAGCTGCAAGCAGCAAAGCACACCCAACAGCATGAAAGGAAGTATCACTGATTATGACTTAAAGAAAAGTAGCATAAAAAAACAGGTGGAACTGCTCAAATTTAAAAACAATTAATTCCAATAAATTATAACTTTTGACCAACAGGTGGCACTGTCACAAAATGTATATTGTGAGGTCAGGGTGTGGTCATAATGACACACAACGTTTCATGAAAATACGGCAAAGCGTTGCAGAGATACAGCCTCAGATGCTTTTTTGCCACTTGCCATCAATTTTGTTGGTGCGCTATTCAAGAACCATTTAGTTTATCGAAAAGCTTTTGATAACTTTTTGTTGTGAGTGTCCCTAGATAATACAAATTTGGTGCAAATCAGACATACAATCTAGGAGGAGTTTGAAAAGTAGGTTTTCAATTAAATTCAAAATGGTGGATAGGAAAAATGGCTGACCATTGTAAATTTGGTATCAGTGTATTCGGCATGACCCAACGAATGTAAAGAGACCATAATCATTTTATAATCATAATTTTAGGCCAAACTATTCATAAGTTATCTCCTGACCACTATGTGGCACTGTTGGGAGTTGCTGCAGGTATCCTCAGGGCATGCTTGTGATGACATGAAGTAAGTTTTGTGTCAATATGCTAATGCATTGCATAGTTATAGCCTCACTTCCATTTTGGTATGCTAGTGGTCAAATTAGTTGAAGCGTTATTTGCGAACGGTGTGGTCTATCAAAAAGTTTTGATACATTTTTGTCAGCGCTCTCACTAGATGATACGTTACAAATTTCGAGCAAATTGGACTAAAGGTCTAGGAGGAGTTTGAAAAAGTACGTTTTTCAGAAAATTCGAAATGGCGGAAAATCAAGTGGTCAGAGCTGAAAAACGATGCCACATTTCCTTAAGGGGTATGACCCAAGAAATCAGAGGAATTTTGCATCTAGGCCTCACGGTTCAAAAGTTATAGGCCAAAATGTGTATGAAATTTTGAACAGTTGGTGACGCTAAAGGGATTGAGTTAAAGACCCCAAATTTGGGTCAGTTATAGTTCAGGTTTTCCTCTATCAGTGTGCCAAATGTAATTTCCTTATGTACTGTTCTATGGAGGAATGTAGACTAAAAAGTGGAAGAAGAATTATTAAAAAATTACACTAAAGCATTGTGTAGTTATAGTGTCAAGTCCATTTTGGCATGCTCTCCATCGAATTCGTTGAAGTGGTATTCGAGAACGGTTTGGTCTATCAAAAAGCTTTTGATTACTTTTTGTCCCCAGTGTCACTGAATGATACACAACAAATTTCATGCAAATTGGACATACGGCCTAGGAGGAGTTAGAAAAAGTAGGTTTTCCTGAAAATTCAAAATGGCGGAAAATCTAGTTGCCGGAAATTGAAACTATGGTGTGCATTCGACTGGGCATGCACCAATGAATCAGTGGGAAAAAAATATTCTAGGTATTATGGTTAAAAAGTTATGAGCATAAACATAAGTGCAAATTTAAACAGTTGGTGGCACTAGAGCATTGGAGATAGAGACTCCAAATTTGGGTCAGTTACAGTTTAGAGTATCCTCTATCAGTCTGCCACATTTTATAACTTTCCTATGTACGGTTCTATGGGCTGCCATAGACTTCAATGGAAGAAGAAGAATAAGAAGAAGACAAATAACTAAATCTTGTAATTAAGAACAACAATAAAGTTTATTTATCTTTCAACCCATTTTGTAATTCAGTACAATAACATGATAATATCATACACTGTGATAAATGCTTCACCAATTATCGTGATATGAAAATTTGATACCGTCACATCCCTATTTCTTGTGGCTATACTTTTGAAAAAGTAGGTTTTAACATTCAAAAATTGGCCCCCATTCACTTCCATTGTAAATGCCTGTGAATTAGTGAATAAGACACAGGTTTCTGGACTGAAATTCCATACACAAAACTGCTGCAACTTTGTAGTGAATTTGCCCCAGAATGTGCTGGATTCACAAACGTCAGAGGCGTTTGCAGTTATTACCCTCAGAAAGCAGGCAGTAACAACAAAGTATTGTTGCTATTGAAGGGTATTCAAGTTGCATGCTTATGACAAAAAATTAAAATGCAATGAGTAAAAATCCCACATGAATGAAACTAATATTGCTCAGTTGGAACATATGAGACAACTGGGTATAAATGAGAAACACAGGATATCAACAGTGTGTGTACAGTATGTGTGTGTATATACCATTAGCTTATTTGCATAAATCCTTGAGTGAACAGGATGGTATAACATCGCAGACAGCACATGCAAATAATTGTAAACTCATTCTTAGAGAATTTCCCATAGATGTGTGTTGTGTGACTGCATAGCAAGTATGAGTTGTGGTAACTGCAAACACAGATGTAATGTATGTGAGTGAATGAAATATATGGCACACTAAAGCTAACAATGCTGTTGGTCACAATTTCACAACAAGCCACTTTTCTGTATCCATTCTCTGTTCCATGGGCCTGGCACACCTAAAAATCTTTGTAATTACTGCCCCCTGCCTGTGTGGCAAGCTGCAAGTCTGCAGCAGATACAACCGAAATTGAACTTCAATTCACCTCACCCTACCAAGATAATGTCACTTCTGTGGGATCCTGTTATTTCAGCAAACACATTCCCAGCGCATATTACAGTGGCGCAGGCTGTGCAGCGAGAAAGACTGGATATAAAATGGCCAATAATCTCCATTAATCGGCCCCGAGTGGATGCACATTTCGTGCTGCGGCAATTGAACAAAAGAATCTGTTCTGAGAAGAGGGACACTGCTGTCAGAGTGGACTGGGCTAAAATGAGGAGCTGCTTCACTGGATGTGTTCAATTTGTTTTCCTCATTTTAACTCCATATCATTCATTTTCTGGGATTGCACTTGACTGATCGTCATATATAACACTAGGACCTTTCTAATTACTTAAGATTCATAAAGGAATAATTGACCCAAAAATGAAGTTTCCGACATTATATATCATGTCATTGTTATTTTTTCAGTGAGAAGGATAACTTTTCATTTTTTAATATTATTTTACCAGTAAACATGTTTTATATACTGTATATATACAAACTACCAGTCAAAAGTTTTAAAACACTTACTCATTCTTTATTATAATTGTGTTATTCTTTCACAAAACTGTGTTATATTTTAGCATCTTCAAAGTAGTCACCCTTTGCCTAGAATTTGCAGACATGTACTTTTGACATTTTCTCAACCAACTTCTTGAAGTATCATCCTGGGATGCTTTTTAAACAGTATTGAAGGAGTTCCCATCTATATGCTGGGCACTTATTGGCTGCTTTTCTTTATTATTTAGTCCAAGTCATCAATTTCAAAAATGTTTTTTTTTTTTATTATTATTAAATTTTAGATTTATAATGAAATAAATTAATATGGTGGCACAATTATATTTTTGTCTACAAAACTAATTTCAAACATTTAAGCATACGCCTTCAGATCAAAAGATTTTCAAGATCATGGGAAACATTTCAGTCAAGTGTTTCAAAACTTATGACTGGTAGTATATATATATATATTTTCTTGTAATATGAGCCAGTTGGTGACATGAAGTGAGTCAGCATCACTCATTGTGTATATTCAACAGCACTCCGTGATCGCTTGTATTACTACTACACTACTAAAGCTAGGAAATAGCTTTAAACGGCCTTAAACTAACAACTTCAGCATTAAGGCTCATTACAGCTGAGAGACAACAGATTCATTAATTACACAAACTCAAGGCGCTTACCTCTTACTGGAGTTTCCACATTGGAGAGGACAAAACGGCGGAGGACATTGCGATTTCTATAGTGAATGATTGTTGCGTAACGGCTACCGTGATATAGGGAGGAATACCCCCGATTGGACGGCTATTTTTCCACTGAGAAAATAGGATGCATTTGACCAAAATGACATTATCTTCACACACACACACATCCTTGTTTCTCCAATAACATGTTAGAAAGAGCCCAAGCTGTGATACTAGTAGTTCTGATTGCCTATGGCACTCGGCCTGTGGCCGAATCACAGCAGTGCTGATATAGGGCCATATCGCACTCTTGCTTAATGTGATATTGCTTAAATATATATATATATATATATATATATATATATATATGTATTAGGGATGTGCCTGAAGCCAAATACCTTATTCACAAAGGCTTGAATAATGACTTCAAAACGAATAATGAATTCATCCAAATAATACAAAAAATATTCAGAAGACTGATCATCCAATGAGCACAGGTATTAAGCAATATTTTAAATAAACATATAAAATTACAAAGCAATTGTGATATGGTGTGATTTCAAGTACATTCGATGGCCGCGTTCTTGACTCTGTTTCAGTCTCCGTTAATGTGCACGTCTCAGAAATCTAATCTTGTCAAGAGTAACATTAACTAAGATACTATATCATACACATTTTCCAATTGACCACATTTATATCCACATCACCAATTAAGGTAATTGCATGGTTTAGCCTTTATTTCCAAATAGTTTAAATGCTCCATAGAGGTTTAAATACTTGTAAATCTATTCAGAATATTCCTGCACATGCGCGGAGGATTGCAGAGAAAACAAAACGTGCATTTTTCCAGCTTTTCTCTTCTAGAAATATATAGAGGCTCGTTCTTGCTATTTGTTCCACTGTATTTTGCAAATTCTGCACATGTAATTTAACTAAATAATTATGTCCTCCACATTATGTAAAAATATGTGCACACAAAATAAGCCTCAAGTGTAGCCTATCATAAAGCTTTTTGATATACATTTATGGTGATTTCACCTTTTTGTAGGCTTGATTATTTTTTTCTCATTTCATTTAATGTTTGAATTTGTATTTAATATTTGCAGTAAAAATGTGTGCTTGACATTTCACAATAGCTTGACACCTCGTGCCTCCAGAATAACATCGTTATACTTGCACACTGCAGATATAAACCAAAATTATTTTTCAGCAGATACTAATGTCAAAAATACCAGGAGAAACCAAAGCTAAACACACATTCCACAGTTAATGTAGCTTACATATCTAGATTCATTTGGTGAGAAAAATAAAGAATATATCAATAATATATTTATAATTAATAATAATAATTAAATAGGCATATCCGAGGCATATTTTATATAGAGAAACTATAAATGTAAGAGAGTTACATTTTAAAATTAGGCTTCCTGTTTAAGCCACAACCACATCCGGTTCTATCCGAATACAGAGACAGATACAGATAATTTTGTCATAGTAACAGATACAAATATAGATACAGATAACGGCTTCACTGCACACCCCTTATATGTATATGTATATGTGTGTGTGTGTGTGTGTGTGTGTGTGTGTGTGTGTGTTTAAATGTGTTTTTGTTCCTGTTTTCAGGTCTTTTGTTTTGAAATTAATTCACTTCCTTGTCTAGTCATGTGATTATCTTGTTCATGTGTCTTGTTCTCATTGGTTTATTGTCTTGTTAACTTGTTATCAGTCATGTTGTAGTAGTCTCGTTATCTTGTTATTAGTTTAGTCTTGTTATTGGTCCATGTTTCATTGTCTTGTTATCAGTTTTGTATTTTCATTGGTTGTCTTGTTAACTTGTTTAGCTAGTCTGTGTATTTATAGCCCTCATGTTCCCTAGTCCTTTGTCTAGTATTGTTGGTGTAATGTTGTGTTAGTGGGTTTTCTTTTAATCTAGTCATTGTTTATAGTCAAGTTTAGGTTCTGATTTATATTCTGTTTTCACTTTGGATTTATTTTTCCTCTTCTAAAATAAAATTGCACTTAGGTTCTCATACATCTTCATCTTGTCCTGTCTCCAGCCTGTCTGAACGTTTCAATATGAACTCCGCAAATAAAGAAACTTCCTCTCACTTTCAACTGCTTTTATTTTCAGCAAATTTAACGTGTAAATATTTATATGAACATAAAAAGATTCAACAACTAAGACATAAACTGAACAAGTTTCACAGACATGTGACTAACAGAAATGGAATAATATGTCCCTGAACAAAGGGGGGATCAAAGTCAAAAGTAACAGTTCGTATCTGGTGTGGCCACCAGCTGCATTAAGTGGTGCAGTGCATCTCCTCATGGACTGCACCAGATTTGCCAATTTTATATATATAATTGTACAGTAATATATATATATATATATATATATATATATATATATATAAATTGTTTGCCGTTCTTCCTATACAAAGAGAGTTCACTGCATCAATCAAGCTCCAAAGAGGACAAAAAAAAAAAAAAAAAAAAACAGCATTAAAAGTTTAAATGACTCGTGCAATATATAAGACTTCTAAAACCAAACAATAGCTTGTGTGAGGAAATTATAGTTTGTTCCTCACACAAAGCAATCATATGGCTCCACTAGACTAAGACAAGTTTCATAGACCTGTATGGTTACTGTATGGAAACAAATGTGTAAAAAATTACTTTCCACAGAAGAAATAAAAGCATGAGGGTTTGGAATGGCATGAGGGTAAGCAAATAATGACAGAATTTTCATTTTTGGGAGAACTATCTCTTTAATGTTGACTTCGTAAGGACTGTTTTTTTGGACTGGCAACTGGTAGAGATCAGAAGAATTCAATTCTGAGAAGAATAAACAACACATCTGTAGCCATTCTCTGTAGCGTAATAATGTTACTCACTGTGAAATATAATGTTTGAAATTATTTTGACCTCTTGGCTAAGCTCTATAAATGACAAAGTGGCATCACTGGCCTGTGCTTTAGAACAGATGTTTGGTTCCTGTGTTAAGTGCCAATTATAAACATTCTTTTCACTTCCATTCAATCCAAAACATTCATTTGATCCTTAAAATACAATAGTTTTGTTTGCTGTTGCTATAGAGACCCTAACTATGGCACTTTGGCCCCTTGTCTTCTTCTGAGGTATAATTTGCAGCGGTTTAGATGATCATTATATGCAGAAAATTATTATATGCAGATGATTTCAGCTGGAAATTACTGCTAATTTTGGAAGTCACTGGTGATAAGCGCATCTTCTAAATGTATTGCATGCAAATGTAAATTTCTGATTATATTTTACCAACCTTATACTAGTGTGCCTGCCATTTAATTTTGTCTTGAAAATGTTGGTTTATTCTGTGAATATAAGATGAACTTTCAGAAGAGTGAAAGTTGATGCTTCTAAACTGTCAGATGAGACATTCAGACTAAATATTTGGTGATTGTAACTTGTTCATTACAGGCTCTGCTTTCTGCAAACTTAACACTTTTTCTGTCCCAGACAAAGTTTAAGATCCAAAAAGGGGACACTTTACCCCTACACATGTCAGACAAGATTAATGCTATAAAAATTAACATTTTAGCCAAATTTCTCCATTTAGAGGTGCTTGGTAAGGCATGCACTGATCTGTATTACTATTGCTCATATTGGGTTAGGCCTTTTTGAAAACCCCTAACCTAGTGTTAAATATTGGCACATAACTCACGTGCACAACGTTTGTGCTACAAACATGTATGATACCTCAAATTGTGTGGTTTGTTAAGGAGAGGTGTCCTGTTACTTTTGTAAGCAACCCGACCTACGGTTTTTGCCTGGCAGATAATAAAAGGAGTGAAAAAAATCCCATAGACTTGCATTATAGGAGTGACCTGAGCCATTTCTCTGGACAAAAATATTATTGAGACTTGGGGGTGGACTTTTAGTTTTGGCCAGTAAGTAACACCCCAGCAACTACCCAAAACTCCCTAGCATCCACATACAGTAGCAACACCCTGGTAACCACCCATAATGACCTACAGTAGCATTTTGGCAGTACGTTTTGCACGGGCAAACACCACTTACATTTGTTTTTGTTTTGTTTTTTGTTTGATTGTTTTTTAATAAAAAGCACAAATCTAGTTATTCAAAATAATTGCATTGTTCTCATCACCTAATTTCTTGGACTACCACTGTGCAAAGTCTCTTTAGAAAATACATGAATACATAGAGAGACATCAGCCTGTATTGCTGCTTATATGTTTTTGTTGTGTTCCATGTTCCCAATATCCATCTCTTGCTTCACAATAATTCAGTGATGTTTAGAGCTCTTTGAATATGGTATGAATTTCATTTTAAGATTTCTGCCTCTAGTCAAGGTCCTATATATAACAACCATAATTTCTGCCTTCTTCCTAAGAGTCCACCCGCTTCCTGTGGGAAAGATGTGATGTTAAATGTTTGCCACAGTTTTGGCATTTTCTGAGTTTCCTTACTTATCATTTGGTCTGATCATGGAATAGCTCATTTTAAAACCAAACCAGCAAGCATCTTGTCATTCCCTAAAAGCCCCATGAATACAAATTACACAGACTGTAAATAGCCATATGTTTGCTCTTTGATTGGTTTATTTAGATTAAACCCTTCATGAGGGATTTATAACCATCTTCCCTATAGTTTGTGAAGTTATGATTAAATTATCCTCTTTTACTCATATTCAAGCAGATATTTTAGCATTTTTAGCATTCAAGCATGTAATCATTACTGTACATATGCTCAGAATACGAGGAAGACAGAAACAACGGAAGACTCTTCCAAGATACTGTGGAATAATGACAGTAGGTGTTTATTTTTTTACCGTATAATTTTGCTTAATTTATGAATGATGTTGAATGGAAAACTGAGTGCTGTGTGCTTTTGATTCTTTGTACTGGACCGGAAGCACCAAGTATCGACTGAATTTGGTACCCGTGAGCTGTTTGTCAGCTGCTTTGAAACTCGAGCGTATGTCTCCGCGTGCTGTAAACAGCACTCATGTTTTCCCGGTATTGTCTCTGGTTTTGTCCGTCTGTCCTGGAAAGATAAAATTCCATTTGCAAAATGTCCCGGAATTTGAAAATTTTCCTGACACGCTCACCCATATGAGCATTTGTTTATGTGTTCACTATTCAAGAAGACAGATCAAACGTGCTCTCCTAAACCGCTCTTTCGTGTGAATCTTTAGAAAGTCGGATTCATTTTAGTGAATCGGTTCAGTTGAACAAGTCTATTTATTTATTTGTATAGGGAGAGTACAAAATAAACAAAAAACAACCAAAAAAAAAAAAAAAAACAATGCACTGAGAGATTATAGCTCATGCTAATTTGCATCTTGTGTCCCTAGATAGGCTTTTTTCCATAGAAAAAAAAGAATTTATTTTTTTTTAATAAAAATAACAAAAGTAAAACAAGCATTTAAAAATTGAAGAGAAATTTTTAAAGGGATAGTTCACCCAAAAATGAAAATTCTCTTATCGTTCACTCACCCGCATACCATCCCAGACGTGTATGGCTTTCTGTCTTCTGATGAACACAAACTAAGGTTCGAAGAATATTTCAGCTCTGTTGGTCCAAATATTACAAAGACATCATAAAAGTAATCCATATAACTCCAATTGTTTAATCAATGTCTTCTGAAGCGATCCAATCGGTTTTGGGTGAGAACAAACCAAAATATAACTCCTTTTTCACTGTACATCTTGCCATTGCAGTCTGTAGGCACGATCATGATTTCAAGCTCGATTACACTTTCTAGTGCTTGATACATGCACAGAGTGCTAGATGGTGCTATAGGATGCGTAATTGAGCTTGAAATCAAAATCACCAAGGAGACAAGTATACATAGTGAAAAAGGAATTACATTTTAGCCTGTTCTGTTCTCGCCCAAAACCGATTAGATCACTTCTGAAGACACAGATTAAACCACTGGAGTCTGATGGATTATGTTTATGCTGAATTTATCTGCATTTTGGAGCTACAAAGGTCTGATCACCATTCACTTGCATTGTATGGACCTACAGAGCTGAAATATTCATCTAAAAATCTTCATCTGTGTGTCTGCTGAAGAAAGAAATTCATACACATCTGGGATGGCATGAGGGTGAGTAAATGATGAGAGAATTTAAATTTTTGGGTGAACTATCCCTTCACTATAAACTATAAAGGTTAATATTTATTGTATCCAGTATGATTCATATAAGACTCAATTCAATTATATGACTTTAAAAATAACAACATACAGGTCGCATTTGGGTCATATTTAAAAAATGATTTGACTTTGTAGTATTTTTACTTTTTGAAACTTAAGTATTTTTAAAACCAGGTACTTTTTACTTTTATTTAAGTAGTTTTTCAATGGATTACTTTTACTTAAGTATGGAAATTGAGTAATTTTTCCACTACTGCTTTATACTATGCTTTGATTTTGATATTAAAGGTCCTTAGTATAATTATTCATGTGTAAATTATTGTCGTACCTCTTCCGAAGCAGCGCGTAAACAGTGTTGTCACGTGTCATCTGTTACTTTTCTCAGCGCTGTTCAGGATGCACCAATCACAGTCGTTTGTAAGATAATTTTTTTTACATTTTTTTTAAACGTTTTCTAGAGTTTACACGAACAGATTTGTATTTTATGTCCAATCCTTGAATTTAATAGATTTAAAGCATACTTTTCATGTACAAATGTCCTGTCTAAGTAAAAATTTCCTGAATTTTACATGCAGCCCAATGAGGATTCTGCTTTTTCACCCAGTAAGTGCCCAATTGAGGAAGACACCTTAAAATTTGAAAGATTGAAGTGTAGGATTTTAAGATGCTGATATAACTCCCAATGAATGTTTTATTTTGCATATTGGAGAAGAACATCAGGATAGATTGAAAAAAAATATTTTGTCAATAAAATAAGGCATTTGTTAAAAAAAATAAAATAAATCAATAGTCACAAGCAAAGGCCTGCTTTGTTCAGGAGGCCTACTTTTTAGATAAAAATGTAAGTACATATAAATAAGCAATAGGAGAAAAATTATGTTTGAATTGGAAAGCAGAAAGTGTGGAAATATGTCAATGCTCCATTCTCCTCATAATTTGTTTATCTTGTAATGTCATTTTGCACATGTAAATTGTTAATTTGCTCTACCCTTTGTTCAGATTTCCATTTGTTCAATGCTGGATAATAACCAATAATTACCAACTTTCAAATTAACCCTATGCCCTTGTTTACAAGAAATTATCTGCAATCTTTGACTTTGAAGAATGTTATGTCTCACAAGGCAAGACAGTTCATTCAGTTCTATGACAAACACAATAGACCTCAACCCTAAACACTCAACCCCTCAATAGTGGTGACAATCATCAAACCTCATTAATAACTGAGCTCCTAACATCACCGCACAACAATTAACTAAAGTGAAAAAATAAATAAATAAGCCTATAACACTAACCGCATTATTTATTCATGTTGCTATCATGCTGTGAACTCGCAAATCAGCAACATTGTTCAATTTGAAATAGTTTATTAGACAACTCTGTTAGGCTTTTTGGGACAACATTTGGGGGAATATTGTTGGTCTAACATGTGTTTTTATGTCGATGCAAAGTATTTCACATTTTGAAGTGACTGCGACTCAAAAATCCCCATAAACTGGATAAAATGTATTTTCGTTTTTTACAGTGGGAAGCTGACAAGTTCTGTGATGTGACATCATAATATACTCCATTTAAAACTATTTTAAAAAAGCATTTTGCTAATTATTTTTATTTGTATTATGATTATGCATGATGTATTAATAATACTTATTATGCATGCATATTCATACTTGTAAAAATAAAGGCAAAAATTTCTGACCTCAACACATATTCATTTTAGCCTTGTACACTATATAGGCAAAAGTATGTGGACACATGAACCCCACACCCATATGGGCTTGTTAACATTTCATTTCAAAACCTTTTGCTCCCTTTGCCGCTATAACAGCTGCCACTCCTGTGGAAGGTTTTTCCACTTGATGTTGGAACATGGCTGTGTGAATTTTCTCTCATTTAGACACCAGCATCTTTAAGGTCAGCCACTGATGAAGGCCGATAGATCTGACTTTCAGTCGGCACTTCAATTCATCCCAAAAATGTTCAGTCGAATTCAGACCTGGACTTTTGTTCTTTCACATCAGAATCAGTAAACCATTTCTTTATGGACCTTATTATGTGCACAGGGCTAAAACAGAAAAAGTATGCCCAATTTAACTAAAAAGATTTGTGTAATGAGATTGCATGTCTGTATGCTTGATTTTATGCACCTGTTATTATTGGGTGTAGCTGAAATAGCCAGACCTGTTAATAAGAAGGGGATTTCCACATGCTTTTGGCCATGTAGTGCACATCTCTACATTGCTGAAAGGCTGCTTTATCAAACATAACTAAGCATTTGAGATTAAATGCATTACAACTTGTGAAAATTAGCCTTGAGAAAAATCCTTGAACATGCCAACTGAGAGGAATTTTTAAATTGTTATATAACAGATTTTCAACTAAAAGAAGTGTTTATAAATGACATTTGAGATTCACACATATAGCTGTTCAGAGGAAGATGCTGTTAAAGAATTGCTAACTAAACTGTTTACTTACTCAGGAGGTGAAGAGTGGTTTCTAGCAAAACAGCTCCAGTAAATAGTTTTACATTTAGGAGAAAAGTGAAAGAAATGTTTAGAATTTCACATTACAAGCATTCCCAATATATATATATGCAAGTTAAGACTTTACTATGCAAAGCAGAAGCCCTACATCAACACTGTCCAGAAGTGCTGCTCACTTCTCTGGGCTTGGTCTCATCTTAGATGGAAATTAGAACAGTGGAACTATGTTTTTTTTTTTTGTCCGAAGAGTCCACATTTCAAAAAGTTTTTGAAAAACAAAGCCATTGTGTTAACCGGGCCAAAGAGGAAAAGGGTCATCCAAGCTGTTATTAGCGTCAGGTCCAAAAGCCAGTGTCTGTATGGGCCAGGGGTGTGTCAGTGCCCATGGCATGGGTAACTTGCACATCTGTGAGAACACCATGGATGCAGACAGATATGTACAAATTTTGGAGCAAAATGTACTGCCATCTAGCACTGTCTTTTCCACAACTTCAAACCACATACTGCCTGGATTACAAGTGCATGGCTGTGTAAGCAGAGAGTGTGGGTGCTAGATTGGCCTGACTAAAGTCCTGACCTGTCTCCAATTGATAATGTGTGTGGCGCATTATTAAGCGCATTAGATGGTAACAAAGACACCGTACAATTGTGCAGCTAAAGACCTAAATAATGGATGAATGGGGGGAAATTCCAATTTCTAAACTTAACAAACCTGTGTCTTCAGTGCCCAAATGCTTAATCAATTTGCAATCATCTGATTTGAAATTACTGTACAAAAACAATGAAATTCACAGGGTAAAACATCATAGTTGTAGAGCTTTCAATATAGAAAAGGGTGATTATATTTTACAAATCACTCATTTTTGATTTTATTAGCATTTTTCATACTGTCCCAACTTTTTCAGAATTGGGGTTGTATGTATGTGTGTATGTATATATATATATATATATACAGGTGCATCTCAATAAATTAGAATGTCGTGGAAAAGTTCATTTATTTCAGTAATTCAACTCAAATTGTGAAACTCGTGTATTAAATAAATTCAATGCACACAGACTGAAGTAGTTTAAGTCTTTGGTTCTTTTAATTGTGATGATTTTGGCTCACATTTAACAAAAACCCACCAATTCACTATCTCAAAAAATTAGAATACATCATAAGACCAATAAAAAAAAACATTTTTAGTGAATTGTTGGCCTTCTGGAAAGTATGTTAATTTACTGTATATGTACTCAATACTTGGTAGGGGCTCCTTTTGCTTTAATTACTGCCTCAGTTTGGCGTGGCATGGAGGTGATCAGTTTGTGGCACTGCCGAGGTGGTATGGAAGCCCAGGTTTCTTTGACAGTGGCCTTCAGCGCATCTGCATTTTTTGGTCTCTTGTTTCTCATTTTCCTCTTGACAATACCCCATAGATTCTCTATGGGGTTCAGGTCTGGTGAGTTTGCTGGCCAGTCAAGCACACCAACACCATGGTCATTTAACCAACTTTTGGTGCTTTTGGCAGTGTGGGCAGGTGCCAAATTCTGCTGGAAAATGAAATCAGCATCTTTAAAAAGCTGGTCAGCAGAAGGAAGCATGAAGTGCTCCAAAATGTCTTGGTAAACGGGTGCAGTGACTTTGGTTTTCAAAAAACACAATGGACCAACACCAGCAGATGACATTGCACCCCAAATCATCACAGACTGTGGAAACTTAACACTGGACTTCAAGCAACTTGGGCTATGAGCTTCTCCACCCTTCCTCCAGACTCTAGGACCTTGGTTTCCAAATGAAATACAAAACTTGCTCTCATCTGAAAAGAGGACTTTGGACCACTGGGCAACAGTCCAGTTCTTCTTCTCCTTAGCCCAGGTAAGACGCCTCTGACGTTGTCTGTGGTTCAGGAGTGGCTTAACAAGAGGAATACGACAACTGTAGCCAAATTCCTTGACATGTCTGTGTGTGGTGGCTCTTGATGCCTTGACCCCAGCCTCAGTCCATTCCTTGTGAAGTTCACCCAAATTCTTGAATCGATTTTGCTTGACAATCCTCATAAGGCTGCGGTTCTCTCAGTTGGTTGTGCATCTTTTTCTTCCACACTTTTTCCTTCCACTCAACTTTCTGTTAACATTCTTGGATACAGCACTCTGTGAACAGGCAGCTTCTTTGGCAATGAATGTTTGTGGCTTACCCTCCTTGTGAAGGGTGTCAATGATTGTCTTCTGGACAACTGTCAGATCAGCAGTCTTCCCCATGACTGTGTAGCCTAGTGAACCAAACTGAGAGACCATTTTGAAGGCTCAGGAAATCTTTGCAGGTGTTTTGAGTTGATTAGCTGATTGGCATGTCACCATATTCTAATTTTTTGAGATAGTGAATTGGTGGGTTTTTGTTAAATGTGAGCCAAAATCATCACAAGTAAAATAACCAAAGCCTTAAACTACTTCAGTCTGTGTGCATTGAATTTATTTAATACACGAGTTTCACAATTTGAGTTGAATTACTGAAATAAACTTTTCCACGACATTCTAATTTATTGAGATGCACCTGTATATATATATAAAAACTCTTAAAAGGGCAATGTCCCACTATATATATATATATATATATATGTGTGTGTGTGTGTGTGTGTGTGTGTGTGTGTGTGTGTGTGTGTACTTACTGAAGTAATGTGAGGCAGACGCTGTTTTTTTTTTTTTTATGCTGTTCAGGCCTGCCTGGAGACTGGCCTGCTAGTTAGATAAGTTATTTAGCTTGTTGATTTTCCCATGTAATAATAAAAAAATAAAAAAAAATGGTAGATATCTTTCTATAATTTAGCAGATAGCCTTACCCATCCATCACACAGACATGATTTTAGATTGTGTGTAGCTTCTTGTTCACAAGGAAGGTGTGAGAGGGCTGTCTGCAGTTGGACATTCTGCTTAGTCTGCAAGCCTTTAGTGACTATTCAGTTTATGGATTTGTGAAGAACACACTGCTGGCTATCAATTGTTGTACTTTTTTTTTGTTGTAGAGATGGATAGAGAATATGGCTCCCTGCTCATCACCCTCAAGAGGAGGAGGCAGCTGACTGCTGATGAGCTTAGGTTCATAGCAGAGGAGGACATGGCTCATGAGGGCTCAGTCAGTATTTAGTTCAATAAATGTATTTAAACAATACATGAAGGGCAAGCCTACTCGGTGGGGTTTTAAATTATGGGTAATTGCAACATCAGACTCGGGGTATACTCTCGACTTTAATGTTTACACAGGTAGTCATGATGGGCGTGTCAATGACTTGGCCATCAAAGTAGCTGAATCATTACCGCAGCCATTCAAAGACCAGGGCCACAATGTTTGGTTTGACAATTTGTACACGTCTTCAGCTCGTATGGTTACGTTGTTAGAAATGGGAACTAATGCCTGTGGGACATGCAGAGTGAATCGTAAACTGTTTCCTGCAGAATTTAAAGACATCAAAAGATGGGAACGCAAGACAGCTCGTGGGGATATGAGGTGGTGTAGGATTGAGGCGAATATACTTGTAATTCAGTGGAAGGACATGCGTGCAGTTAGATGCCTCTCCAATTTCCACAATGCGAATGGCTCAACCGAAATTACTAGGTTTGTAAAAAATGATGGCGACTGGACAAAAGAAGTAGCCCTCCAGCCTACTGTCATCAGCAATTATAACAATCTTATGATGTCCTACAAAAAACTCAGAAGTGGTGGAAGACTCTTTTTTTCCACTTCATAGAGATTGCCGTCGTCAATAGTTTCATATTGTTTAAGGAATGGCAACACATTCATGCGGCACCAGGGGATAAGCGTAGAACGGTGAACTTAACCCAGATAGATTTCAGAGAAAACCTGGCTCGTCAGCTGGGAGGTATCGATATTCACGCAATATCGACTGGGGGCGCAAAGTGTCTGCGTTGGGGGGGTGGGTGTCACTCCCAAGGGGAAGACACCACGGAGACCACACCCTGCCCGAGGGGGAGGAAATTGTGTGGAAATACGTCACATGGTCTTACCGAGTCTTGTCGGCAGTGTCTCATGTGGACAAGTCCCTGTGGTAGGTCCTACCCAGGGGGGAGGAGCTCTACAAACTGTCTCGCAGAAGATACATCACACGGGGTTACAAATGGGTAACCAGCGTATGTGGAGCACCTACCCCAGTACAGGGCCAAGTTAGCACACGTATTGGGCTGGCAATGAGTTTCTCTGCAAACTCGCCTGCCACAGAGCTAAGGAGGAAGGACATCCAGGGTCCACGACTTCGTGAACACGACTCGACCGGTGCAAGAGGGGGAGAAATGCATTGTAAATCCAACAGCTTTTCGAGGTGAATGGATCGGCAGAGTAATTCAGCTCGCTGAACACAACTGCTCGGCTCCGAAGAGAAAATCTGAATGAGTGGTTGCAAGCCAGCTCCTTTTATACTCGTATGTCCGGGGGAGTGGCATGCAAATTCCAAGATCAGAGACGTTTGGGGCTCCGAAGCGCGACCCCTAGTGTCACTACATCGACACCCATGTCGAGTGAGTGACAGATAGGGAACTCCTGGACTGTAATCCAATTTTTCATTAATTAAATAATTATATATTAAAATAATTATATATATATATATAATTTTTATTTATTTTTTTGTTCATTTTTCTTTATTCCCTTTTTCAATATGGCCCCATCGACCGGGAGTTGCAGAAGTGTCTTGCCGCTCCTCACATCAAGGTCATGTGGTGGCCCAGGGATGCACAACACTACAAGATTAGCAAAGCAAATAAAAGCTGCACATGTAGCGCCCTCACCACCTGATGAGGGGAGAATTTGATGTGAAATAAAACACAAGACACAGAGCTGCTGCTTCACCATCGGAGTATCTGTATTATTTTTATAAACATTAAAACTGTTTAAATATTTTTATATGTTTTACATGGATCAGCGTTAGTAGATTTGAATTAACAACATATCATTTTAACTCAACCAATCAAACATTACATAAGAAAAATCACAGTTTTTCTTTAATTAATGTTCGCAAAAGAATCGTCCTGGTTACTTGCATAACCTCCGTTCCCTGATGGAGGGAACGAGACGTTGTGTCGATGTAGTGACACTAGGGGTCACTCTTGGGAGCCCGAAACACCTCTGGTCTTTGAAAAAAGGCCAATGAAAATTGGCAAGAGGGGCCTCTGCCCAAGGAAGACACAGTTTACCAACAGGGAAATGAATTAGCAGAAGATATACGTCACATGGGGTTACGTATGGGGAACCAACACATGCGGAGCACCTACCCCAGTACAGGGCTTTGTTAGCACATGTACTGAGCCGGCGCGAGTTTCTCCGCAAACTCGTCTGCCACAGGGCTCGGAGGAAGTCATCCAGGGAACACAGTTTGTGAACACTACTGGGAGTCAACAGCGCACGTCTTCAGCTCAGGGGAGGTGAAAGGTGCTATGCGCAAGCGATACACCCGGCCAGCTGTCCCGGACTTATCTGCTTGTGCCTGCCACTACATGGGACGAAACCAGTTCCACCCGGAGATTGTAGAACCTCGCAAAGGTGTTGGGTGTTGCCCAGCCCGCTGCTCTGCAAATGTCTGTTAGAGAGGCGCCACTGGTCAAGGCCCAGGAGGCCGCCACACTCCTGGTAGAATGGGCTTGTAGCCCTGCCGGGGGTGGCACGTCCTGAGCGTGATATGCCATTGCTATGGCGTCAATGAGCCAGTGGGTGATCCTCTGCTTGGAGACAGTGCTTCCTTTCAGCTGTCCACCAAAGCAGACAAAGAGCTGCTCAGAAACTCTAAAGCTCTGCATGCGATCCAAATAGATGCATAAAGCACGCACTGGACACAGCAATGTCAGGGCCCTAAAAGGGGTCGTGGGAACCTTGGGCACATAGCCCGGTCGGGGTCTCAGATCACGTGAGAGTAGCCTGGACCAAACTCCAGGCATGTTTCACTGACAGAGACCGCTTGCAGGTCTCCTATCCTCTTGATGGAAGTGAGCGCAGTCAGGAGGGCAGTCTTTAAAGAGAGTGCCTTAAGTTCAGCTGACTGCAGGGGCTCAAAGGGGGCTCCCTGTAGACCCTGAAGAACTACAGAGAGGTCCCATGAGGGAATGAGGTGCGGTCTGAAGGGATTCAACCTCCTGGCGCCTCTCAGGAACCTAATGATTAGGTCGTGCTTCCCTAAGGACTTACCATCCACTGTGTTGTGGTGTGCCGCTATAGCGGCTACATACACCTTCAAGGTGGAGGGAGACAGCCGCCCTTCCAACCTCTCTTGCAGGAAGGAAAGCACCAATCTGACTGCGCATCTCTGGGGGTCTCTGGGGTAGCGAACAGATGCCACTTCAAGGCATAGAGGCGCCTCGTAGAGGGGGCCCTAGCCTGAGTGATAGAAAGAAGGTCCTTCCTCATGGGAATTCACCGGGGGGGCTGTCGCAAGGAGCATGAGGTCCGAGAACCACATCTGGGTGGGCCAGTAGGGTGCTACCAGGATGACCTGCTCCTCGTCCTCCCTGACCTTGCACAGGGTCTGTGCAAGTAGGCTCACTGGGGAAACGCATATTTGCATAGTCCAGGGGGCCAGCTGTGTGCCAGCGTATCTATACCGAGAGGTGCCTCGGTCAGGGCATACCAGAGCGGGCATGGGGAGGATTTTTGGGAAGCGAACAGGTCTACCTGTGCCTGCCCAAATCGACTCCAAATCAGCTGGACCACCTGAGGGTGGAGTCTCCACTCTCCTCTGAGGGTAACCTGTCGTGACAGCACATCCGCTGCAGTGTTGAGGTCGCCCGGGACGCGAGTGGCTCGCAGCGACTTGAGGTGCTGCTGACTCCAGAGGAGGAGATGGCAGGCGAGTTGTGACATACAAAGGGAGCATAAACTGCCTTGACGGTTGATGTATGCCACCGTTGCCATGTTGTCTGTCCGAACTAACACATGCTTGCTCTGGATCAACGGCCAAAACCTTCACAAGGCGAGCAGAATTGCCAACAACTCGAGGCAGTTGATGTGCCAATGAAGCCGAGGGCCCATCCAGGAGCCGGCGGCTGGGTGCCCGTTGCATACAGCGCCCCAGCCCATTTTGGAGATGCTGTCGTAACCACAACATGCCTGGAGTATTGCTCTAGGGGAACGCCTGCCCGTAGAAATGTGAGGTCGGTCCAAGGCTTGAAGAGGTGGTGACAGACCGCCGTGATGGACACGCGATGTGTCCCGCGGCACCATGCCCATCTCGGGATTCGAGTCTGGAGCCAGTGCTGAAGCGGTCTCATATGCATCAACCCGAGCGGAGTGGCCACCGCTGAGGATGCCATATGCCCCAGGAGCCTCTGAAACAGTTCTGTCTGATCGCCTTCAAACAGGTCAGTACTGACTGTGCGCGCTCGTTCGTGAGGCATGCCGTCATCGAGACTGAGTCCAACTCCAAGCCGAGAAAAGAGATGCTCTGAACTGGGAGGAGCTTGCGATTTCCCCAGTTGACCCGAAGCCCTAGTCGGCTGAGGTGTGAGAGCACCAGGTCCCTGTGTGCACACAACACATCCCGAGAGTAAGCTAGGATTAGCCAATCGTCGAGATAGTTGAGGATGCGAATGCCCACTTCCCTTAATGGGGCAAGGACTGCCTCTATGACCTTTGTGAAGACGCGAGGGGATAAGGACAGGCCGAAAGGGAGGACCTTGTACTGATACGCCCGACCCTCGAATGCAATCCGCAGGAAGGGTCTGTGTTGAGGTAGAATCGAGACGTGGAAGTATGCATCCTTCAGGTCTACCGCCACGAACCAATCTTGATGCCGGACGCTCGCTAGAATGTGTTTTTGCATCAGCATCTTGAATGGGAGTCTGTGTAAAGCCCGGTTCAGTACTCGCAGGTCCAAGATTGGCCGCAACCCACCGCCTTTCTTCGGTACAATGAAGTAGGGGCTGTAAAACCCCTTCTTCATCTCGGCCGGAGGGACCCTTCTTCATCTCGCACCCTTCCATAGGAGGGTAGCGATTTCTGCACATAAGGTAGCAGCGTTCTCACCCTTCACAGAGGTGAAGTGGACACTGCTGAACCTGGGCGGATGCTTGGTGAACTGAATCGCGTAGACGAGTCTGATAGTCCGGACCAGCCATCGCGACGGGTTGGAAAGCGCAAGCCACGCGTCCAAGCTCCGGGTGAGGGGGACCAAGGGGACAATCTCGTCGGACGTACCGGCGGGTGGGGCCTCATGTCGTGTCGTGACCGTGCTGAGTTCAGGGACATCGAAGCACTTACCTGGCTCCTTGTGACCACCCCTGGAACAGCCTGGGACGGGGGAGGAAGAGGCCTGTCCGCTGGAGCGCCAAACCTGCCAAAATGGAATGGTGGACGGTGGTCGTGATGACGGCCGTGCGCACCGGGTATGTGACCCAGGGAACAAGGAAACCGCTCTTTTGCTGAACTCTTGGGTACCGCAGCCACTTGGGCATGCAGCGAAATTAAAGATTCTCCTTCCGGCCCTCCACCGGGGGATGGAGTGGTCTGCTTACCAGCTCCAGAGCAGCGGGTTTCTTCGTCCCTGGGTCGCCCATCTCAGGGGCGCTTCAAAGCCTTTCTTGGGTTCTTGGCGGCCGGCCGTGAGACAGGTGGCGTCTGCTTCCTGCGGTTGGCTCCGTGCCGGGGCTGGGCTGCAGGGGCGGGCTGTGGCAGAGCTGGTGCAGTCACCGTAAGAGGACGCCCTTGGTGATGAGCAGACGGGGTGCGGGATCTTGAGCCGCACCGGGGCAGGATGTGCTGGATAGCTTCCGTCTGCTGCTTCACCACCGAGAACTACTAGGCAAAGTCCTGGACAGTGTCACCGAACAGGCCAACCTGGGAAATGGGGGCACCAAGGTACCGTGCCTTGTTAGCCTCTCCCATCTCGACCAGGTTGAGCCAAAGGTGGCGCTCCTGGACCACCAAGGTGGACATCGCCCGCCCGGAGAGCGAGGTTGGTCACTGAGCGCAGCTCCTGCATCAATCCCGGGGCAGAACTACCCTTGTGCAGTTCCTTTAGCACCTTGGCTTGGTGGACTTACACGAGAGCTATGGCGTGCAGGGCGGAGGTGGCTTGTCCAGCGGCACCGTAGGCTTTGGCCGTCAGGGATGACGTAAACCTACAGGCCTTGGATGGGAGCTTTGGGCGCCCGTGCCAGGTGGTGGTGCTCTGTGGGCATAGGTGCACCGCGAGCGCCTTATCCACTGGGGGGATCGCCGAATAGCCTTTGGCCGCACCCCATTGAGGGTAGTGAGGGCAGGGGAGCTGAAAGATCGGGACCGGGCAGTAAAAGGTGCCTCCCACGACCTTGTCAACTGCTCGTGCACTTCCGGGAAGAAAGGAACTGGGGTGGGGCGTGGCTGTGAGCAGCGACGCGAGCCCAGGAACCAGTCATCGAGCCGCGAGGGTTCAAGGGAAAGCGGAGGGTTCCACTCTAGCCCGACGCTCGCGGCTGCTCGGGAAAGCATGTCCGTCATCTATGCTTCAGCCTGTGACTGGGCGACCGTACCCGAGGGGGGGAGCCCAGTTGTGGCTTACGCATCCGACTGGAAAAGCCCGCTGTCCGATGCTGCGCTCGAGAACTCATCACCTTCGTGGGCTCCGAACAAGAGGTCGAACTCGTTGTGAGACAAGCCGCCGGACTCATCCGGAAGTCCGATCGGGGCAGACGAGCGTGCTGGGGAATGGGAGGTCCGTGGGGGGATACCCGGCGGAGGTGGTCCCATTGCGGTCCTCAAATCACCCCCAGTGCTAGTCGCGCTGGCCTCATACCCATAGGTAGAAGGACCGGGGCGGGGAGCCACTGGGGTGGCTTGCTTTCTTACGAAGGCATCGTTGCCATGGACATGTTCTTGCAATGAGTACATGACCCTTGGCTCCCAAGAGTGACCCCTAGTGTCACTACATCGACACAATGTCGAGTGAGTGACAGATAGGGAAATATATTTACTTCAGTCATTTTACATATCAACATAAACTCCTTTAAACATGTTACTGATGTCCTTAAACTCAGATAATCAATAAAACACAGGCATATTATGTACAAAGGATTACCTTTTTCACATTTCTGATACAGACATGTTCGTAAAGCTCATCCTCAATAAACAATACACTTCCTCTAAAATATAGTCATCTGTAACTCAATACCCCTGTTTTTCATGTTCTTTATCAAGAAAACACATTATATTCTCGTTTTCAGTCCATTATCACTCCATTGCTAAGACCGCATGGTCACAAATGTTAGCATAGTACACATAAGCATCATGAATGACAGACCAGCTAAACTTAGAACGAACTTTCAAACGTTCAATACAACAACGTAAACCATTTAAACAGTGACATTAACCTTTATAGTACCTCTAACATGTCTGGAATGTATCCTTAGTTTTTTATGTGTATTTCATACCTGATGAGGGGAGAATCTGATGTGAAATAAAACACAAGACACGGAGCTGCTGCTCTACAATCGGAGTCTCTGTATTATTTGAGCAGCGCGCCCCTCCCCAGTCAGGTGAAACCTCTTAAAGCAAAAGCAATCAATGATCGACTGATTGTTCAAGGCTGAGCATAGACAAATGTATTATCATTTATAGGCACTGTTTATTAAAGAACTATTTATATTTGAGTACATTCCCTTTTTTTAATATTTCAGTTACACATATTTGTTTAATATGATTTATAGTTTTTCTTCTCCCTTTTTCTAGCCACCACACACACAACAAAATTAAGCCATAAACCATAACACAAAGAAATTAGGCAGATGCTATTTGCACCCTGGTGCAAATAATACTATATTCTATTTACACCCCAGCACAAATAGTGGCAGATATTATTTGCAGCCCATCCCTGGTGCAAATTATGGTAGATACTAATTGCACCCTGGTGCACATAGAGTATATAGGCATCACTGCAGTGTGTTTATTGTGTTTATTTAGAGTCCCACAGACACACTACATTAATCCATACCCCTAAACCTAACCCTAACCTTCCCTTAGAAAAACTAACCTTGGTTTTACTACAGTAACCATCATTTCATCATGGTATTTTGTTGTAAATGTACAGTAACCACAAATTTAACCGTGGTTACTATATTACCATATTATGGTAGTGAAACTAAGGTTAATTGCATTAAAACTATGGTTTCTGACAAAAACACGTTTACTATAATATTACTATAGTAATACAGTGATGCAATCTACACACAAGCGATGCCGAGCCGCGGGAACAAGTGCGATCGACAGACCCCACCTCCAGATCAAACTCTTCTCTGCACTCCTCGACATTCACCATAACTGTGTAACAAGCTGTGTAACACTTTACAATACAGTTATATTTGTTTATATTAACTACTTGATTAATGTTTTATTTCTACACATAATAATGCATTTTAACATGAAAAGTTGTACAGTATACAGGATGTTATCACTAATTAATGCAATATGAACCAACATTAACAAACAATGAACAATTGTATTACTATAAATTAACATTAACCAAGATTATTGGATGCTTTAAAATTATTTTGTTAATTGTTTGTTCATGATAATTAATGCATTTACTAAAGTAAACAAATAGAACCTTATTGCAAAGTGTTTCCCTGTAATTACAAATTGCACTTGCTGTTTCCATGACCTCATATTTATTGAGGCACTAGTTTATTTGTACTTCTAGGAAAAAGGCTGAAGGTGATTAAAATGGTAGTAAGAAATTCTGACTTATCACAGCACCTCAAATACACACTTTCCCTTAGACATTCATGTACATTTTAAACTAAAATCTTCATGTTGGGAAATAAAAGTAGTTCTTGGACATGTTATTTGTCATCTACCGAGCTACAGAATGCTTATTTTTTTAGTGCTTTCAAAAAAAATTAAAAAAAAAAAAAAAAATTAAAAAAAAAATAAAAATAAAAAACATTCATCACGTTTGCAGTGGTTCAGTGGATGTTTTAAATTATGACAAAATTAACACTGGTGGGGCCCATTTTTATGATTTCTCCTAGGACCCCACTGTAATATCTATGTGTGTTTTTGTTCATGTTTTGTTTTCATGTCTTTTTATTTTGAAATTAGTTTACTTTCTGTTCCTGTTTCTGGTTCATGTGTCTTGTCATGTGATTTCCTGTTCCCACCATGTTTCATGTGCCTTGTTCTCACAGGTTTATAGTCATTGTCTTGTTCATTAGTTTTGTCTTATCATTGGTTCATGTTTATGAGTCTTGTTATCTTGTTTATTAGTTCTGACCTGTCATTGGTTGTCTTGTTATTAGTTCATTCTTGTTATTGGTTATCTTATCTTGTTTCCCCAAGTATTTAAGCCCACATTTTAGCCATTAGGTGTGTTTGACTTCATGCAGCGTGGCTCAGACTGATCGGCGCTGGACTTAAAGCAGTATATGACGGTTAGAAATTTTGTCCGGTCAAGATGGCGAGCTAGGCACACATGTTTTGATGAGCTCTGGCAGATTTTTATATTATTTGTGTGAATTTGTATTTTTCTCATCTACCACCCTCAGAAAATTAAGTAGCCAACTAAAAAAGTTAGTATTGCTCCTTTTTTGCCAATTTAATTAATATTTTATTAGTTCAATCAACAAGGACAAACTGTGCAAATGTGGCGTACTTGGCGAACAGAGCCCAACATGTGTCCCCGGACGTGGATCAAAATCATGGTCAAGAGAGCACCAAGGAAAGTCGATGGGACTCCTCTCACATTACTTCAACCAAAAATCCTCCAAAAAAGTCAAGCCAGATGATGCTGATATCTCCAACGCAGCTCTGCTGCAAGCGATTAACTCCTTGATGGCAAGATTTGATTCCCAAGATAAGAAATTGGAGGACATCACAGACAGAATCAGGCAAAACAGCATAATAATTGCGAACGTTTCCAAGTCGGTGGAGTTTAATGCTGCTGAGATTAAGGAATATAAACAGAAATATACCGTCTTGGAAAAGCAAACAACGCTCCTCGTCAAGTCTAATGAAGGGTTGAAGATGAAAACGTCAGCACTCGAGTGTTACAAGCGAAGATGGAATCTCCGTATTAAGGGGAGGAATGAGCATTCTGATGAGGACGCACAAAAAGAGGTGACTGCTCTTTTGGCTGATGTAGCCCCGCACTTGGTTCAGAAACTGGAGGATTTGGTTGATCAGTTCATCGTGTTGGAAAAAAATAGCCAGGAAGGATCCGTCAAATGATTGTACAGTTCACCATGTGAAGATACAGGGACAAAATCTGGAAGATCAATGAACTCACAAGTGTGTGTTGACCGTGGAATTCGGTTTGCAGAGGATCTGTCAGCCTAGGATCGCCGAGCTTGTGCAGCCCTCTGGCTGCTCATTCAGGAAGCAAGGAGCACCGGTAACAAGGCATATTATCGAGGTCCTTTGGGATACATCGATGGCCATTTAATCTCACCTGCGCTCAAAGGCTTTGTTTGATTACACCCAAGCAACTTGAATAAGGTTGTGAGTAGTGAGAACCGAATGTGAAACTATTTTCTGCCAGAGCATCAGTTCATGCTCTTTAATTTTTCGATTAAGTCTTAATAGCTGGTGTTGTTCTATGTTTCAACTAAATGGCAATCTTTCTTTTCTTTCACTAAATGTTAGGGGTCTAAGAGACATTACAAAAAGAAAGGCTATGTTTTTATTTTGTTAAGAGAGGAAGGCTCAATGTGTTCTTTTATAGGAAATGCGTTCAAGTGGTAGTGATGGTACCTTTTGTTCTAATCAGTGGGGTGAACCAATTTTATTTGATCATGGTACAACTCGTTCAGGAGGCATTGCTCTTCTTTTGAACAATTTTCCTGGGAAAATTCTTGAGATGGTCATTGGTTATTTTGCAGTTTAAAAACTGAAAATTTTTGTTTTATTTTAGGAAACGTGTATGGTCATAATCATTTGTCCCAAAATAGAATCTTAATTTCTGAAATTTCATTGGTTATAGTAGAAATGAAAATGAAGTATTCTACTGACTTCATTATAGTGAATTGGTGACTTCAACATGGTGTATGACGAGTGGTTAGATAGGTCTCCTACTAAATATAATGCACATCATTATAACTCATTATTAGTTGACTATCAAACCTGATGCTTCTAGCAAGTCTCGAATTGACTTTTGGTTCATTTCTCATAGAGTTTTATTTTATCAAACATTCTCTAGTAAATCTGTGGCTCCCCTAATAGATCATTGTTCAAATGAGTTGAAGATGCAGTTTGCCAGCAGGGAAACGAACTAGCGGAAGATATAGATCGCATGGGGTTAGCCTTACAGGGAACAGCCACATGCGGAGCACATACCCCAGAACAGGGCTCTTAGTTAGAGCATGTACTGGACCGGCAGTGAGTCTCTCCAAAAACTCGACTGCCACAGGGCTCGGAGGAAGTCAACCAGGGAACAAAGTTTGTGAACACTACTGGGAATTAACGGCGCACGTCTTCAGCTCAAAAGGAGGTGGAAGGCGCAATGTGCAAGAAATACACCTGGCCAGCTATCCCGGGCTTATCCGCTTGTGTTGTGTGCCACTACCTGGGACGAAACCAGTTCCACCCGGAGGTTGTAGAACCTTGCAAAGGTGTTGGGTGTTGCCCAGCCCGCTGCTCTGCAAATGTCTGTTAGAGAGGCACCTCTGGCCAGGGCTCAAGAAGCCGCTACACCACGGGTAGAATGGGCTCGTAGCCCTACCAGGGGCGGCATGTTTTGGGCGAGATATGCCATAGTTATGGTGGCAACGAGCCAGAGGGTGATCCTCTGCTTGGAGACAGCGCTTCCTTTCTGCTGTGCGCCAAAGCAGACAAAGAGCGATCCAAATAGATGCATAAAGCGCGCATCGGACACAGCAACGACAGGGCTTGGTCTGCCTCCTCCTGGGGCAGCGCTTGCAGGTTCACCACCTGATCCCTAAAGGGGTGGTGGGAACCTTGGGCACATAGCCCGGTCAGGGTCTCAAGATCATGTGAGAGTAACCTGGACCGAACTCCAGGCACGTTTCGCTGACAGAGAACGCTTGCAGGTCACCTACCCTCTTGATGGAAGTGAGTGCAGTCAGGAGGGCAGTCTTCAAGGAGAGTGCCTTAAGCTCGGCTGACTGCAAAGGCTCAAAGGGGGCTCTCTGTAGACCCTGAAGAACTACAGAGGTCCAGTGAGGGAACGAGGCACAGTCTGGAGGGATTCAGCCTCCTGGCGCCTCTTAGGAACCTGATGATCAGGTCGTGCTTCCCTAAGGACTTACCGTCGACTGCATCGTGGTGTGCTGCTATGGCGGCAATGTACACCTTCAAGGTGGAAGGGGACAGCCTCCCTTCCAACCTCTCCTGCAGGAAGGAAAGCACTGATCTGACTGCGCATCTCTGGGGGTCTTCCCGATGGGAAGAACACCACTTAGCGAACAGACGCCACTTAAAGGCATACAGGCGCCTCGTAGAGGGGGCCCTAGCCTGAGTGATTGTGTCTACCACCGTGTCCCGTCCAGGGGCCAGACATGGAGATTCCAGAGGTCTGGGAGCGGGTGCCAGATGGTGCCCCTTCCCTGAGAAAGAAGGTCCTTCCTCAGGGGAATTTGCCAGGGGGGAGCTGTCGCGAGGAGCGTGAGGTCTGAGAACCACGTCTGGGTGGGCCAGTAGGGTGCTACCAGGACGACCTGCTCCTCGTCCTCCCTGACCTTGCACAGGGTCTGTGCAAGCAGGCTCACAGGGGGAAACGCATATTTGCGCATGCCAGGGGGCCAGCTGTGTGCCAGCGCGTCTATGCCGAGGGGGACCTCGGTCAGGGAGTACCAGAGCGGGCAGTGGGGAGGATTCTTGGGATGCGAAAAGATGCACCTGTGCCTGTCGAATCGATTCCAAATCAGTTGGACCACCTGAGGGTGGAGTCTCCACTCTCCCCTGAGGGTAACCTGTCGTGACAGCGCGTCCGCTGTAGTGTAGTGTTGAGGATCAATGGCCGAAACCTCCGCAGGGCGAGCAGAATTGCCAACAACTCGAGGCAGTTGATGTGCCAATGCAGTTGCGGACCCGTCCACAGGCCAGCAGCTGCGTGCCCATTGCAAAATAGCGCCCCAGCCCGTTTTGGAGGCATCTGTTGTGACCACGACGCACCTGAGGACCAGTTCTAAAGGAACGCCTGCCCTTAGAAACGAGAGGTCGGTCCAAGAGCTGAAAAGACGGTGACAGACCGGCGTGATGACCACGCGATGTGTCCCGTGGCGCCATGCCCATCTCGGGACTCGAGTCTGGAGCCAGTGCTGAAGCGGCCTCATATGCATCAACCCGAGCTGGGTGGCCACCGCCGAGGATGCCATATGCCCCAGGAGCCTCTGAAAAAGTTTCAGTGGAACCGCTGTTTTCTGTTTGAACACCTTCAAACAGGTCAGCACCGACTGGGCGCACTCGTTCGTAAGGTGCGCCGTCAAGGAGACTGAGTCCAACTCCAAACCGAGAAAAGAGATGCTCTGAACCGGGAGGAGCTTGCTCTTTTCCCAGTTGACCCGAAGCCCTAGTCGGCTGAGGTGTGAGAGCACCAGGTCTCTGTGTGTGCACAACATGTCTCGAGAATGAGCTAGGATTAGCCAGTCGTCGAGATAGTTGAGAACGTGAATGCCCACCTCCCTTAACGGGGCAAGGGCAGCCTCTGCGACATTCGTAAAGACGCGAGGAGACAGGGACTTTGTACTGATACGCCTGACTCTCGGACGCAAACCACAAGAAGGGTCTGTGTCGAGGAAGGATCGAGACGTGGAAGTACGCATCCTTCGGGTCTACCGCCGCGAACCAATCTTGATGCCGGACGCTCGCCAGAATGCGTTTTTGCGCCAGCATCTTGAACAGGAGTCTGTGTAAAGCCTAGTTCAGAACTCACAGGTCCAAGATTGGCCTCAACCCACCGCCTTTTTCGGTACGATGAAGTAGGGATTGAAAAACCCCTTCTTCATCTCGGCTGGAGGGACAGGTTCTATCGCGCCCTTCCATAGTAGGGTAGCGATCTCCGCGCAAAGTAGCAGCATTTTCGTCTTTCACCAAGGTGAAGTGGACACTGCTGAACCTGGGCGGATGCCCGGCTAAGTGAATCGCGCAGCCAAGTCAGACGGTCCGGACCAGCCCTCGCGATGGATTGGAAAGTGCAAGCCATGCGTCCAAGTTCCGTGCAAGGGGGACCAAAGGGACAACGTCATCGGACGTACGGGCAGGTGGGGCCTCGCGGCGGGGTGGAGCTCAAGGTGCCACACCACGTCGTGGCCGTGCTGAGTCTAAGGACATCGAAGCACTTACCTGGTTCCTTGTGACCACCCCCGGAACAGCCTGAGACGGGGAGGAAGAGGCCTGTCCTCGTGACCCGTGGAGTCTGTCACATCGGGGGCGGATTTGGGCCACAGCTGGGCGCTCAGGGGCGGGAGACCGCCGCTGGAGCGCCAAACCTGCCAAATAGTCGTGATGATGGCCGTGCACACCGGATACGTGACCCAGGGAACAAGGAAACCGCTCTTGCTGAGCTCTTGAGTACTGCAGAAACTTGGGCATGCAGCGCAATTAAATGCAAAAGGTAACAAAAAGATGGAGATCTGCTTACCAGCTCCAGAGCAGCAGGTTTCGTTGTCCCTGGGTCGCCCGTCTCAAGGGCACTTTGAAGCCTTTCACGGGTTCTGGGCGGCCACGAGACGGGTGGCGTCTGCTTCCTGCGGTGGGCTCCACGCCGGGGCCGGGCCGAAGGGGCAGGCTGCGGCGGAGCCGGTGCAGTCACTGCAGGGGGACACCCTTGGCGATGAGTAGATGGGGTGCGGGATATTGTGCCGCGCCGGGCAGGATATGCTGGCTAGCATCCATCTACTGCTCTACCATCGAAAACTGCTGGGCAAAGTCCTCGACAGTGTCGCCGAATAGGCCCGCCTGGGAAATGGGGGCAGCAAGGAATTGTGTCTTGTCGGCCTCACCCATCTCGACCAGGTTGAGCCAAAAGGTGGCGCTCCTGGACCACTAGTGTGGCCATCGTCCGCCCGAGAGACCGCGCCATGACCTCCGTTGCTCGGAGAGTGAGGTCGGTCGCCGAGCGCAGTTCCTGCATCAATCCCAGGTCGGAACTACCCTCGTGCAGTTCTTTTAGAGCCTTGGCGGACTTGCAGGAGAGCCATGGCGTGCAGGGCAGAGGCGGCTTGTCCAGCGGCACCGTAGGCCTTGGCCGTAAGAGACGACATGAACCTACAGGCCTTGGACGGGGGCTTTGGGCACCCGCGCCAGGTGGCGGTGCTCTGCGGGCATAGGTGCACCGTGAGTGTCTTTATCCACCGGGGGATTGCCGAATAGCCCTTGGCTGCCCCACCATCGAGGGTAGTGAGGGCGGGGAAGCTGAAAAGATGAAAGGAACAGGGCGGGGCATGGCTTTGAGCGGTGCCGCAAGCCCAGGAACCAATCACCGAGCCGCGAGGGTTCAGGGAAGAGCAGTGAGTTCCACTCTAGCCGACGCTCGCGGCTGCCCGGGAAAGCATGTCGTCATCTCCACGTCAGCCTGTGACTGGGCAATCGGACCCGAAGGGAGGAGCCCAGCTGAGGCTTCCGACTGGACGAGCCCGCTCTCTGATGCTGCGCTCGAGAGCTCATCACTTTCACGGGCTCCGAATAAGAGGTCAAACTCGCGGTGAGACGAGCCGGCGGACTCATCCGGAAGCCCGATCGGGGCAGACGAGCGTGCTGGGGAATGGGAGGTCCGTGGGGGGATACCCGGCGGAGGTGGTCCCATTGGGGCCCCCAGTGCTAGCCGTGCTGGCCTCATACCCGTGGGTAAAAGGACCGAGGCGGGAGCCTCTGGGGTGGCTCGCTTTCTTACGAAGGCGAGCCGCGACCGCAACATTGCCATGAACATATTCTCGCAATGAGAACATGACCATCCACGAACGCTGTCTCCGCGTGAGCAGTGCCCAGACACGAAAGACAGTGATCGTGACCGTCAGAAGGCGAGAGATAACGAGCGCAACCAGGAATAACACACAATCAGAAAAGCATCTTTAAAAAGACGAGTCTTTAAAACTCGTTCCGTGTGTGCGCTCTTTTAGGGAAATATATACTCTTTTAGAGGGGAAAAATGCTCTTTCAGAAAATATACTCTCTAATTTTTCTGCCGAAGAGCCCAGGGGTGTTCTCTGCAGTGCACCAGTGCAGAGGAGGGAGAAGCCGCTGAAATACGCCATCAGATCCAGCAGAGATGAATGAACAGTAGTATTCAGCTCAATGAGCATGACCATTCGGCTCCGAAGAGAAAATCTGAATGAGTGGTTGCATACCAGCTCCTTTTATACCCGTATGTCCGGGGGAGTGGCATGCAAATACCACTCGCCAATTTTCATTGGCCTTTTATCAAAGACCAGAGGTGTCTCGGGCTCCCAAGAGTGACCCCTAGTGTCACTACATCGACACCAACGTCGAGTTGGTTTAACTTTCATAGATTTTTGTATCAAATACAATCTATATTGTGAACGTAAACAATTTGAGCGTGTTTTAAATGCCATTCCAAAGAGTTTTCTTCATTTAGTACAAAAGTCCTTTGTAAATTTCCTTGATGGTTCATGCGAACTCCCATTCCTTCTATTTAATGGTAATGACCTTATGACAATGCTTCCCAACAAATGTATTCGTTCTTGTTTTAATTCTATACTGTATCCTACACTTCCATACCACAATGGTATTCTACAAATTTATGACAAACTAACTATAAAAAAAAATTGTGAACCCATTATATTAGTTTTCCAGTGGCTCCTAAAGCAAAGGAAACTCACTTTAAAATACTAAATAATGTATATCCATCAAGTAAATTCTTAAGAATTCGATTTATTTTTGACCATAACATTTGTAATTTTTGTCAAGTTGATGTTGAGACAACTGATCATCTTTTCTTTTTCTATACGCACTCAAATATTTTCTGGGAAAATATGTTCAATTGGCTGGAAACAAAGATCCAGTCGTGAACTGTAATTATAACTGAAGTTTTGCTGGAGGACAAGAAGGTAGAATTTTTTTGTTAATGTAATGTTTGTCCTCTGTAAATTCTTTATTCACAATTGCAAATGAATGAAGATATGTATGAGAATAAAACAAGCCTGCAAATTTGCCAAAATTGTAAAAGACCTCGATTTGTTAGATGTGTAAAAAGACCCCTCTTTGTTTTGTTTTGTTTTATTTCTTTATTTTCTGACTGCCTTTCTTCTTCTTCTTCTTCCTCTCTCTCTCTCTCTCTCTCTCTCTCTCTCTCTCTCTTTCTCTTTACAGTTCTGTTAATACCTTTTGTTTTTTTCTGTCTTTTAATTATGTTCCTTGCTTTATTGTTTATTAAACCACATTTGCATTGCCATATTTGTTTGTATATTTGCATTGTCCAAAAAATAAATAAATAAATAAAAAATTTTGTCCGACTTGAACCGGCGCCACCGCCGCGTCACTGTGACGTTTGCCATCAAAGTACCGCGAGAGCGATTCGAGAGCAGCCGGCTTGTGCCTCTGCTGGTGTTGCTCCAGAGGAGGTGCACAAGCTCTGAATCACGACACAGCTCATTCACGATTGGCCAGACTCGCACGTGACAACGGTTACAGGTGTTTCATAGGCTGCTTACGCAATTGCAAAGCTACTTCACATACTACTCTTACTACTTCTGCTATGCCAGTCTATGGCAGAAATAAGAGTAGTATATTAGTATGCCATTACCTTGATGTTTATTCTGACACCGCCACTTCCGTGAAAACTCCCACAACTCCATGAATGTATAACAGTACATCATGTTTATATCATGCTATATTATGTTTGTCATAGTAATGTTTATTCATTAAATGATTAAATAGTGACTCCTTTATTGGTATTAAAATAATACTGGCTTTTAATAAACTGTACAAGTTCTTATACAAACAACAGGCACTGTATTAAGCTGCACATAACCTTTTCAAATGAACAATGTTTCTGGTTATTTTATGTAAAATTCAAACATCTGTCTGTCTATCTGAATTCCATTTCATCTGCAATAAAGAAACCAAACATTGCGTAATCTTCTGTGACTGTTGTATGTTCAGCATGAGACTGGAAGCGCAAGTGTCCGCTCTCTTTTCAACTCCTCCCCCGACTGCAACCGGCAAAAATCAAGATGTAGTTCAAGTCGAACACACCTTTCTTCTCTTGTCGAGTATTGTTGGTGTAACCTCTTTGTCATTGTTCATGATTATTTTTATAGTATAGTCATTGTTCATAGTCAAGTCAAGTTTAGTCAAGTCTAGTTTATGTTCTGGTTATATTCTGTTTTGTTTTCACTTTGGATTCACATTTTGGATTTATTTGAACTTTTAAAATAAACTGCACTTGGGTTCACAAACATCTCGTCATTGTCTTCGTCCTGCTCCTGCTTGCGCTGCCTGCACAACGTTAAACCCACAAACGGGCCGGCTCTGGTACTGTAGTTTATTTCATTGTGTTTTCAGCTTTTATTTGCTCATTTTGTTGTGTTGTGCACCCCTGTACCAACGTAAGGTCAGCTCTCAGTTCTGCTCTGCTATGAATGAGCTCCCAGTAGTTGACCTGTCAACATTCAGAAACAACTGGATGTCAAGTGTACTGTATGTCAGGTTGTCCTGTAGTGGGCAGCAAAACTCTTTTCAAAACTGTAATATGCGGGTGCCATGACTGTTCCTGCTCTAATCAAGTTGTGTAAATATATAGTGGACTCAATCATTACATACTCATTTCTCATTCTCTATGATTTAAATACTACACTGTAAAAAATCCAACTTCAGTTTTTTTCAGACAAGCTTAATTTTAAAAGTTGATTGAACTATCTAATTTCGAAAAAAGTGAGTTTACTTAAAACAATCAATTAAGTCAAGTTTTATGCCATTTAAAACAGTTAGCACATACAATATCAAGTCTGGTGGTGAAGGTAGAACATACAGGCTTTTGAGCATGCTCAGTTTGATCACTGACCCTCCAAGACACCCCTATTTGAAACGTTGTGCACCTCTGTGAAATGGTTTTAATTTACGTTTAAATTTCACTGTTGTAGGTCTATAAAGCCATGCTCTATCACAGAAAATCAGGAAATATGTGGGAATTTAAATCTTTGATTTCGACTCATATCTTTAATGATGTTATCCATTTGTTAAAGTCATGGAAAGGTCTTGAAAATTCATGGGTCAAAATCTGAGGGAACCTTGTAAAGCTGAGCACTATGAACTTCACATTGTTGCCTCTGCTACTGAGCATGCCCACTGGTGAAGCACTGTGGCTGAAGACACTACCCACAATCCCCTGCTCTTGAATTTATTTAAGTGTGTTTGGTCAAAGCATGCCGACTTATGACTTAAAAAAATTGTAAATAATCTGATTTGAATTAATAGATGTTTTTGCTCTTTATGTGTTTTTAATTATGTTTTGCTGTAAAAAGTTGTGTTTTGTTTAAAGTCACCATCAGGGTAATTTGTGTTTGCTTTGATGAAGTATCTGTATTTATAAAGTTGATTCAACTTCTAAATGTTTGAAGAACTTGTATCCTACACCACTATTTCAGTTAGATCAATTATTTGGTCTCTTGGTAAGGCTGATAAATGATCTTATGTCAAACTATAGATCTACTTAAAAAAATAAGATTATTATATTGTTTTCAGAAATATTGAAAATTCAAGTTCCCAATATGTCACTCACTCGACATTGGTGTCGATGTAGTGACGCTAGGGGTCACTCTTGGGAGCCCGAGACACCTCTGGTCTTTGATAAAAGGCCAATGAAAATTGGCGAGTGGTATTTGCATGCCACTCCCCTGAACATACGGGTATAAAAAGAGCTGGTATGCAACCACTCATTCAGATTTTCTCTTCGGAGCTGAACGGTCATGCTCACTGAGCTGAATACTACTGTTCATTCACCTCTGCTGGATCTGACGGCGCATTTCAGCGGCTTCTCCCTCCTCTGCACTGGTGCACTGCAGAGAACGCCCCTGGGCGCTTCGGCAGAAAAACTAGAGAGTATATTTTCTGAAAGAGCATTTTTCCCCTCTAAAAGAGTATATATTTCTCTAAAAGAGCGCACACACGGAACGTCTTTTTAAAGACGCGTCTTTTTAAAGATGCTTTTCCGATTGTGTGTTATTCCTGGTTGTGCTCGTTATCTCTCGCCTTCTAATGGTCACGATCACTGTCTTTCGTGTCTGGGCACTGCTCACGCGGAAACAGCGTTCGTGGATGGTCATGTTCTCATTGCGAGAATATGTCCATGGCAACGTTGCGGTCGCGGCTCGCCTTCGTAAGAAAGCGAGCCACCCCAGAGGCTCCTGCCTCGGTCCTTTTACCCACGGGTTTGAGGCCAGCGCGGCTAGCACTGGGGGCGATTTGGGGACCCCAATGGGAAGACCTCCCATTCCCCAGCACACTCGTCTGCCCCGATCGGGCTTCCGGGTGAGTCCGCCGGCTCATCTCATAGCGAGTTCGACCTCTTATTCGGAGCTCGTCCAATCGGAAGTCTCAGCTGGGCTCCTCCCTTCGGGGTCGATCACCCAATCACAGGCTGATGCGGAGATGACGACATGCTTTCCCGGGCAGCCGTGTGCGTCGGTTAGAGTGGATTTCACCGCTCTTCCCTGAACCCTCGCGGCTCGGTGATTGGTTCCTGGGCTCGTGGCGCTGCTCAAAGCCACGCCCCGCCCCGTTCCTTTCTTCCCGGAAGTGCATGAAGAGCTGACAAGGTTGCGGGAGGCACTTTTTACTGCCCGGTCCCGATCTTTTCAGCTTCCCCGCTCTCACTGCCCTCGATAGTGGGGCGGCCAAGGGTTATTCGGCAATCCCCCGGTGGATAAAGGCGCTCGCGGTGCACCTATGCCCGAAGAGCACCGCCACCTGGCGCGGGTGCCCAAAGCCCCCGTCCAAGGCCTGTAGGTTTACGTCGTCTCTGATGGCCAAGGCCTACGATGCCGCTGGACAAGCCACCTCCGCTCTGCACGCCATGGCTCTCCTGCAAGTCTGTCAAGGCGCTAAAGGAATTGCACGAGGGTAGTTCCGCCCCGGGATTGATGCAGGAACTGCGCTCGGCGACCGACCTCGCTCTCCGAGCAACAGAGGTCACGGCGCGGTCTCTCGAGCGGACGATGGCCACACATATCCTGCCCCGGCGCGGCTCAAGATCCCGCACCCCATCTACTCATCGCCAAGGGCGTCCCCCTGCGGTGACTGCACCGGCTCCGCCGCAGCCCGCCCCTTCGGCCTGGCCCTGGCGTGGAGCCCACGGCAGGAAGCAGACGCCACCCGTCTCGCGGCCGCCCAGAACCCGTGAAAGGTTTCAAAGCGCCCTTGAGACGGGCGAACCAGGGACAACGAAACCCGCTGCTCTGGAGCTGGTAAGCAGATCTTCATCTTTTTGTTACCTTTTGCATTTAATTGCGCTGCATGCCCAAGTGGCTGCAGTACTCAAGAGCTCAGCAAGAGTGGTTTCCTTGTTCCCTGGGTCACGTATCCGGTGTGTACGGCTGGCATCACGACCACCGTCCACCACTCCATTTGGCAGGTTGGCGCTCCAGCAGCTGTCTCCCGCCCTGAGCGCCCAGCTGTGGCACAAATCCGCCCCCGATGTGACAGTATCCACGGGACACGAGGACAGGCCTCCTCCTCCCCCGTCCCAGGCTGTTCCGGGGGTGGTCACAAGGAGTCAGGTAAGTGCTTCGATGTCCTCGGACTCAGCACGGCCATGACGTGGTGTGGCACCTCGAGCTCCACCCCGCCGCGAGGCCCCACCTGCCGGTACCTCCGATGACGTTGTCCCTTTGGTCCCCCTTGCGCGGAACTTGGACGCATGGCTTGTGCCTTCCAGTCCGTCACGAGGGCTGGTCTGGACCGTCCGACTCACGATTCTGCACGATTCACTTCGCCGGGCATCCGCCCAGGTTCAACGGTGTCCACTTCACCTTGGTGAAAGACGAAAACGCTGCTACCTTGTGCAGAGATCGCTACCCTCCTACGGAAGAACGCGATAGAACCTGTCCCTCCAGCCGAGATGAAGAAAGGGTTTTACAGCCCCTACTTCATTGTACCGAAAAAAGGCGGTGGGTTGCGGCCAATCTTGGACCTGCGAGTACTGAACCGGGCTTTACACAGACTCCCGTTCAAGAAGCTGATGCAAAGACGCATTCTAGCGAGCGTCCGGCATCAAGATTGGTTCGCGGCGGTAGACCCGAAGGATGCGTACTTTCATGTCTCGATCCTTCCTCGACACAGACCCTTCCTGCGGTTCGCGTTCGAGGGTCAGGTGTATCAGTACAAGTCCTCCCTTTCGGCCTGTCCCTGTCTCCTCGCGTCTTTACGAAGATCGCAGAGGCTGCCCTTGCCCCGTTAAGGGAGGTGGGCATTCGCATTCTCAACTATCTCGATGACTGACTAATCTTAGCTCACTCTCGAGACGTGTTAGGCGCACACAGGGACCTGGTGCTCTCACATCTCAGCCGACTAGGCCTTCGGGTCAACTGGGAAAAGAGCAAGCTCCTCCCGGTTCAGAGCATCTCTTTTCTCGGTTTGGAGTTGGACTCAGTCTCCTTGACGGTGCACCTTACGAACAAGCGCACCAGTCGGTGCTGGCCTATTTGAAGGCGTTCAAACAGAAAACAGCGGTTCCACTGAAACTTTTTCAGAGGCTCCTGGGGCATACGGCATCCTCGGAGGTGGCCACCCCGCTCGGGTTGATGCATATGAGGCCGCTTCAGCACTGACTCCAGACTCGAGTCCCGAGACGGGTATGGCACCACGGGACACACCGCGTGGCCATTACATCAGTCTGTCGCCATCTTTTCAGCCCTTGGACCGACCTCTCGTTTCTACGAGCAGGTGTTCCCCTAGAACTGGTCTCCAGGCACATCGTGGTCACGACAGACGCCTTCAAAACGGGCTGGGGCGCTGTTGGCAACGGGCATGCAGCCGCTGGCCTCTGGACGGGTCCGCGGCTGCATTGGCACATCAACTGCCTCGAGTTACTGGCAATTCTGCTCGCCCTGCGGAGGTTCCGGCCGTTGATCCAGGGCAAGCATGTGATAGTTCGGACAGACAGCACGGCAGCGGTAGCATATGTCAACCGCCAAGGCGGTCTGCGCTCCCGCTGTATGTCATAACTCACCCGCCGTCTCCTCCAACGTAGTCAGCAGCACCTCAAGTCGCTGCAAGCCACTCACATCCCGGGCAACCTCAACACTTCGATGGACGCGCCGTCACAACAGGTTACACTCAAGGGAGAGTGGAGACTCCACCTTCAGGTGGTCCAGCTGATTTGGAGTCGATTCGACAGGCACAGGTAGACCTGTTTGCCTCCCAAGAATCCTCCCCACTGCCCGCTCTTGTACGCCCTGACCGAGGCCTTCCTCGGCATAGACGCGCTGGCACACAGCTGGTCCCTTGGCATTCGCAAATATGCGTTTTCCCCCAGTGAGCCTGCTTGCACAGACCCTGTGCAAGGTCAGGGAGGACGAGGAGAAGGTCATCCTGGTAAGCACCCTACTGGCCCGCCCAGACGTGGTGCTCGGACCTCACACTCCTCGCGACAGCTCCCCGGGCAAATTCCCCTGAGGTAGGACCTTCTTTCTCAGGGAAGGGGCACCATCCAGCACCCACGCCCAGACCTCTGGAATCTCCATGTCTGGCCCCTGGACGGGACGCGGAAGACCTAAGCTGTCTCCCACCTGCGATGGTAGACACGTTCACTCAGGCTAGGGCTCCCTCTACGAGGCACCTGTATGCCTTTAAGTGGCGTCTGTTCGCTAAGTGGTGTTCTTCCCGTTGGGAAGACCCCCAGAGATGTGCAGTCAGATCAGTGCTTTCCTTCCTGCAAGAGAGGTTGGAAGGGAGGCTGTCCCCTTCCACCTTGAAGGTGTACGTTGCTGCCATAGCAGTACACCACGACGCAGTCGACAGTAAGTCCTTAGGGAAGCATGATCTGATCATCAGGTTCCTAAGAGGTGCCAGGAGGCTGAATCCTCCAGGCCGTGCCTCGTTCCCTCATCGGACCTCTGTAGTTTTTCAGGGTTTACAGAGAGCCCCCTTTGAGCTTTGCAGTCAGCCGAGCTTAAGGAACTCTCCTTGAAGACTACCCTCCTGACTGCGCTCACTTCCATCAAGAGGGTAGGTGACCTGCAAGCGTTCTCTGTCAGCGAAACGTGCCTGGAGTTCTGTCCGGGCTATTCTCACGTGATCCTGAGACCCCGACCGGGCTATGTGCCCAAGGTTCCCACCACTCCTTTTAGGGACCAGGTGGTGAACCTGCAAGCACTGACCCAGGAGGAGGCAGACCCAGCCCTGTTGTTGCTGTGTCCGGTGCGTGCTTTGCACATCTATTTGGATCGCATGCAGAGCTTTAGAATCTCTGAGCAGCTCTTTGTCTGCTTTGGTGCACAGCGGAAAGGAAGCGCTGTCTCCAAGCAGAGGATCGCCCACTGGCTCATTGACGCCATAACTATGGCATATCTCGCCTAAAACATGCCGTCCCCGGTAGGGCTACGAGCCCATTCTACCCATGGTGTAGCGGTTTCTTGGGCCTTGGCCAGAGGTACCTCTCTAACAGACATTTGCAGAGCAGCGGGCTGGGCAACACCCAACACCTTTGCAAGGTTCTACAACCTCCGTGTGGAACCGGTTTCGTCCCAGGTAGTGGCATGCAACACAAGCGGATAAGCCCGGGATAGCTGGCCGGGTGTATCGCTTGCACATAGCGCCTTCCACCTCCTTTTGAGCTGAAGACGTGCACTGTTAATTCCCAGTAGTGTTCACAAAAGTTGTTCCCTGGTTGACTTCCTCCGAGCCCTGTGGCAGTCGAGTTTTCGGAGAGACTCGCTGCCGGCCCAGTACACACGCTAAGAGCCCGGTTCTGGGGTAGGTGCTCCGCATGTGGCGGTTCCCTGTAAGGCTAACCCCATGCGATCTATATCTTCCGCTAATTCATTTCCCTGCTGGCAAACTGCGTCTTCCTTGGGCAGAGCCCCTCTGCCCCAGTCTCCATGTTGTAGTAACTCCTCCCCCATTGGGCAATATCTACCTTGAAGGCTCTCCACATGGTTGGAAAGACCATGTGATGTATTCTTCCACTTAAATACCCCCCTCTCTTGGGGCGAGGTGTGGTCTCCGCGGTGTCCTCCCCTTGTGAGGGACAACCCCTGACTAGACCTGGTGGCCCAGTTGGATAATCCCCCTTCTTTTTTAGGGAGTGGAAAAAGAGAAGGGGAAAGAGGCCACGACCGGGTTAAGCCTGTCTCTGTCTCTGGGTAGTCGACTTGTCCCCAAAAAGGGCCGTTCGACACTCATAACTGTGTTGGGGGAGGTTACGTGTTGACCTGGTGTGCTGGCTATGAGGCACACAGCAAGTCTGCCCACCACACACCGCCAGTTTACGTAACACAGTTCAACCTTGTGGCGTTTTGTATTGGGACCCCTAGTGTCACTACATCGACACCAACGTCGAGTGAGTGACAGATAGGGAACATCATGGTTACTGGTGCGTGCTTTGCACATCTACTTGGATCGCACGCAGAGCTTTAGAATCTCTGAGCAGCTCTTTGTCTGCTTTGGTGCATAGCGGAAAGGAAGCGCTGTCTCCAAGCAGAGGATCGCCCACTGGCTCATTGACGCCATAACTATGGCATATCTCGCCTAAAACATGCCGTCCCCGGTAGGGCTACGAGCCCATTCTACCCATGGTGTAGCGGTTTCTTGGGCCTTGGCCAGAGGTACCTCTCTAACAGACATTTGCAGAGCAGCGGGCTGGGCAACACCCAACACCTTTGCAAGGTTCTACAACCTCCGTGTGGAACCGGTTTCGTCCCAGGTAGTGGCATGCAACACAAGCGGATAAGCCCGGGATAGCTGGCCGGGTGTATCGCTTGCACATAGCGCCTTCCACCTCCTTTTGAGCTGAAGACGTGCACTGTTAATTCCCAGTAGTGTTCACAAAAGTTGTTCCCTGGTTGACTTCCTCCGAGCCCTGTGGCAGTCGAGTTTTCGGAGAGACTCGCTGCCGGCCCAGTACACACGCTAAGAGCCCGGTTCTGGGGTAGGTGCTCCGCATGTGGCGGTTCCCTGTAAGGCTAACCCCATGCGATCTATATCTTCCGCTAATTCATTTCCCTGCTGGCAAACTGCGTCTTCCTTGGGCAGAGCCCCTCTGCCCCAGTCTCCATGTTGTAGTAACTCCTCCCCCATTGGGCAATATCTACCTTGAAGGCTCTCCACATGGTTGGAAAGACCATGTGATGTATTCTTCCACTTAAATACCCCCCTCTCTTGGGGCGAGGTGTGGTCTCCGCGGTGTCCTCCCCTTGTGAGGGACAACCCCTGACTAGACCTGGTGGCCCAGTTGGATAATCCCCCTTCTTTTTTAGGGAGTGGAAAAAGAGAAGGGGAAAGAGGCCACGACCGGGTTAAGCCTGTCTCTGTCTCTGGGTAGTCGACTTGTCCCCAAAAAGGGCCGTTCGACACTCATAACTGTGTTGGGGGAGGTTACGTGTTGACCTGGTGTGCTGGCTATGAGGCACACAGCAAGTCTGCCCACCACACACCGCCAGTTCACGTAACACAGTTCAACCTTGTGGCGTTTTGTATTGGGACCCCTAGTGTCACTACATCGACACCAACGTCGAGTGAGTGACAGATAGGGAACATCATGGTTACTGGTGTAACCTCCGTTCCCTGATGGAGGGAACGAGACGTTGGTCCCTCCTGCCACAACGTTGAACTACCCGCTGAAATGGCCAGACCTTATATCGGCTCCTCGGCGTAAAACCTGAATGAGTGGTTGCATACCAGCTCCTTTTATACCCGTATGTTCGGGGGAGTGGCATGCAAATACCACTCGCCAATTTTCATTGGCCTTTTATCAAAGACCAGAGGTGTCTCGGGCTCCCAAGAGTGACCCCTAGTGTCACTACATCGACACCAACGTCT
Source organism: Myxocyprinus asiaticus (assembly GCF_019703515.2). Lineage (NCBI taxonomy): Eukaryota > Metazoa > Chordata > Actinopteri > Cypriniformes > Catostomidae > Myxocyprinus > Myxocyprinus asiaticus. The sequence continues at coordinate 16,551,117 of NC_059348.1, read as the reverse complement.
CGTTCCCTCCATCAGGGAACGGAGGTTACACCAGTAACCATGACGTTTATTGGACTTAATGATCGTTGGTATTTTTGAGTTCACTGAACTTATTGTATTAAGTTCATGGAACTTGAGATCCAACTGGAATTAAGTTTGTAAAATTAATTTGCCTGAAGTTGAGTAAACTCAAAAATGCTTTGCAGCTGGTTGCCTTACTTTTTTAAGTTTACTCAACTTTTTATTTTTTAAAGTGTATACTACCATATTAATCTTACTACTCTGACAGTATATACTATAGTATGTATGTGCACTGTATGCAAAGAATACCCAGATGACCCACTTTGTCAAAAATGTGTGATATACGATAGAGCAAACTGCATGGAATGGTGTATTTCCAGATGATGAATGAACTGAAATTACTACCACAATTATTTACATTTTGTTTTTTTTTTTTTTTTTGTCAGGTAAGTGCCTAATGCCAAAACTGTACCCACCACTTTTTAAAACAAAGTGGTGGGTAACAAAGTCCAATATGTTGAACCTATGTGACAACAACAATGTAGAATCTGCTTGAAAAATAATTTATGGAATAATGCATACTGTTTCACTTTTATTTATTTATATATATATATATATATATATATATATATATATATATATATATATATATATATATATATATAATAGGCAGACCCAGCCCTGTTGTTGCTGTGTCCGGTGCGTGCTTTGCACATCTACTTGGATCGCACGCAGAGCTTTAGAATCTCTGAGCAGCTCTTTGTCTGCTTTGGTGCACAGCGGAAAGGAAGCGCTGTCTCCAAGCAGAGGATCGCCCACTGGCTCATTGACGCCATAACTATGGCATATCTCGCCTAAAACATGCCGTCCCCGGTAGGGCTACGAGCCCATTCTACCCATGGTGTAGCGGTTTCTTGGGCCTTGGCCAGAGGTACCTCTCTAACAGACATTTGCAGAGCAGCGGGCTGGGCAACACCCAACACCTTTGCAAGGTTCTACAACCTCCGTGTGGAACCGGTTTCGTCCCAGGTAGTGGCATGCAACACAAGCGGATAAGCCCGGGATAGCTCGCCGGGTGTATCGCTTGCACATAAAATGTGTGATATACGATAGAGCAAACTGCATGGAATGGTGTATTTCCAGATGATGAATGAACTAAAATTACTACCACAATTATTTACATTTTGTTTTTTTTTTGTTTTTTTGTCAGGTAAGTGCCTAATGCCAAAACTGTACCCACCACTTTTTAAAACAAAGTGGTGGGTAACAAAGTCCAATATGTTGAACCTATGTGACAACAACAATGTAGAATCTGCTTGAAAAATAATTTATGGAATAATGCATACTGTTTCACTTTTTATTTATTTATATATATATATATATATATATATATATATATATATATATATATATATATATATATATATATATAAACACACACACACACACACACACACAAAAACAGTATTTACAGTGATGAATATGCTGTGTAATTCATAAAAATTTTTTGTTATATACTATTTAAAAATAAGCTTAGGAAAGACCACCTTATTGAATGCAGAGCAGGAGACCGTGGAGGTTGGGATCTGATGCATCAGGGTCATAGTTAAACATTACCATTTATTAAAGGCGTCAAGCTGTACCATTAATGAATTTGGTCCATATGTATCAAAAATGTCTTTGCTCCAGTGATTTTGTAGAAATGTGTTTTTCTTTAGGTGACAAATCCACGAAAAACCCAACTCAAACTTGGTGATTTAGGCTTGCTTGTTTCTATTAGGCACCTATGTTTATATATATATATATATATGTTCCGGTATACACAGTACTTTGCTGTGAGAAAAACTCTTCATCCTGCCTTGTGGGTTTTTTATGCATCCAAAGCTGTCAAATAGGATGTGATGTCACTTGAAGTTGACTGTCTTTGTGTTTGTTGTTAAGCAGGTGTCTGAGCTGCTAGGGAAATGTAAATGAGTTTACTGAAAGTCACTGGCTTTCTTGTAAGTGCACAGGGGATCACGCACATAACATCAGCAAAACTTTATATATATATATATAATGAGATAATAGGTGTTAACTTACTATAAAGCATAATGTAAAACCATAACTAAACTTTTGATTTTTCAATGTTTACAGAATCAATACAATAACAAAACATGCCAAATGTATTCTGATATTCTTTGAAGTATCTTGGAGTACTATGTTAATACCAGAACTAATACTGGACAGCTCACACTAAAAAATATATGAATTTCATTACATTCCATAACAGTTTGTCTAACCAAGTGGCATCTGCAAACAAATGATGCAACAGCTATTTTAAAAAAAAAAAAAAAAAAAAAAAAAAAAAAAAAAAGATCATTTAATGCAATGATGGACATGGTTTTACCATCTAATCCAATCATTGTACCATAGTAGCTCCATAGTAATTTATTGTAAGGTTATGGTGAGCATAAATTCAATCAGACATGGTATTACTTAAAAACGAAATGAAAATACACATAAATATGTTAAAAGAGTCACTAATACAGAGAACCTTATGTTGTTTCAGAATAATGAATGGCAAATAATATTTAAAGCAGCTGATGACTCATGAATGTAAATCTAATCTGGGTTGTCTTGAAATTCCCTCTTCTGAGGGTGAGCACCAGGAGTGAAACACACACCCTGCTGCCAGCTCTGTTTGGCTTCAATCGGCATGCAGAGCTTGCAGTCAGAAAGGGAATAGTAAAACGAGTATATGATGGCAGTTATGGAGAAAGCAGAAAGTAAGAAAGTCTATGATCACAGACAATGTGGTGCCCTTAGAAAGAGCAGTGAGTCATTGGGTCAGACTCTACCACACAAAGCTCTCCTTAACCACAGGCCCCTAACACTTCAAATTGAAGCCACTTCTGCTCTTTGTCAAAGAAAAAAGTTCCTCCGAGGAGCAAGATTTTTGAATACCAAAAAAGATGTATGCCACTGTATAGTCTGTATGTGACAATTCTACAATAGCTTTTAAAGGCTCTTCTATATATATATATATATATATATATATATATATATATATATACGAATAATGTCTACAAAACGAATAGCGGATTTATCCGAATAATATTAAAAAAAAAAAAAAAAATCATTTGACTGACTGTCCAAGATGCACAAGGATAAAGCGACATTTTAATTAAACATATCCAAAATTACAACGAATTTATGAATCTGTGAAACCAATATTGAGTAAACACAAAATACAGATTACAAATATAATTTTTTTTATTATTGAAGCAAAAAAGTTATCAAACACCTATATCAACCATGTGAAAAACTAACTGCCCCCTAAACTAACTTAATAGCTGGTTGTGCCACCTTTAGCAGCAACAACTGCAACCAAACTCTTCCAATAACTGGAGATCAGTCTTTCATAATGCCGTGGTGGAATTTGGCCCACTCTTCTTTGCAGAACTGCTTTAGTTCAGCCACATTGGACGGTTTTTGAGCATGAACTGCCCATTTAAGGTCCTGCCATAGCATCTCAATTGGGTTCAAGTCAGGACTTTGACTAAGGCCACTCCAAAACTTTAATTTTGGTTCCTTTGAGCCATTCAGAGGTGGACTTACTCCTATGCTTTGTATCATTGTCTTGCTGCATAATCCAGTTGCGCTTGAGCTTCAACTCACGGACTGATGACCACACATTCTCCTTGAGGATTTTCTGGTAGAGAGCAGAATTTATGTTTCCCTCAATTATTGCAAGTCACCCTGGCCCAGAAGCAGCAAAGCATCCCCACACAATCACACTACCACCACCATGCTTGGGTGAGACCTTTTAGCCAACTTCATGCTGCTGAAAAAGTTATATTTAGGTGTTGATTTAATTGAACAGGGCTGGAAGTAATCAGGCCTGGGTGTGTCTAGTCCAGCTGAACCCCATTATGAATGCAGTTTCATAGATTTGGGGATTTAGTAACTAAGGGGGCAAATAATTTTTCATACAGGCCCAGCTGGTATTGGATAAATGTTTTGCTTCAATAAATAACATTATCATTTAAAAACTGTATTTTGTGTTTACTCAGATTGCCTTTGTTTTATGTTAGATTTTGATTGAATTTTTTGAAACAATTTACTATGATATACACAAAAACAAAAGAAATCAGGCAAATACTTTTTCACAGCACTGCACATACTCATACTTGAATGTAATATACTCTGAAAAGCCCAGTATTGTATATCCACTACAGGATAAACAAGTCAGGACAAGTTGTAGGACAGGTAACATAATCCCCCAAAGTGTATGACAAATGACATTGCACAAAGTACCATCAGTAAGATGATTGTTTCTCCCCAAGAATAACATTCCATCAAAAAGCAACATTTCCCTCCGTAATCATAATCATCGTACTTTTTTGGACACCTGCATAAACTCTCTAGCGATAACTAGAAAATATTCTTTGGAGAGTTGTATGTGTGGTGACCACAGTCAGGGTGGTCTCTAAAACGGTTAACTGTTCTTAGGGTTATTTCAGTTAACAGATTAATTCTGTCGGTCTGGTATTTTCTTTCACAACCCAAATCATAACCTCATAATGCATTTCATTTGAGGAATACCAATGTAATAGCATAACATTAAAATATTATCATCAACACCACTCTTTAATTCATTTCATTATTATTTTATAATAGTTTATACAAGTTGCAGAATACTGTTTTAATATTTAGAAATTCATAACACACACTTTTGATAACTAGGCTGTTAAAACCCACTCATGTTGCATGTAAAAATATGTGTTTGTCCCTGCACACATTGAAGATGTATTTATTTGAAATTATTTGTTAAGCGTACCCGGTTATCTTATTTCAAACCACGGTATACAGCCAGCATACAAAACAAAGCATAAACAGAAAAAGACGCTGTACAGATATGCTACTAGCGTGCATTTTGCAGTATTCATTTGGTATATGTCCCTTGCAAAAACAGTGAACACTTTTTCATGTGAAAACGTTATTAACAGTACTTTCTGTCCATTTAACTTTCAATGTGTACACTGAAAAATTGTAACTTCATGTAGTAACATCAAATTAACTGCTTCGATTCAAGTCAACATTATTTAACAAGTCTAAATCAACCTGAATATATTAAGTTACACCAACAAGTGGAAATACTACCTTAAGGTAACAGTTGCAGGTTACCACTTTACAGTGTAAATCTGCATACAGATTTGTGTGTAAAAGTTGGTGGAAAATGTGAAAGTAGTTATATTTTGTACAGAAGAGCTAAAAAGATATAAATCATACAAGTCATCCTGTTTTGTTGTTCATGTATTTCAAAGATCCTGGTTCAAATGCCACATTATTAAATACAAAAATAAATTTTATTGCAATATATGCAACAAAAGATAATACAATATCATTTAAATAAACAATAAAAAATCATCAGTCTGATGATGAAGATAGTTGTGATTTGTAAAGCACAACCTACTTCACAACCCCGTTTGAATTTACAGATGTCTTATATATATATATATCTGTTTTCATAGTATGTATGTATTGTTCTAGTTACAAGTATGGTAAATTGAGTAATATAATCATTTAATAATATCAAAGTTTTAAATTCTATTGGAGTTCACACGTACATTTCAGTTCTTCTTAGAGGCTTTAGAAAGTGAGGTGAAGGTGAGTGAATTTACCTAAAGTTTGTTGTCTTACAAACAAAATATCAGCTGGTACTATACCATATTCTTCAAGTTTTATGTTAACATGATTGTATTTATCAGTCAATATACGAAAAAGTAACTGTGTCTATCTGGAATGATAATCTTTAGCTTTATCAAATGATACTGGTTTTGAAAACATATACTGTATGTGCCTAAATATCTCAAACTTGACTGATTTGTTAACTGACTGAGAACACTGGGTAAAGATTTTTAAACATATTGTAAGGGGGTTCGAGGGAAAAGGAGGAGGCGAGAACCGGCTTGAGAACTTAAATAATAATTTAATGAACAACTTAAACAAAAACACACAACCATAAACACACACAGTACAGCTGCCTGTAATTCTCTCTCTCTCGAACTGTCGTCCCCGGCCGTCTTTATCCCTCGTGCGCCCCATCAGGCTGATTGAGGACCAGGCGTGCTTCATTCTAGCCCGGCCCCACCCTCCTCGGCTCTACACTCCTCCCAGTGTTGCCTCAGGCCGGGGAGCCCCCGGCATGACGTACATCCCCCCTTCCTCTCCGGGGGGCATGCCTTGCACCCCGACTGCCGGCGGGTCATCCCCGCCTTCCTCGACCTGGGAGGAGACAGGAGGGGAAAAACAACAACAAAAACAAAATAGGCGAGGGAAAGGCCAACACGGAGCGACAGAGAGAGAGAGAGGAGAGAGAGAAAAAAAACTCACCGGTTCTCTGATGCACCGTCGCGTGTTTCTCGATCACTCCTCCACCCTCTCAGGCGGACGGCAGCCGCTCCTCCCCGGGCGGACCAGAGTCAGACCTCCGACCCCCAGCGGACAGAACGCCCCTCCGCTTTTCCGGCGTCCCGTGGGGACACTCCTCCGCCCCTGGCAGCGGCCCTACTACTCCAGGCGGTCGGGGAGTCGCTTCCCTCCTCCCCCCGTGGACAGTGGTCTTCTCTTGAACCCTCCGCATTCCCGGGGGACGGCAGGGCACTCCTCCGCCCCCGCGCAGTGGCTCCCTCGCTCCAGGCGGTCGGGGAGTCCAGTCCCCACTCGCCTCGTGGATGGCAACCGTTCCCCGCGTCCGGGTGATCGGGCTACTCCGTCCCCCGTCGGATGGCAGCGGCACTCCCCTGGGTGGACGGCAGTGTCGAGGACTCTGCAACGGGAATCCCTCCTCCCTCCCGGGTTTCGGCACCAGTGTAAGGGGGTTCGAGGGAAAAGGAGGAGGTGAGAACTGGCTTGAGAACCTAATAATAATTTAATGAACAACGTAAACAAAAACACACAACCATAAACACACACAGTACAGCTGCCTGTAATTCTCTCTCTCTCGAACTGTCGTCCCTGGCCGCCTTTATCCCTCGCGCGCCCCATCAAGCTGATTGGGGACTGGGTGTGCGTCATTCCAGCCCGGCCCCACCCTCCTCGGCTCTACACATATATTTACAATCCAAAATTTACAATTTACAAATGAGCAGAACTTAACTGACTGAAATCAACTTATGTCACGATAAAAGCAAGATACATCTCAACAAGGATAAAACAATAAAGTCATAGACGTATTTCCATCGTGTTCCTTGTTAGTTTAAACATATCGATGATGCCTGACATTGGGAGAATCTGCCTAGTTAATCATGGTTTGTGTTAGGGGTGAGCTACCTGATCTTAGGCCTCGCGAATGTTTTTAGTAAAGCCTTGTTTTCATTATCTCGTAGGGATCAAAATTCACTAACATTTTTATATATTTTAAGTAGTGCATACAGTATAGTACATTAGAAATAATAGCGGTCTTACCAACGCATTGATATAGCCAAATGACCACAAGTTGACTCGTGGTGATTCTTCAGCACACATGTCCAACCTACTCAGTTGGACTTAAGATGGTGCCAAGTATGGCTGCTGCGTTACGAGCTCCGACACAACATTGTAGTTTTTTGTTTGTTTTGTTTACAATTCTTATGTTTTTTGTCTTGGATGTTGTCTGCCTTATTGTCTACAACAGACAAACACTTTTGGACATTGGTTCTGCAATTACACACCGTAAACCGGACTTCAAATTCCTCAATGCCAACCCGCTGTTTACAAACAGGCCAGCGGAGCCCTTTGTCTGGGCAGCCCGGCCACAGAAACGCAAGAGGAAAAGGGGAAACAGAGCCGGCATTCTCATCAGAGTAAGATGTCGCGCAAATTGACCCCCGCTACCCAGTATTCTACTGACAAATGTTCAGTCTCTGGACAACAACCTCTGCGAGCTGAGAGCGCGGATCTCTTTCCAACGAGAGATGAGGGACTGCTGCATTATCTGCCTTACAGAAACTTGGATGTCTGCGGAGATTCCAGACTCAGCCATTGAACCCGTGGGGTTCTCCGTGCACTGAGCGGACAGAGCGAAAGACCTCTCAGGTAAAAGCAGAGGTGGTGGTGTATGTTTTATGATCAACAAATCCTGGTGTGATCAGAGGAATGTACATTCTATCAAGTCTTTCTGCTCTCCTGATCTGGAATTTCTCATGCTTCTGTGTCGACCATTCTGGTTACCAAGGGAATTCACAGCGGTCATTATCACTGTTGTGTACATCCCGCCACAAACCAACACAGACCGGGCACTCAAGGAACTGTATGGGATTATAAGCAAGCAGGAAATCGTGCACCCTGAGGCCACGTTCATTGTGACCGGGGACTTTAACAAAGCCAATCTCAAATCAGTCACACCAAAATACCACCAACACAGCAGTTTTAACACACGAGGGGACTGGGTTTTGGACCATTGCTACTCTCCCTTCCGGGATGGCTACAAATCCCTCCCCCACCCACCATTTGGCAAATCGGACCACTCTTCCATTCTGCTTCTGCCCGCTTACAGGCAGAAACTGAAACAGGAAGCACCTACCCTCAGAACGATCCAGTGATGGTCAGACCAATCAGACTCTACGCTACAAGACTGTTTTGATCACGCGGACTGGGAGATGTTCTGGTCCGCCTCTGATGACAACATCGAGCTTTATGCTGATAGCGTAACGTGTTTCATCAGAAAGTGCGTAGAGGATGTTGTTCCGACCAAAACAATATGGATCTACCCGAACCAGAAACCTTGGATTAATAGCGATGTTCACGCGGCACTTGATGCGCGGACCTCCGCTTTTAATTCCGGAAACGCATACCGGAAAGGAGCATACACAAGCCAGTTATGCCCTCCAAAAAACAGAACAGCAAAACGCCAGTACAGGAACAAGACTGAAGGACAGTTCAACACCACCAACTCTAGAAGCATGTGGCAGGGAATTAACATCATCACAGACTATAAAGGGAATAAAAACTCCGTCGTGAACACCGCTGCCTCTCTCCCGGATGAGCTAAATACTTTTTATGCTCGTTTCGAGGGAAATAACACCGCCCTCGCAGAGAGAGCTCTCGTGGCCAAAGCTACAGAGGTTAGTTCACTCTCCGTCTCTGTAGTGGATGTAACCCGATCCTTCCGACGGTTGAATATCCGTTATGCCACGGGTCCAGACGGCATTCCGGGCTGCATCATCAGAGTGTGTGCGAACCAACTGGCTGGTGTTTTTACGGACATTTTCAACCTTTCCCTCTCTTTGTCTGTAGTCCCCACATGCTTTAAAACGTCCACCATTGTGCCTGTACCAAAGCAATCCAAAATCACTTGCTTAAATGACTGGCGTCCTGTTGCTCTGACCCCCATCATCAGCAAATGCTTTGAGAGACTAATCATAGATTACATCTGCTCTGTGCTGCCTCCATCACTGGACCCATTGCAGTTTGCTTACCGCAACAACCACTCCACTAATGATGCCATTGCATCGACAATACACACTGCTCTCTCCCACCTGGAAAAAAAAAACAAAACACTTATGTGAGAATGCTGTTTGTAGACTACAGCTACGCATTCAACACCATAGTGCCCTCCAAGTTTATGTGAAACTCCGGGCTCTGGGCTTAAACAGCTTGCTGTGCAGCTGGATCCTGGACTTCCTGTCAAGCAGACGCCAGGTGGTTAGAATGGGCAGCAACATCTCCTCATCACTGACCCTCAACACTGGAGCCCCACAGGGCTGTGTTCTCAGCCCACTCCTGTATTCTCTGTACACACATGACTGTGTGGCAACACACAGCTCCAATGCCATCATTAATTTTGCTGATGATACGACGGTGGTAGGTCTGATCACTGACAATGATGAAACAGCCTACAGAGAGGAGATGCACACTCTGACACACTGGTGTCAGGAGCACAACCTCTCCCTCAACGTCAGTAAGACAAAGGAGCTTGTGATGGACTTCAGCAGAAGAGAAAGAGAACACAGCCCCATCACCATCAATGGAGCACCAGTGGAGAGAGTCAGCAGCTTCAAGTTCATGGGTGTCCACATCACTGAGGAACTCACAAGATCCGTCCACACTGAGGCCGTTGTGAAGAAGGCTCATCAGCGCCTCTTCTTCCTGAGATGGCTGAGGAAGTTTGGAATGAACCACCACATCCTCACCCGGTTCTACACCAGCACTTTAGAGAGCATTCTGACTGGCTGCATCTCCGCCTGGTATGGCAATAGCACCGCCCACAACCGCAAAGCCCTGCAAAGGCTGGTGCGAACTGCCAGACACATCATCGGAGGGGAGCTTCCCTCCCTCCAGGACATATATACCAGGCGGAGTGTGAAAAAAGCTCGGAGGATCATCAGAGACTCCAGCAACCCGAGCCATGGGCTGTTCTCACTGCTACCATCAGGCAGGCGGTATCACAGCATCAGGACCCGCACCAGCCGACTACATGACAGCTTCTTCCCCCAAGCAATCAGACTTTTGAACTCTTGATCTCTCACAATCTGTGGCAGCAGTGGAGTCATTCAGGTTCCTGGGCTCTTCCATCTCTCAGGACCTGAAGTGGGACACCCACATAGACTCCATTGTGAAAAAGGCTCAGCAGAGGAAGTTCAACCTGCCACAGGAGCTGCTGACACAGTTCTGTAGACACAGTGTACATCTATAACTGTCTGGTTTGGTTCAGCCACCAAATCAGCCAGGAATGCTGAGAGGATTATTGGTGCCCCCCTGCCCACCCTCCAAGACCTGTACATTTTCAGAGTGAGGAAACATGCAGATAGAATCACTCTGGACCCCACACACCCTGCCCACTCCCTTTTTTAACTGTTACCCTCCGGCCGGTGCTATAGAGCACTGAGCGCCAGGACATCCAGGCACAAGAACTGTTTTTACCCTCAGGCCATTTACCACATGAACAATTAAACTGCCTTCAGGACTCCCAAAGTGCAATAATGTATAAATATGTCATGTACATATGTAAATTCACTCATATTTAATTCAATAACTGTACATACTCCTACCTTGCACATACATTACCACTTGCACATGTACATACGCCATTCTGTTATATGTCCTATTATTTGTGTGTCTATTTATACTCTTACCTTGATTTATAGTATGTGTCTCACTGTAATGTTCTGTGTGCACTTGTTTCTACTACCACCAAAAAAATTATACATAAAAATGGCAATAACACTTGGCAATAAAGCTCATTCTGATTCTGATTCTGATCCTTCTTGATGCTGTATGATAGAGGAAAAAAATGAGAGCAATTAAACAGATATGGAATGAGATTATTAAGCAAACTGTTATCAGCTCATACATGCCAACTGAATAAAATAAGGCAAAAATAAACATTTCACACAGTGTTTAGTGAGAGATATAATTGATTCAAACACTAAAAGTGGTTGTCCTATATATGTCTTATTGTATTACAGTTGTAATAATAAAGTTTTAATTAACATTATGGTTATTTAACACATTGAGATATCATTAAGTAAATAGTAGCATTTGGTTACATTATGTTTTGTGATTTCTCATACCTTCTTTATATAACAGCAATCCTTGCGCACTTTGGGCCTCTAGCGGGTGAGGGTTTTCAGACAGATAAACAGCAGCACAAGCCAGGGATGTACAGGACAGCACCGTGAGCGCAAGTGTTACCTGCTAGAACAGTTTATTTTGAACAAGAGGGGCGAACGGTTAAGGAATTTAACGCGGGAGTACAATACCGAACTGATGCGGATTGATAGAAGCGGATAGCCAGCGAGGAAATGGTAGTTGCAAGTTCGATAGTCATTGCATATTCACCTATGGTGTTTAAGGGACCGTCTGAAAACTCCACACACTGTGCTAAAACGTCACGGACGTCTGAGCATTCGTTCAATTGACTTAAATGTTCTATCGTGAAAAACACTGCTATTGGGCGTAGTCTGATTTTTGACGGACTGACTTACTACAGGTTAAATTATTACAGTATGCCTTATGATATGAGTACAGTAATCAATTATTTTAGAAAAAAAAAACTTTTTGTGATATTCAGCACTTTTATGTTTGTGATATTCAGCTTCTGGTGGTTCACACTAAACACTAGACACAGTAATCTATCTACCTCCTTTTTGTTTTCAGAGTCAGCTCCATTTTCAATCATACATCCTGTTGAAGAATAATATTAATAGGAGAACTTAATAAAATATTCTTCAATACAACAAATAAGTGTTGTGTAAGAGTAGTATCTCTGTAACTGGATATTTCACAGGACATTTAATTTTATTTCAAGTAAGATTCCACATAAAAGTTATTTTACTGTGAAAATGCCCAGTAATAAATCAGCAATATGACAGTTATGTTAATTAATGTTTGTATACAGTCAATTCACTTGTAAAATTATTGAAGTTATCATATTAATACTGTCATACATTGTTTCAGAAATTCTCTACTTTTCCCTTAATAAAATGTACAAAATTTCCACCAACATAGCTTATCACAATTATTATAATTGTATTACTACTTAAAGACAATTTTTAATCAATCTGAGGTCTTCTTCAAAGAACGTGTGGGACAAGTTTGGTGTTGTATGTAGTTTTGTTACAGTAAATAACAGAATAAACTGTTACAAATTAATGTTATTTGAGTGACATTATTTAAGGTGGTTATTTAAGAAATACAATGGCTGTTTAAATAGATGGTTGCTTCAGTTAGGACAGCTTCCATCAAGTGTATAACTTTATTGAAAGCTGAAGCAATCTGTTGGATGTATGGTTCTGTTCTTGGCCCTCCCTGTCCATCCATGCAGCCATGTATGGTCTGTGTGGGGAGAGCAACCCCTCTGTCTCCAACCCCAGGGGTAACAGAACAGATCCAGGAGAACTGCATTACAACATGGTAAGTGTTATTATAGTTTTGGATTTTTAATTTAGTTTTTATTTCTATTTTATATTAAATTTGCCATTCCAAATTAGTTTTAGTTTTCGTTAGTTTTCACAGTTATTCTCTTAGTTTTAGTTTAGTTTTTGTTTCCTCAGTTTCAGTTTAGTTAGTTTTTATTTTAGTTTGAGTAGTTTTTATGGCTGCCAAAGCTGAATGTTTACTGTTACCATTTAAAAAGCATCATTGCAACATCATTGCATTTCTCAGGGCAGTCTTGTGTTACCTCTATCTAGTGGTATTATCATGTTTAATGTGGATTGTAAATGTTGCAAATGTTACCATACAGGGTGAATATGGGTAAAGTGACAAAGGACATTTAAACTTGATCCCCACTGTATCGATATGAATTTCTTTAAATCGTTATTTATTTATTTATTTATTCACATCTTATCACGTGGCTTGTTGAGCACAATACTGCGGAGATGTAGCGTGTGTGGAGACTTCATGCTATTCTCTGCGGCATCCACACACAACTCACCACATGCCCCACCGAGAGCGAGAACCACACATTATAGCGACCACGAGGAGGTTACCCCATGTGACTCTACCCTCCCTAGCAAAGGTCTTACTAGAAAAGGAAATTATGATCCAACGTGAATTTTCTTAATAAATAAACAGGATCGTGCCTGGTAACATGGGCATGTAAAATGGCTAGAAATAGCTTTTTAGCTTAGCGTAAAGCTGACAATTTACACAAGGTATATTTCTATTTCTTCTGCTCCAAACTTACTTCAAACTTACTTCTCTGTCTGCTCATATGAATGTAACACATCATAAGAAAGTGTTTCACCACTGTTCAAATGCACTTTGGATCTCATCATTTATTTGTATAAATGAATTCCATCTGAAAGGACTAAATATTAAATGAAACAAATGACAATAAAATGCAAAGTAATCTCTTCAGTAATCAAAATACTTTTTGAATGTAACTGTATTCTAAATACCAATGATTTAAATTGTAACTGTAGTGGAATACAGTTACTTATATTTTGTATTTTAAATACGTAATCCTGTTACATGTATTCTGTTACTCCCCAACTCTGAATTTGGTCCTTAGGAGACCTGGCTGGAGTCACTCAGCACACCCTGGATTTGAACTCGTGGCTCCAGGGGTGGTAGTCCGTGTCAGTACTCGCTGAGCTACCCTGGCCCCCTCTTTAAATCATTATTAATCATTACTAAACGAATCTTTGGGAAGTAAACAATTTAAGTTTAAGATAGTTCACCTAAAAATTTAAATTCTTCTCATCATTTACTCACCCTCATGGCATTCCAGATATGTATGACTTTCTTTCTTTCTTCTGCAGAACATAAATGATGATTTTTAGAAGAATATTTCATCTCTGTAGGTCCATACAATGCAAGTGAATGGTGGCCAGAAATTTGAAGCTCCAAAAAGCACATAAAGGCAGCATCCACACTGAAGTCATTGTGAAGAAGGCTCATCAGCGCCTCTTCTTCCTGAGACGGCTGAGGAAGTTTGGAATGAACCGCCACATCCTCACACGGTTCTACACCTGCACTGTGGAGAGCAGCCTGACTGGCTGCATCTCCGCATGGTACGGCAATAGCACCGCCCACAACCGCAAAGCACTGCAAAGGGTGGTGCGAACTGCCAGACACATCATCGGAGGTGAGCTTCCCTCCCTCCAGGAAATATATACAAGGCGGTGTGTGAAAAAAGCTCGGAGGATCATCAGAGACTCCAGCCACCCGAGCCATAGGCTGTTCTCACTGCTACCATCAGGCAGGCGGTATCGCAGCATCAGGACCCGCACCAGCCGACTCCATGATAGCTTCTTCCCCCAAGCAATCAGACTTCTGAACTCTTGATCTCCCATGATCAAATACATCAGCACTGCACTTTATTACCCTTACTCTTATATCTCACACCGGACTGCCATAAATTATAATATTATTATATTATATTCTCTCTAAACAACTGACTATCAACCGACAGCCTGAATGTCAATACAGTACAATACTGTACATTCTATATATATATACTTTTTTATATATTTGTATTTTTTATTTTTATTGATTAATGTGTATCTATATAGTGCGTATTGTATACTGTACAGTGTATGTTATTATTTGTATATTGTTGAGTGTAATTATGTGTATATCAGATGTTTAAATTGTGCTGTGTTAATTTGATGTTTTTGTAAATTGGTACTGTCTCATCACTGTCATGACTGCTATGTTGATCGGAACTGCACCCAAGAATTTCACACACCATTGCACTTGTGTATATGGCTGTGTGACAATAAAGTGATTTGATTTGATTTGATTTGATTTAAAAGTAATTCACAAGACTCCAGTGGTTTAATCCATGTCTTCAGAAGCTATATGATAGGTGTGGTTGAGAAACAGATCAATATTTAAGTCCTTTTTTACTGTAAATCTTGACATCAGCAGTTTCCTTGGCATTCGTGATTTCAAGCTTGCACTCTAGCAAATCTACTAGGAAGTGCAATCGAGCTTGAAATCATGATTGTTCCTGTAGACTGCAATTGCAAGATGTACAATGAAAAAGTGAGTTACATTTTGGTCTGTTCTCACCCAAAACTGATTAGATTACTTCAGAAGACATTAATTAAACCACTTATGGACTACTTAATGCTGCCTTTGTGTTTTTTGGAGCTTCAAAGCTTTGGACCCTGTTGACTTGTATTGCATGGACCTAAAGAGTTGAAATATTCTTCTAATATCTTTGTTTGTGTTCAGCAGAAGAAAGAAAGTAATATGCATTTGGAATGGCATGAGTGTCAGTAAATGATGAGAGAATATTAATTTTTCGGGTAAACCATCTCTTTAACTTTATGAGATTTTAAATTGATAATTTTACTTTGGGATGTGTGCCAGAGCTCGTTTCATGACCACCAAAGGGAAAAGCAATGGTAAAGAAAATGACAAAAAATATTTTAGATGTAATGCTTGTAAATGTTACATTATGATTTATGATGTAAATGTGTATAAGAAAATATAAAAAATTAATTCCAAATACTATGTAAATATTTTCTAAAGAATAATTTTCCCTCTGTCCCACTTTACTGCTTACAAAAATGGGATTTGGTCAAAAAGAGGGTCTTCAAAAGTTCCACAACCCAGTAGTAAGCATTTCTTCATTTTTGCTTTTGACTAAAGTTGAACACATCCTAAGCTTTCTCCAAAGGTATAATGTTAGGTTATGTGTGTTTGTATCATAATTAAAAGTCTCAAGAAATGGAAAATTGTGTCCAACTTTGCCCATATTAACCGTGGTATATAAAAAACTAAAACTACAATGAAGTTAGTTTTGGAGTTATGAATAAGTTTTTCTTTCTTTTTTTTTTTTTTTTTTTAGTTTTTTTTCCAATTATTTAAGTTTTTATTTAAAATTTAGTTAATGAAAATGTTTTTATTTAGTTTTAGTTTCAGTTTTGGTTACCTATAATAACAATGGTATAGACTGTTTCATTTGCATTTATGTACATTCATGGATTTTTTTTGTATTATTATTATTATTATTTTTTTATTTATTGACACTTCATATAACTCAGGTGTCAGGGTTCATGGAGAGGGTAGGACTCAGTCTCAGTTGCCAATTAAGTACATGAATTTATAGTGAAAATCCAATCAGCAGGTGAAATGATGAAATCAGGGTAAGTAAAATATAGCAAGTGTCACAAAACGGGAGATCATGGACTGAAATCATGACAAGATGTTAAAGGTATGTTGAATACAAGTTAAGCTTAATCAACAGCATTTGTGGCATATTGTTGATTACCATAACATGTCAAAACATTATTTTGACTTGGAACTCCTTTCCTTTAAAAAAATGCATGAAATCTGGGTCACAGTGTGCCACTTAAAATGGAAATAAAAGGGGGCCAATTGGTAAACATTAAAAACTCACTGTTTCAAAGTTATAGCCATATATACTGTATGTAAAAAAATCTGCATGTTAACACGATTTTAGTGTGAGAAAATCGCTTACTAACCTTTTTTTATTATTATTATTATTATTATTATTTTTGTAAAGCAATATCCAATTTAACAATGTTGTTGCCATGAGGGCTTCATGCCGTAAATCATAAATCCATGAAATGACCCAAACAATGACTGTTTAAACAGATTTACAGTTGTAGGAGCTTTAATAAATGTGCAGTCTTCACATTTTTACACTGGCCTGTGGCAGGGTGAGCAAGAGACAGACACAGTGGGTGTGGCGTCAAGCCTCGGAGAGGCATTTATTGGAAACAGTAATAAACGTAAAATGTCCAAAAGGGGTAATAAAGTGTCCAAGGGGGAATAGTGTTCATAATAAAGGGGGAATCTGGCATCCTTGCGGTGAACGGGGCTCCGTGAAAGGGGCGGGGTAGTGTCCATAAGATAGCCCAGGCATGGTCTGGGTCAGTCGGCCGCTCACGCTCCCCTCCGCGTGTGGGACGGCGGCGTCACTGGCGGTCTGTCTTCCCAGGCCCGCGGCAAGCATGAGGGTAAGGCGGCCAGGCATCTAGCCCATCGGCGGCAACGTGAGCAGTTCACCCCCGGCGACTCATTACAACATCCAGGGGTCCGAAGAACGGGTCCGGCAGCGCATCCACTCGTCCGTTCCCTCCCAGCTCTGGTCCTGGGCATACGAGGATGCTAGTGTGTGCACACATGGAGATTTAAAGCCGGCTCCCCGAGAACAGGTGCGCACTGCATTTTAAAGACAGCGGTGCTGAAGCATTATCCCCATCAGGTGTGCTTCATTCACCGCTGACCAAACGAGGCTTATTAATTATGCACCTCTTCTCACTCTCCCGCCCAACTCCTGTCGTGAGCCTGGCTGAAGGGCGGCCCTAAGAGGCGGGGCGACGATGACAAGCCAGAGGGGCGGATCATTCCGCCACAGGGCCCATTCATTTCTATAGTAAATGGCCCACAATAACAGTGAAAATCAATGTTTGTGTCACATATTCTCTGTGTTTGCGTTGACTTATGTTGAAATTCTTGTTTAGTTCCTGTTTCCTGTTAGTTTTTTGTCCTTTGTAGTTTCATTTTATGATTGGTTTTCCCCTGATTGTTTCCACAGGTGTTCCTCGTTCCCTTGTTTGCCCTTGTGTATTTAAGCCCTTGTTTTCCTTGTTTCCTTTGTCAGTCTTTTCATGTATTACTCTGTACGTTTGTTTCCTGTGTTTTGTTTCTTTATGTTCTGAGTTACCTGGTTTACTTGTGTTTTATTAAAGATGCTGCATTTAGATCCTCCATTCTCTCCTGACTCGTTACAGAAAGACTGACCCCTCCGAAATGGACCTAGCAGCGTTCTTTATCCAGTTGAGCCGAGCAAATTTACCAATTAGGGAATACTCTCATCTGTTTTGCACCGTCGCCAGATACACAGGATTTACCGTTTCCCACCTGAAATCCCTGTATCAGATTGGACTCCTAGCTCACAAGTGGAGGGAACTGCCAGAGACCGGAGATTATACGTGGGAGGAATATGTGGAGTTAATATTAGAGACATTCGCTTCAGAGGATCCTCCTCTCAATCCTGGTTCCGGTTTCCGAGTCTTCCACGCCTGAGCCTGCTCCACGCCATGTCCCAGCTACGCCTGAGTCTGCTCCATGCCATGTCCCAGCTACGCCTGAGTCTGCTCCACGCCATGTCCCAGCTACGCCTGAGTCTGCTCCACGCCATGTCCCAGCTACGCCTGAGTCTGCTCCACGCCATGTCCCAGCTACGCCTGAGTCTGCTCCACGCCATGTCCCAGCTACGCCTGAGTCTGCTCCACGCCATGTCCCAGCTACGCCTGAGTCTGCTCCACGCCATGTCCCAGCTACGCCTGAGTCTGCTCCACGCCATGTCACAGCTACGCCCGAGTCTGCTCCACACCATGTCACAGCTCCTCCATGTCACCACCAAGTTTAAGTCTACTTCACGCCATGTCACAGTCAAGCCTCCCGCGGCATTTGTTTCCAACATAAATTATCCACCACTTATGTCTCTGCGTAGGGTCACGAAGACCCTTCCTCACAACTTGTCAGTACTCACGCCTGCCACGGCCAATGAGCCAACATGCATGCCTCCCATGCCCAACGAGCCAACGCCTGCCACGCCCAACGAGCCAATGCCTGCCACAGCCAACGAGCTGGAAGCCTCGTCCGTCTCAGAGCCAGCCTTGTCCGTCCCAGAGCCTGCGTTGCCAACTGCGGCCATCCAGAGGAGGAGGAAGAGATGAAAAGTTTCTGTTCCCAAGTCCTTTTCCATATACATGACCACGGAGGTCATTTCCAAGTCTCTGCCCATGTTTACGACCATGGAGGTTGTTCCCGAGTCTCTGCCCATGCCCACGACTACAGAGGTCATTCCCGAGTTTCCTCCCATGCCCACGACCACAGGGGTCATTCCCGAGTCTCTTCCCATGTTCATGACCACGGCGGTCATTTCCCATTCATCCAGGACTCTTTGTCTCGAGCCTCCCACGGCTCCGCCCCCAGAGTCTTCCACGGCTCTGCCCGCTCCCCCAGAGACTATTTCCCCAGCGGCCCCGCCCGCTCCCCCAGAGACTCCTCCTAGGCCTCCTGACCCTGTCTCGGCCCTGCGGCCGCCTCCCAGGCCTCCTGACCCTGTCTCGGCCCTGCGGCCGCCTCCCAGGCCTCCTGACCCTGTCTCGGCCCTGCGGCTGCCTTCCAGGACTCCTGACCCAGTCCCCACCTTGAGATCATCTCCTTGGTCTCCTTGCCGGCTGCCTGATCTGCTCTGGTCTTCCTGGTCTCCTGGCCATCCTCCTGATCTGCTCTGGTCTCCTGGCTGTCCGCCTGATCTGCTCTGGTCTCCTTGGTCCTCTGAGCCTGCAGCGTCGCCCTGGCTCTCCATCCCTCCTGCTCCACCTTGGTTACAAGCCTCACTGACTTTGCCTTGTTCCTCTGCTCCTCTTGCCCCTTGTGCCCCCTTGAACTGCCTGTTTACCCATTGTGCCCCCCTGAACTACCTGTTTCCCCCACACCCCATGGACAATTTCTTTTTCTTTTTTTTTTTTTTTTTTTTTTTTTTTGAGCATCTGGAATCCGCTCCTTTTAAAGGGGGGTTCTGTCACATATTCTGTTTGCATTGACTTATGTTGAAATTCTTGTTTAGTTCCTGTTTCCTGTTAGTTTAGTCCTTTAGTTTCATTTTATGATTTGTTTTCCCCTGATTGTTTCCACATGTGTTCCTCGGTCCATTGTTTGCCCTTGTGTATTTAAGCCCTTGTTTTCCCTGTTTCCTTTTGTCAGTCTTTTCATGTATTACTCTGTACATTTGTTCCCTGTGTTTTTGTTTCTTTATGTTCTGAGTTACCTGGTTTACTTTTCTTTTATTAAAGACGCTGCATTTAGATCCTCCGTTCTCTCCTGACTCATTACAGTTTGTGTTAATTAACATTATGCCACAAATGCTGTCAATTGAACTTGTCTTGATAGGAATTACTGTATTAATTTCACCTGTAGAAAGTCAGTCTATCCAATAGCAGCTTACTACAACCTTTGGAATGTAAAAATAAAATTGTATTTAATTTTTATGATTGTTTTTTCTAAAATAATTGATTACTGTACTCATGTTAAGGCATACTGTAATAATCTCACCTGTAGTAAGTCAGTCCAGCCAAAAGCAGCTTACTACAACCTTTAGAATGTAAAAATATAATTTTATTGAATTTGTGAATTTATTGAAAAAAAAAATAAATGTTTTACTGAGTTTTTATATAACTTGCTCGTCAACGGAATGAACAATTGGACACCACCTATGTTTTAGTGTAGTGGGTGAAATTTACATATGGTCCCTTACTTTCGTTAGGCAATGAAAGCGCATCGGAGCGTTTTCAAGCATAATTCTCAAGCCACATCAAGTGTCGACTGTTCTGAGTGCAATGATTTAGAGAGGGGGTAAAATCTTTCCAGACCTGCCACCACCACAGGCTGCTCTCACTCGACCTGCATCTGCCTGTCTCTCGCGTGGTCACAGTCAAGCGTCTCCCTCTTGATCCTTCACCGTTAATATATATAAACATCTGGATATATACTATATATATATGGCAGTTTCGTAATATTTCCAAATGCGCATATGTATACTGTCTGTACACTACTTAAGACATATTGTAGGCTATTTATCACTTCTAATTTTACTACACAACAAATGGGGATTTTAAGTGAATGTTAGGGTTTCTGTGTATAAACGTAGGTTTTGTGTCTCATTCGCAGCAGGCAGAGTGAAGATTAAACGCTAGCTGTGATGTATGTGTGCTGTCTGCAGTCCTGTGAAAGTTTAGCCAAGGATTTTGATTGTGAAAGCAAAACGTGGAGGAGAGGAGGTGGAGATGTTCTATGGAGATGATCAGGGGGTAGATTTGTTTTGCCACTGTCAAACATGAAGGAAACGATGGGATTCCCTCAGATTTAGTTACCCACATCTTACTATTAGTAGTACTGTTGTGCAAGTTGCACATCTGCTAATATTGCAGTGATGCAGGCTTTACATTTTGAGGTTGCAGCAAGTTCTTTTGTGCAAAAGATAGGCAGAATACATATGGATTGTAGAGGCAAAAGAAGTGCATATATAGGCTACAGTAGGCTACGAATCTGAAAATAGCAATACATGCTGCACACTTACACAGGCGGCCAAAAGTTTGGAACAATGTACAGATTTTGCAAGTTTGGAATAATGTACAGATTTTGCTCTTATGGAAAGAGATTGGTACTTTTATTCACCAAAGTGGCATTCAACTGACCACAATGTATAGTTAGGACATTAATAACGTGAAAAATTACTATTACAATTTGAAAAAAATGTTCAGAACTACTTAAACTACTTCAGAGAGTTCTCATCAAAAAATCCTCCACATGCAGCAATGACAGCTTTGCAGATCCTTGGCATTCTAGCTGTCAGTTTGTCCAGATACTCAGGTGACGTTTCACCCCACACTTCCTGTAGCACTTGCCATAGATGTGGCTGTCTTGTCGGGCACTTCTCATGCACCTTACAGTCTAGCTGATCCCACAAAAGCTCAATGGGGTTCAGATCCATAACACTCTTTTCCAATTATCTGTTGTCCAATGTCTGTGTTTCTTTGCCCACTCTAACCTTTTCTTTTTGTTTTTCTGTTTCAAAAGTAGCTTTTTCTTTGCAATTCTTCCCATAAGGCCTGCACCCCTGAGTCTTCTCTTTACTGTTGTACATGAAACTGGTGTTGAGAGGGTAGAATTCAATGAAGCTGTCAGCTGAGGACATGTGAGGCGTGTGTTTCTCAAATTAGGGACTCTGATGTACTTATCCTCTTGTTTAGTTGTACATCTAGCCAGATGTCATTTGTCTTTAAAGACTGTAGTGTACACCTTTGTATGAAATCTTCAGGTTTTTTTGTTTTTGTTTTTGTTTTTTTGTGGCAATTTCAAGCATTGTATAGCCTTCATTCCACAAAACAATGATTGACTGACGAGTTTCTAGATAAAGCTGTTTCTTTTTTGCCATTTTTGACCTAATATTGACCTTAACACATGCCAGTCTATTGCATACTGTGGCAACTCAAAAACAAACACAAAGACAATGTTAAGCTTCATTTAATGAACCAAATAGCTTTCAGCTGTGTTTGATATAATGGTAAGTGATTTTCAAGTACCAAATTAGCAATTTAGCATGATTACTCAAGGATAAGGTGTTGGAGTGATGGCTGCTGGAAATGGGGCCTGTCTAGGTTTGATCAAAAATTACTTTTTTCAAATAGTGATGGTGCTGTTTTTTTACATCAGTAATGTCCTGACTATATTTTGTGATCAGTTGAATGCCACTTTGGTGAATTAAAGTACCAATTTCCTTCCGAAACTGATCTATACATTATTCCAAACTTTTGGCTGCCAGTGTATGCTGAAAATAAATGTTCATAAATGTTTATTTTTAATGATATAAAAAGGTCACATATATACATAAAGTATATGCAACATATATTTCAAAATATGACAAATTTGCCACTTTCATATATGTAAAAATTTTTCGAAACACTTGTGGAATTTAAATTTGTACATACATGCTCAGATATGTGAACTCTCATTGTATTTGTTTGTATATGGCCATATATCAGATTTCAATATCATACAATTTAATAATTGCAACAGGCCTAATGAATCCTCATTTGTGTTTTTAGTTTACAGATGTATTGCATGCCTGTTTTAAACTTAGAGAAGTTTTCTTGCATTGACTGAGGCAAGAAAATTTTAATACAAAAATAATTAGGTTTCACCTAAATGTATGGTAGCCTATTTTTGTGTGTTACTCTTTTTCTTGCTGACTGCATATTCAGTTATTGTGCAATTTAATATTTACATGTAATTGCATTTACAATTACAACACAGTTACATAGGTATATCATGATGATTTGTGAGTTTTCACTGCAAACCCCCCCCCCGCCCCCCCCACAGGAAAAAGTGCCACGAAATCCTGGTGGGACTGAATAACAATAAAACAACTTGCGCTTGAACATAAAGATTCAAACTGAGGCTGCTGAAGAGTAAAATATTAACAGGGCTGAGAGTAAAGCCTAATTTTTTTACACTTAAGCCCCACCCATTCCAGTGAAAATGCTGTGTGTCTGGATCGATAGGGAGATGCAACTAACTGTGACGCATCGAGAGGGAGACGCAAAGAACGGTGACGCATCAGAGGGAGACGGATAGCCCGTCTGTGTGTGCGATGGTGCGATGAACCGGATGGCGGGAAAAAAATTATGTTCAGTGGAAAGTCAAAAGAAGGTTGCAATGTATGTAATTGTAACTATATCAGATAATATAAATAAATCACAGGAACTTGTTGCGTGGACATTTTTTGCCCCCATATTTTGAATTTCGGTTTCTGTGGCATTTTTGCCATGAGTCCCCATTAATTTTCGACACTATTGGCATTGTATATTTCTAAGGTATTTAAAAGTTTGTTTAGGACATATAGTAGCAAGTAAATAAGATATCCCCACATATATTTCAAACTACATTGTGTTACTGTTTGACACAGTTAAAACATTGCCTACCTTAAATACAAGTGAAGTTTGATTAGTGGTTAAACATGTTCAGACAGTTCCCTTGTACCTGAATGAACAGCTCCTTTCCAGAATAAAATGAAATATGTAGAAAATCACAGTAATACAGTTCTTGAATAGTGACAGGGCAGAAAGTCTTGAAGAAGCTAGAGAAGAGAGGACACCGGTGGCAGTTTATACAAGCTGCTGTGCTCATGATGCTGTGCCCTGCGGACCTCCGCCATGGCACGCACAGCGCGTTTTAGTTTATAAACAGATTTAGCACTTATAACTTTCTTCTTCCCAAAAATTCAGAAATATTATGTATTTTTTTTTTTTGTACATTGTAATTGTGGTGGAAAAATAACTGTAGTGAAGTTGAATACTTCATGTTTAATCAACTCAGGTAAAAAAGTAAATGTACTTTTATTTATTTATTCTTAAAAACGTAGAAAAAATTGAAAAATGTACTTAAGTACTGTAACAAGAGTAGTTGTTATTCATTACTTTCCACCTCTGGAAGAGGAGGAGGATGTCCTCTGAAGTGCTGACTCAAGTTAAAGAGTAGCTAGACTTCTAAAATATGTGTTACTGAGGGAAAGAAAAGAAATTTAAACAAAGAGAGAATTTAGAGAATTTACAACTAATGTAAACAACCACTGTAAACCATTTAATAGTCTTTATCATTTTAAAAGTATCAAATACAGATGAGTACATACATAATTTCTGTACTTTTTGTATGAAATTCATAAGTCACTAAAACAACTGTTTTCCTTGTTTTGAAAACATTTGGTCCATTATTGAAAAAATCTTATTTAACGTCGGTACATGAACACCTCACGCAGCCTGACCAAAACAGGCTCACACAATGATACAGACAGGTTCAAAACTGGCTCGTAGTCATCATCTTCAGAGTCTGTATTATAACCAGAATCGGTGTCACTGTCTCCTGAAGAGTCGTCATTAGAAGAATCTTGTCTGACTTCTTCATAAAATCACAGACTACTCTGAAATGTACATTTGGGGTTACACCATTCCATACAATAATGTACAGAAGGGTGTATCGTCGCAGTCTTCCAAATGTGTTTGGAAAAGAAACACCAATCTTCTTCCATTAAAAACAAAGCCGGATTGTTGAACGAGTCATCATCAAATTCTCTAGTGTAGATCTTGAAGGTATGTGTTGTTTTATTAAACTCGAATCCACCAACACTCTCATAGGCTATGGGAAACTCACGCTTCACCATGTTTGAAGTTAACTCTGCCACACTCTATCCATTCTTGTGCTTTGGGGCTAAAGCCTACCTTTCAGGTAATTCAGTTTGCATGCTCACTGGAGAAACAGCCATTTCAGCAACCTTCAGAATATTTTATGAATGTGGAGAGTTATAAACCACAAAACAGACTTCCTGTCACCACAACCAGACATCCTTTCAACCAAAGGGCAAACTATGGTCAGAGATATCTGGTTATTGTTATCAGACTTAAACGCCTGTCAAACCATTTATCGTTATCTCTCAAACAGACTTCCTGTCAAACACCTGGAAGGCTATACAATGCTTGAAATTGCCACAAAAAAACAAAAACAAAAACAAAAAAACCTGAAGATTTCATACAAAGGTGTACACTACAGTCTTTAAAGACAAATGACATCTGGCTAGATGTACAACTAAACAAGAGGATAAGTACATCAGAGTCCCTAATTTGAGAAACACACGCCTCACATGTCCTCAGCTGACAGCTTCATTGAATTCTACCCTCTCAACACCAGTTTCATGTACAACAGTAAAGAGAAGACTCAGGGGTGCAGGCCTTATGGGAAGAATTGCAAAGAAAAAGCTACTTTTGAAACAGAAAAACAAAAAGAAAAGGTTAGAGTGGGCAAAGAAACACAGACATTGGACAACAGATAATTGGAAAAGAGTGTTATGGATCTGAACCCCATTGAGCTTTTGTGGGATCAGCTAGACTGTAAGGTGCATGAGAAGTGCCCGACAAGACAGCCACATCTATGGCAAGTGCTACAGGAAGTGTGGGGTGAAACGTCACCTGAGTATCTGGACAAACTGACAAACATCAAACAGTTATGGTTATCAAACATAAACATCTGTCAATTACTTCTGGACACACCCCATCATCAATCATCTTGGCATATACCATATGGTATCACTACTTACAACCCCACACACACCATAGATTTTAGCCACAGAGCACAACAAAATGTCATCCACGCTGTTATCAGATAACTTTCCTAAAGTTCCTAAACGTAAGTTCGTGAGGAACGAGCCCATCTAATCTTTCAATTAACAGCCAGAGCATATAAGCAGCTGCTTACCTCTTTCAGTCTCAGCTGTTTCCAGCATCTGGTCATTCCATCCCTGAAACATGTCCGACCTCCTGTCAGACAACAAACTCTCTTTTCTTCCTGAGACACCAACAATCTCCTCTCATGCAATATTGGAACCTCCTTTTCCAAGCACGGATACCCCTTCTGAGCATTCAACCCAAAAAATCCAGCGCTTCTACAAACCGCGCTCCAGAAGAACGCTCTCCCCTCCTACTTCAAGGCAGCCAGCTTTAACCACGTCTCGTTTCCCATCTTCCCGGACTTCATCTCCTCATTCTCTCGTCATTACTCCATCATATCCCCCATTTCAAAATGGTCTGTCAACAGCCTACGTCAAGCCCTCTCCAGTTCCGTAATCCATTTCTCCTGCAAATCTTCAAAAATGCAACTATACAAACTTCTCGTGAACTCCCATATCCATTCAAACATTCAAAAAACTCCCCAAAACCTCCTAAGAGCAAAACTCAGCACTCATCCACCTCTATCTCCCTCCCGTCTCGGCGCTCTGGACGCTCTCGTTCACAGTGTGCTATTCCAGACGCAGCCACTCACACTTCCTCGTCCGCCGCTTTTTCCTACCGGCCAAATACAGTGGCCGCTCAAAATAGTTTCGTTTCAAATCCAGCCCTCATCAATCCCATTATTCCCTCCATTTTCCAGGCAAGACCCAGTACTCTCAACACATTCTACTCTTCTTCTTCCTGTTTCTCCATTTAATTCCAAACATTTTCATGGAGCTGACACTTGCGTGAGGATGCCTCCACAAACTGTCACTCCCCTCCCCCCATCCACCACATTCAACCTACTGCATCTAAGCAGAGAGCGGACCCTAGCATGAGGATGCCTCTGCAAACTAGAACTTTACAATAGAGTTTTCTTAGGATGTCGAAGCCTCTCTTGTGCCATCTGCAGGTCCATCGTTCACACAAATTCGCTATGCCCCCAAATCAACCCAGATCCACCAACCCATTCAGCAACGCTGCAAGCTCCTAAGTGCACCTCATACGTCCCCCACTCCCAGAGCAACTGCAACCAGACTCTCACTTTTAACTCAGACAGACAAGTGTGCAACAGCTTCAATAACTCAGGCTGCACCAGACAACGGTGCTCCTTC
This sequence comes from Myxocyprinus asiaticus, assembly GCF_019703515.2. Classification (NCBI taxonomy): domain Eukaryota; kingdom Metazoa; phylum Chordata; class Actinopteri; order Cypriniformes; family Catostomidae; genus Myxocyprinus; species Myxocyprinus asiaticus. The sequence continues at coordinate 16,523,723 of NC_059348.1, read as the reverse complement.
CTTCACATTTTTAATTTCTGTGGCAGAGCCCATACCCGCTCTATTTGTCCTGTAAGTTGCTCCTCTGCTAATCTCCATAAAAATTTCAGTATCTCTCTTCCCCTATGATTGTTTCTACATTAGCAACTGAACTAGAAAATGATCCAGATAAAAACTTCACTCAATTCCTCATTTCAGGTCTGAAAGTAGGTTTCGACTCCGGCCTGGAAAGCCTACCCAACTCCAGTTTGATCTGCAACAACTTGCAATCCGACATAGTAGAGGCCCTCTTGGAGTTCCCCTCTCTCCCGAGAAAACCTCAGGCCCAATCGCTGATGCCTTATCCAGTTTTCTCTTTCAGAATTTCAGAACATTGGCTCTGGAAGCAGACACCAACCCAACTACAGTTCCTCCCTATTCAGAGCTCATTTTCCTTTAGACCACCCTCTTAGACACCTCCACACCCTATCTATGGGTTCAGTACTACAAGCTGTCTCTCCCAGAACACTCCAAACTTACTGAACAGCTTGGAATTCCTTCAAAAACTTCCACAGAGCATACAACTTAGTTTTTCCAGATTTTTACCTCCTCTCCATATCCTCTTTCATCTCTCACCTCCATAATACCAAATCAATTCAGCCAGGAACAATCAAATTCTACCTCAGTGGCATACATTTCTTCTTTAAACTCATCCACGGCCAACCATGCCCTACCATTACAAACCCCAAGACCATCCTTATAAAGGGTTTACAAAAATCTAATCCCACCCGTCCCGACACCAGACAACCACTAACCATCAACATTTTAAGCAAATGCCTTGCTACTCTTCGCTCCGGATTATTTTCCCCCAACAAAACAAGAACCCTAGATGCTTTGTTCAGTTTGGCTTTATACGGCTTCCTCAGAGTCTCAGAACTCACCATCAACTCCACTTTCAACCCAGCCATCTTTCCCACCTTCTCCGAACTTCAATTCATAAACCATGACACAATCTGTTTCAACATCGAACAGAGTAAAACCGATCAATTGAAACGTGGACATTCAGTTTTCATTTTCAATCTGCCAACCCCCATCCAGCATCTTATCTACACTATATTGCCAAAAGTATTCGCTCACCCATCCAAATAATTGAATTCAGGTGTTCCAATCACTTCCATGGTCACAGGTGTATAAAATGAAGCACCTAGGCATGCAGACTGCTTCTACAAACATTTGTGAAAGAATGAGCCGCTCTCAGGAGCTCAGTGAATTCCAGCGTGGTACTGTGATAGGATGCCACCTGTGCAACAAGTCCAGTCGTGAAATTTCCTCACTACTAAATATTCCACAGTCAACTGTCAGTGGTATTATAACAAAGTGGAAGCAATTGGGAATGACAGCAACTCAGCCACGAAGTGGTAGGCCACATAAAATGACAGAGCGGGGTCAGCGGATGCTGAGGCGCATAGTGCGCAGAGGTCGCCAACTTTCTGTAGAGTCAATCGCTACAGACCTCCAAAGTTCATGTGGCCTTCAGATTAGCTCAAGAACAGTGCATAGAGAGCTTCATGGAATGGGTTTCCATGGCCGAGCAGCTGCATCCAAGCCATACATCACCAAGTGCAATGCAAAGCGTCAGATGCAGTGGTGTAAAGCACGCCAACACTGGACTCTAGAGCAGTGGAGATGCGTTCTCTGGAGTGACGAATCATGCTTCTCCATCTGGCAATCTGATGGACGAGTCTGGGTTTGGCGGTTGCCAGAAGAACGGTACTTGTCTGACTGTATTGTGCCAACTGTGAAGTTTGGTGGAGGGGGGATTATGGTGTGGGGTTGTTTTTCAGGAGCTGGGCTTGGCCCCTTAGTTCCAGTGAAAGGAACTCTGAAAGCTTCAGCATACCAAGAGATTTTGGACAATTCCATGCTCCCAACTTTGTGGGAACAGTTTGGGGATGGCCCCTTCCTGTTCCAACATGACTGCGCACCAGTGCACAAAGCAAGGTCCATAAAGACATGGATGATTGGTGTGGAAGAACTTGACTGGCCTGCTCAGAGTCCTGACCTCAACCCGATAGAGCACCTTTGGGATGAATTAGAGCGAAGACTGCGAGCCAGGCCTTCTCGTCCAACATCAGTGTCTGACCTCACAAATGCGCTTCTGGAAGAATGGTCAAAAATTCCCATAAACACACTCCTAAACCTTGTGGAAAGCCTTCCCATAAGAGTTGAAGCTGTTATAGCTGCAAAGGGTGGGCCGACGTCATATTAAACCCTATGGGTTAAGAATGGGATGTCACTTAATTTCATATGCGTCTAAAGGCAGATGAGCGAATACTTTTGGCAATATAGTGTATATACCGTAGGCTCCCTCTTTCTGATGCTGGGAGGTTTTGCTTTGGAAATCGTTCGGCCCATTCCACTGGGGACGAGGACATCCTTCCCCGTCTGTGACATTTGAGAGCCCATGTACCTTTGACTCATGGGCTCCATGTCATGGACGCTGCGGCGGGACGTACTCCAGCTCTACTACTTTAAACCATCCAGTCCAAACGCTGCTCCCACCGGAGCAATTTCAGAGTGTCACTGCCACAGCAGTACTCACTCACGACTCTTGTTTGATAAATGAAGCGGCGAGATGTGTCCCAGCACTAAGCTTCAGAAATCCTAATGCAGCTCCCACGAGCTTCCCGCCTTTCACTGTCACAGCAGTACCTCAATCACAGCTTTCGTCGCGAATGCATCGCTGGGACACGCTTTCCAAACGCAGCTCCTGCCGGAGCTCCTTTCAAAATAATACTGCCGCAGCAGTACCCCGCTCATAGCTCCACATGGTGGACATAGCAGGGAGACGCCGGTCCAGCCTAAGCAGCAGCAGCACCTGCTCACGACTCCAGGTCAATAAACACAGCGGCCACTGCAGTACTCACTCCTGTCTACAAATAGAAAAATGCAGCATCGTAGTGCGTCCCAGCATTAAACTCCTTACAGCTTCAGAGCTCAAGTTGTAGGTGCTTCCTTGAGCCCCTCCACCATGGACAGCAAGCCAAATAAGTTTAACCTTAATAGCTTAAAGATTATATGGGCAAACGAACTAGTGAAATAAATACTGACTTCAAAATTTTGGTCATTGAGGCAAATTTTGTGGCAAAACTGGGACATTCTGAGAAATGAAGTGTTTGCTTGGTCCAGAAAAATGAAAGTTAAATGATTAAATATAATGAAATAGTCCTATATATACACTGACAGCCAAAAGTTTGGAATAATGTACAGATTTTGCTGTTTTGGAAGGAAATTGGTACTTTAATTCACCAAAGTGACATTCAACTGATCACAAAGTATAGTCAGAACAGTACTGATGTAAAAAACAGCACCATCACTATTTGAAAAGTCATTTTTGATCAAATCTAGACAGGCCCCATTTCCAGCAGCCATCACTCCAACACCTTATCCTTGAGTAGTCACGCTAAATTGCTAATTTGGTACTAGAAAATCAATTGCCATTATATCAAACACAGCTGAAAGATATTTGGTTCATTAAATGAAGTTTAACATTGTCTTTGTGTTTGTTTTTGAGTTGCCACAGTATGCAATAGACTGGCATGTCTTAAGATCAATATTAGGTCAAAAATGGTAAAAAAGAAACAGCTTTCTCTAGAAACTTGTCAGTCAATCATTGTTTTGAGGAATGAATGCTATACAATGCATGAAACTGCCAAAAAACTGAAGATTTCATACAAAGGTGTACACTAAAGTCTTCAAAGACAACTGGCTTTAACAAGGACAGAAAGAGATGTGGAAGGCCAGATGTACAACTAAACAAGAGGATAAAAGTCTCTAGTTTGAAAAATAGACGCCTCACATGTCCTCAGCTGACAGCTTCATTGAATTCTACCCGCTCAACACCAGTTTCATGTACAACACTAAAGAGAAGATTCAGGGGTGCAGGCCTTATGGGAAGAATTGCAAAGAAAAAGCCACTTTTGAAACAGAAAAACAAAAAGAAAAGGTTAGAGTGGGCAAAGAAACACAGACATTTGACAACAGATCATTGGAAAAGAGTTTTATGGATCTTAACCCCATTGAGCTTTTGTGGGATCAGATAGACTGTAAGGTGCGTGAGAAGTGCCCGACAAGACTACAGGAAGCGTGGGGTGAAATGTCACCTGAGTATCTGGACAAACTGACAGCTAGAATGCCAAGGATCTGCAAAGCCGTCATTGCTGCACACGTTTTTTTTTTTGATGAGAACTCTTTGAAGTAGTTTAAAAAGTTCTGATTTTTTTTTTTTTTATGTCATATTTTTTCACGTTATTAATGTCCTGACTATACATTGTGATCAGTTGAATGCCACTTTGGTGAATAAGAGTACCAATGTCTTTCCATAAGAGCAAAATATGTACATTATTCCAAACTTTGCAGCTGACAGTGTAAATGTTTAAAAACAAATCTATACAGGTGGCAATTCAAACGTTAATATCTTGTTTTTCTGGAAATTCTCCATATGTTGTGAATATGATAACATGTTTATGGATAATTTAAATGCATTATTAAAAACTACATTTGAAGCAGTTTTTTGAATGTCATTTTAATTCTACTTCCTTACAATTATGCATCCTGTCTGCTACCTCAGTTCAATTTCAATAAAAATTCACAAGCTTAATTGGAATTTTAAAGGCATTCTCAGTTCCGTTCTGATCAGTGCATAAACCTGATAAATTCAATGCAGTTAGAATGCAAATCAAGTGTCAAAGAGAATTAGACAATGTCAGTGGATGTATTTCCACCCATGCTAAAGACAGGAAGTAGCTCTTCACGTAAGCACATTTCAGTTTCAGTTTCTGTCTTTCTCTCATTTCCCTTTTTTGTCAAGAGCCAGCTTATGAGAATACATTTGACAGCTATAACAAATGAATCACGCGTGAGTTAAATTTTGATGTAAATAACTGATGAATAAGATCCTTTGAAGAAGAGCTTCTGAAGAACTCAGAGTCTCAAGCTACAAGTTCACCATGAAAACAAAACACATTTCTAACAATATTGCAAAGTTATTGACAGAATGTAGTTGCTCATAAATTAACCTTACTAATTAGGCCCAAAACGTAGGAGTTCTTGGTTTTTGACACTGTTTAAATTAACTTTACTTACACGATTTAAGGTGTCAAACGTTTCATTTACAGCTTAAACCTACTGTTTGTCAGTTCCTCATGAAGAGCTGTATTATGGTAACGGATGTTCTAAGTGTGTAAAAACATTGGACAATGTGACTATACTGAGAAAGTTTGGCTTCAAGAAACAGTGCATTGTTAATATTTATTGATAGAGCAACATTTGCATAGAATTATAACATGAAGAGAAAATAAAATGGATAGAATCATGCTGCTGTAAAACAGAGGAGATTTGTTGTTTACACTGCAATATTTTTGCCAAAGAGAGTTCAGACATCTACTGTATAACCTCAGTGGTGTAGTGGTGAACGAAGAGGTAGACATACTTTGAATTTATTAATTCACACCAGAAATAAAATGGCATTTGTTATAATTACCAGACAACTCAGTGATCTTGGCCAGCATCTACAAAGACTAAAACTTTGTTAAAACATCTCTAAAGTTGTTAAAACCGATTATTTATTTATTTTAATTTTTTTTTACTATTAATATGTCAATATTGTTAATTTCAATGTCAATGCAAAGGCACAAAAATATACAACATGTATGATATAACTGCACTTTACTTACAAATTATATACAAATACTAATGAGTTCACGTTGAATTTTTATATTTTACTGTTCATAACCAGAACTAATCAACAAACAAGAAACATCTAAGCTGCATCCAAATATGTATACTTTCCTATAGTAAGCCAAAAACAGTTTGCCAATGGAATCTGTTGTCCAAATCCTCAATATTCCTAAAAAAGTAAGCAAAAAATGCCGAATGCAACCTTGTCTCATAGAATGAACAACATTTTTGCAAAGTGACTTTTATAACACAGTTTCCTGGTGAAATTAACAGTAGAGGTGCTACAACAACTGTGTGTTTTATTTACTTTCACAAAATCATGACTACAATGGCTGATTATGAATTTATAAACATTTATTTTTGCTCTATTA